>NC_142154.1:30060760-30370869 GCF_024610735.1 Ursus americanus
CATTCTTTTTTATGGCTGAATAACACTCCATTGTATATACACACAACATCTTCTTTATCCACTCAGTCAATGGACACTTGGGCTGCTTCCATAATTTGGCTATTGTAAGTAATGCTGCAATAAATAATGTGCATTTATCTTTTCAAATTAGTGTTTTCGAATTCTTTGGGTAAATACCTAGCAGAAGATTTAGTGGGTTTTGTATTAATTCTATTTTTACTTTTTTGATAAATCTCCATAGTGTCTTCCACAGTGGCTGCACTAGTTTGCATTCCCACCAATAGTGCACGAGGGTTCCTTTTTCTCCACATCCTTGTCAACACTTGCTTGTTGTGTTTTTTATTTTAGCCATTCTGATAGGTGTAAGGTGATCTCTCATTGTGGTTTTGATTTGCATTCCCCTCATGATGAATGATGTTGAGCATCTTTTCATGTGTCTTTTGGCCAACCATTTGTCTTCTTTGGAGAAATAATCTGTTCATGTCTTCTACCATTTTTAATTGGATTATTTGGGTTTTTTGGTGTTGAGCTGTATAAGTTCCTTATATATTCTGTATACTAATCCCTTATCAGATAATCATTGCAAATATCTTTTCCCATTCCGTAGATAGCCTTTATTTTTGTTGATTGTTTCCTTCACTGTGCAGAATCTTTTTATTTTGATGTAGTCCCAATAGTTAAATTTTGCTTTTGTTTCTAGGGCCAAAGAAGACATATGCAGAAAAATACCGTTATGCCCAATGTCAGAGAAATTACTGTCTTTGCTCTTTTAGGGTTTTTATGGTTTCAGGTCTCACATTCAGGTCTTTAATCCATTTTGAGTTCATTGTTGTGTGTGGTAAAAGAAAGTGGTCCAGGTTCATTCTTTTGCATGTAGCTCTCCAGTTTTCCCAACACCATTTGTTGTACAGTCTTTTTCCCCATGCATATTCTTGCCTTTGTCCTAAATTAACTGACCATAAAAGCATGGATTTATTTCTGGGCTCTTTATTCTATTCTATTGATCTATGTGTCCTTTTCTGTGTCAGTATCACACTGTTTGGATTACTATAGCTTTTGTAGTGTATCTTGAAATCTGGGATTGTGATAACACCAGCTTTGTTCTTTTTCAAGATTGCTTTGGCTATCTGGGGCCTTTTGTGGTTCTATACAAATTAGGATTATTTGTTCTAGTTCTGTGAAAAATGCTGTTTGTATTTTCATAGGGATTGCATTAAATGTGTAGATTGCTTTGAGTAGTACAGACATTTTAACAATATTTTTTCTCCCAATCCATGAGCATGGACTATCTTTCCATTTGTCTGTGTTTATCTTCAATACCTTTCATCGATGTTCTATAGTTTTGAGAGTACAGGTCTTCCACCTCTTTGGTTAATTTTATTCCTAGGGAGTTTATTATTTTTTGGTGCAATTGTAAAAGAAATTGTTTTCTTAGTTTCTCTTTCTGCTACTTCATTACTAGCGTACAGAAATGCAATGAATTTCTGTATATTAATTTTGTATCCTGCAACTTGACTGAGTTCATTTATCAGTTCTAGTACTGTTTTGGTGGAGTCTTTAGGGTTATCTATAGATAGTGTCATGTCATCTGTAAATAGTGATAGTTTTACTTCATCCTTACCAATGTGGATGCCTTTTATTCCTTTTTCCTGTCTGACTGCTGTGGCTAGGACTTCCAGTACTACGTTGAATAGAAGTGATGAGAGTGGATATCCCTGTCTTGTTCCTGACCTTAGGGGAACAGCTTTCAGTTTTTCACCACTGAGTATATGATGTTAGTGGTGGGTTTTTCATAGATGGCCTTTATCATGTTGAGGTATGTTCCCTCTAAAACTATTTTGTTGAGAGCTTTTATCATGAATGGATGTTGTACTTTGTCAAATGCCTTTTCTGCATCTTTTGAAATGATCATATGGTTTTTATCCTTTCTCTTATTGATATGATGTGTCATATTGATTGATTTGCAAATACTGAACCACCCTTTCATTCTAGGAATAAATCCCACTCGATTGTGGTGAATGATTTTTTTTAATGTATTGCTGGATTTGGCTTCCTAATATTGTTGAAGATTTTTCCATCTATGTTCATCAAAGATGTCGGCGTGTAGTTTTCTTTTCTCTTCTCTTTTCTTTTTTTCTCTTTCTTTCTTTCTTTCTTTCTTTCTTTCTTTCTTTCTTTCTTTCTTTCTTTCTTTCTTTTTCTTTCTTTCATAGTGTCTTTATGTGGCTTTGGTATGAGTGTAATGCTGACCTCACAGAATAAATTTGGAGGTTTTCCTTCCTCTTCTATTTTTTGGAATAGTTTGAAAAGAATAGGTATTATCTCTTCTTTAAATGTTTGGTAGAGTTCACCTGTGAAGCCACCTGGTCTTGGACTTCTGCTTGTTGGGAGTTTTTGGTTACTGATTCAATTTCATTGCTGGCAATCACTCTGTTAAAATTTTCTATTCCTCCCTGATTCAATTTTGGGAGGTTATATGTTTCAAGGAATTTATCCATTTCTTCTAAGTTGTCCAATTTGTTGGCATTAATTTTTCATAATATTTTCTTATAATCCTTTGTGTTTCTCTGGTATTGGCTGTTATTTCTCCTCTTTCATTTCTGATACTGAGTCCTCTCCCCCCCCCCCTTTTTTAAATGATTCTCATTAAAGGTTTATCAATTTTGTTGCTCTTTTCAAAGAATCAGCCCCTGGTCATTGATCTGTTCTATTTTTTTTTTTTTAAGTTTCCATTTTATTTCTAATCTATTCTTTTTTATTTCCTTCCTTTTAATGGTTTTGGGTTTTGTTTGTTCTTCTTTTTGTCGCTCCTTTTTATTTGAGATTTTTCTTGCTTCTTGAGATAGGTCTGTATTGCTATAAACTTCCCTCTTAGAATTGCTTTTACTGTATCCCAAAGATTTTGGACCATTTTGTTTTCATTTTCATTGTCTCCATGTTTTTTATTTCCTCTTTGATTTCTTGGTTGACCCATTTATTGTTTAGTAGCAGGTTATTTAAGCTCCACATATTTGTGTTCTTTCCAGATTTTTTCTTGTGCTTTATTTCTAGTTTCAGAGTGTTGTGGTTGGGTAAGATGCATGGTATGACTTCAGTCTTTTTGAATTTGTTGAGACTTGTTTTGTGGCCTAACATGTGATCTACTCTGGATAATGTTCCATGTGCTCTTGAAAAGAATCTGTATTTCACTGTTTCAGAATGGAATGTTCTGAAATATGTTAGAACCATCTGGTCCAATGTGTCATTCAAAATCACCATTTCCTTGTTGATTTTCTGTTTGAATGTTATATCCATTGAGGTAAGTAAGGTGTTAACATTCCTTAGTACTATTGTATTACTATCAATTACTTCCTTTATGTTTGTTACTAGCTGCTTTATGTATTTGGGTGCTCCTATGTTGGGTGCATAAATATTTACAATTATTACATCTTGTTGAATTGTTCCCTTTATGATTATGTAGTGTCTTTCTTTGTCTCTTATTACAGTCCTTATCTTAAAGACTGTTTTGTCCAATATAAGTACTGTTACTCTGGCTTTCTTTTCACTTCCATTTGTATGATAAATGTTTTTCCATCCTTTTATTTTCAATCTGCAGTTGTCTTTAGTTTAAAATAAGTCTCTTATAGACAGCATATAGATGGGTCTTGCTTTTTTATCCATTCCGTTACCCTATATCTTCTGTTGGAACATTTAGTTCATTTACATTCAAAGTAACTACTGATAGGTACATACTTACTGCCATTTTGTTACTTGTTTTATAGTTGTTTTTGTAATTTCTCTCTGTTCCTTTCTTCTCTTGCTCTCTTCTCTCACAGTTTGCTGCTTTTCTTTACTGATATATTTGTATTCCTTTCTCTGTAATGTTTGTCTATTACTGTTTTTTTATTTGTGGTTACCATTAGATAACATGTATGGTTGTAACATCTTATGCATATAGCAGTCTATATTAAGTTGATAGTTGTTTAAGTTCGAACCCATTCTAAAAGCACTAAATTTTTATTCCTCTCCCCCCAACCTCCACATTTTAAGTATATGGTGTCATACTTTATGTCCTTTTATTTTGTCAATTCCCTAATTTTTTTGACATACTTAATTTTACTGCTTTTGTGTATCCTACTTTTCTTGCTCCTGCTTATGGTCTTTCCTTTCCACCCAAAGAATCCCCTTTACCATATCTTATAAGGCTGGTTTAGTGGTGATGAATTCCTTAACTTTTATTTATCTGGGAAACTCTTTACCTCTCCTTCTATTCTAAATGATAGCATTGCTGGATAGAGATTTTTGGTTGCATGTTTTTTTTTTCTTTCAGCACTTTGAATACATCATGCCACTTGCTCCTGGCCTGCAAAGTTTCTGTTGAAAAATCAGCTGAGAGCCTTATGGGGTTACCCCATATATGTAACTGTCTTCTTTTCTCTTGCTGCTTTTAAAATTCTCTATTTATCTCTACTTTTTGCCATTTTAACTACTATGTATCTTGGTGTGGACCTTCTTGGGTTGATTTTATTGAGGGCTCTCTATGCCTCCTGGATCTGGAGATTTGAGAAGTTTTCAGCTATTATTTCTTCAAATAAATTTTCTGCCCCATTTTCTCTCTCTTCTCCTTATGGGATCCCTATAATATAAATGTTATTATGCTTGATGGTGTCACTAAGTTCTCTTACTCTATTCCCACTTCCTATTCTTTTTTCTTTCTCTTGTTCAGCTTGACTGCTTTCCATTTTCTATCTTCCAGGTTGCTGACCCATTCTGCTTCCACTAGTCTACTATTTATTTCCTCTTGTGTAGTTTTAATTTTGGTTCTTGAGTTCTTCATCTCTGATTGGTTCTTTTTTATGTTTTCTATCTCTTTGTTGTGGATCTCACTTAGGTACTCCACTCTTTTCTCAAGTCCAGTGAGTATCTTTATGACGATTATACTCTCTATCAGGCATATTACTTATCTCCATTTTGTTTAGCTCTCTTGCTGTGATTCTTTCCTATTCTTTCATTTGGGACAAAGTCCTCTGTCTCCTCGTTTTGCCTAACTCTCTCTGTCTGTTTCTATGTGTTAGGAAAGTCAGCTATGTTTTCTGCTCTTGAAAGTAGTGGCCTTGGGGGCCTGGCTGTCTCAGTCAGTGAAGTGTGCATCCCTTAATCTTGAGGTTATGAGTTTGAGCCCCATGTTGGGCATGGATATTACTTAAAAATAAAATCTTTTTTTTTTTCAAAAGAAAGAAAGAAATTAGTTGCCTTATGAAGAAGAGGTCCTGTAGTGCCCTGCAGTGCAATGTTCCCTGTTCACCAGAACCTGGTACTTCAGGGGTGTCTCCTATGTGTGCTGCATGTGCCCTACTGTTATGGGTGAGCGGCTGCTTTTGACTTCAGTCCAGTCATCTGCAATGGCCCTCTTTCCCTATGTGGGCAGGGTTTGGTCACTGTGTTGTGAGTGGGCCAGTCTGGGGATGCCTTGGGCTTGAGTTAGGTCAGACCACGCATCTTTCAGAGCTGTGGTCACTCTAGACTGCAGGGCACTCTCCCTATGTTGTCCCCTGAGAAACTTTCATTGGTGGGCAGAGCTTGTAGTCAGACCAGATGTCTGCCCCCAGCACATTCCTGGGGCCATAGTCAAACTGGTATGTGTGGTTATCTTCCTCTTTCCTCAAGGCAGGAGTCACTTTGGAGTGGTGTTAGCCAGTGTCAGGGCTGCTTGTACACTGCCCTGCTCGTGGCACCACTCTGGATGGATTTCTGCCAAGGACGGGCTGGAGGAGGCAGAACAGCAAGGGGACAGGGCATGCTATTAGCAAAGTACATGCAGAGTGTTCATGCTGCACTGGTTCCCACATATATCCATGTATCTAGGCTGGGGGGCACAGGAGGGAAATAGCACCATGAGCTCTTTTGTTTTTAGAGAAGTCTCCTAAAGATCCCTGTCCCTCCAGCACACATTCTGAGATTAGTAAATAAATCTCTCTCCCGTACACCCCAGGTGTTTTTCAAACTGCTGCTTCTATGCTGTATCTCAGCAGAGTTGTTTGTTATGCTGTCTCTTTAATGGTGGGGATTCAGTTTCCTATTGCCCTCTGGTTCTCCAAGAGCCAATCCTGCTGATTTTTAAAGTTCCAGGTGTTAAGCCCCACTGATAGTCAGAACTCACAAAGTTAAGCCCCTCTGGATTTCAAAGCCAAATGTTATGGGAATTCATCTTCCCAGTTCAGGTCCTTGTGCCTGGGGTGCTTGATGTGGGGTCCTCCTCTCCGCTCTCTGTGCCAGCAACAGCCCTCCCTCCAGACAGTCTCACAGGTCAGTTTTGTTCCCAACTGCATCTCCACCCTTCCTACCCTTTTCAATGTGGCCTCTCCTCTACATTTAGCTGTGGAGAGTTTATTCTGCCAGTCTTTGGGTCATTTTCTGGGTTATTTACACAATGTGGGTGTTATCTAGGTACATCCATGGAATGAGATAAGCTTAGGATCTCCTACTCTGCCCTACACATCCTAATCCTGGAAGTCCCTCTATTTTCAATTGTTTGAGGAACACCCATACTGTTTTCCATAGTTGCTGCACTAATTCATATTCCTTGATGATTAAGATTTTTATCTTAGATTTGAATGTGGGTATTTCCCCTACACTCAGAAATATACAATATTGTGCCTGCAGAAGAAGTAATTGTCTTATTTGGAAGGAACTACTACACATTTAGCATGAAGATAACAAACCACATTCTGTCTCAGATGGAGACAACTCAAATGAACATGCCCATTCTGTAACTTACTTTAGAGTTATATTTTTCCTGATTTATAAGAGATATAAACAGTTTGCTTTCATGCTGAAACACAGGCTGTTTGGAAGGCGTATGATAAATAAAAATTAATGAATAATGTCAACAAAATAGGGCTTACTATAGTTTGAAATCTTTAATGTCTATAAATCAGATATGCTATGAAGAGTCACAATTTGTTCCAAACATATTTATGAAAGAGCTCTTATGTACCAGGTTATGCACCAGGTCCTATGATTATTAGTATTAGGGATCAAAGTCAAATAACACATGGCCCCAGCCCTCAGGGACTCATAGTAGAGGGGAAATCAAACAATCATTTAACAGTAACAATCAGTGTAGTAAATCCCATGTTTCTGCAGAAGCACAGAAAAGAGGCATTAGATTACAAGGCCCAGAAGACATGGCCCTTGAATCAATTTTTAAAAACTGAACACTACATCAAAAACTTATGATGTACTATATACTGGCTAACTGAATAAAAAAATTAAAAAATTAAAAATAATAAATAATTTTTAAAACTTTTATTTTGAAATAATTGAAGTCTATAATGTAGATTTTCAGACATTCACAAAAGTAGAAAAAACAGTAAAATAGTATGATGAACCATATGCACCCATTTTCTAGTCACAATTTTCATAACATGGCCAATCTTATTTCATTTATACCCACACCCAATAACCCCCACTCCTTAGATTATTCTGAGGCAACTCCAAACATCCATAAATATTTCAGAATGTATCTCTAAAAGCTAAGGACTCTTCTTAAAACATAACCACAAAACGATTATCACGCCTTTTAAAATGAATGATTCTTTAATATCAAATATCCTTGTCAATGGTCATATTTATTTTTTATATTGTTTCATTTTTTAAAAAGATTCTATTTTTAAGTAATCTCTACACTCAACATGGGGCTAAAACTCACAAGCCCGAGATCAAGAGTTGCATGCTCTACCACCTGAGTCAGCCAGGTGCTCCCCTTTTGTTTTGAAAAGGGATCCAAATAAGATTCATATATTGTGATAATTGGTATGCTTAAGTCACTTTCAAACTATTGGTTCTTCCTTTCATCTCTTTTTTTCCCTTACATTTTCTTGTTGAAGAAACTGGGTCATTAGTCCTCTAAATCAGGGATCAGCAAATTTTTTTTTTCTGTGAAGGGCCAGTGAGTAAATATTTTAGGCTTTGCAGATTATACAGTCTCTGTCACAACTATTCAACTCTGCCACTGTAGCATGGAGGTGGCCACAGACAACACATAAAGAAATGAACATGGCTGGGTTCCAACAAATCTTTATTTGCGGACACTGAAATTTGAATTTATTTATTTTTTATTTTTAAAAGATTTTTTTTTATTTATCAGTCAGAGAGAGAGAGAGAAAGCACAAGCAAGGGGAGCAGCAGGCAGAGAGAGTAGGTTCCCCACTAAGCAAGAAGCCGGGTGGGGGGAATCATGACCTGAGCTGAAGGCAGACGCTTAACTGACTAAGCCATACAGGTATCCCCGAAATTTGAATTTTAAATAATTTTCACATTTCATGATTTTTTTCAACCATTTAAAAATGTAAAACCTGTTCATGGTTCATAAGCATTGGAAAAACAGGCAATGGGCCAGATCTGTCCCATGGGCCACAGCTTGCCAATCCCTATTCTAGAGTTAGCCTCACTAAATTTTTTTATTGTATCCCCATGGTGTCTTGTATCATGTACTCTCATGATTGGGAGAATGGCAGTCAGATCAATAAGCTTGATCAGATTCACGATGGACTTTTTTCTTCAGATTTTTTGAGACTACTTCCTAGATTGCAGTATGTGATTCTACAGGACTGTCTTTTCATCCAAAGTGAACTTAGCAGCCTCTGACCATCACTGCCCAGACCCATTAATTTCATCAGTAGTTGCAAAGTGATGTCTTAGTTTTTCATTCATTCTTTATTCATTTATGAGCTGGAACACATAGACAAAGAGAAACTTTGCCTCATCAACTGCTTTGTTACTCTAGATAAAAAACAGAAAAGGCAGGATAGATGCTTGCTTCTTTTATTTGCCAGATTTCAAAATAATGAGGTGGTTCCCTCAATAATAACAATGAGGGGATTTTTTAAAGTATCATTTGAAACTCACAAATTTAAATATATTTGCTATTGAAATTAACTGCAGTTCTTTTTTTTTTAAATTAAAGATTTTATTTATTTATTTGACAGAGAGAGAGACAGCCAGCGAGAGAGGGAACACAGGCAGGGGTAGTGGGAGAGGAAGAAGCAGGCTCCCAGTGAAGGAGCCCGATGTGGGGCTCGATCCCAGGACTCTGGGATCACACCCTGAGCCTAAGGCAGATGCTTAATGACAGAGCCAGCCAGGCGCCCCAAGCAGTTCTTGATTCTCAAACTGTCTCTCTTTGGCTAGTGAGAACCTTTTCCAGTTGACTCCTGAGTCCTGACATACCCTTAGTTCTCAAAGCATCATAAGCTAGGCTGCCTCCCTGTTTCCTCCTGCACAGATGATGATATTACACAGATCTTCAGCTGTCAGTGATTTAGCCTCCCCCACTGATATTTGGAGGGTCACAGAAATGCCTAGTCACCTAGTTTTGCTGTAGCTGTTAACCATGGGTCTTTGGCTTTGTAGTCCTATTTGATCTATTTTTATGGGGTGATTTGAGGAGATTCAAAAGTTAGGATGCCATTTCTGACCAAGAAGGTATAAGAGTGTCAAAAATTATACTCCTGTCATAAACAACTAGAAAACTGTACAAACTATTAGCAATAGCTATTTTTAGACAATGGGAAGCAGGTAGTACAAGCACTGTGATACCTAATAAAAGGGTAACAAATGAACTGAACCCTAAACAAATGGAGGGATGTACATGTTCATAGATTGCATTATGATATTGTTAAGATTCCTTTATCTCAAGTTCATCTATAAATATAATGAAGTCCCAATTAAAATCTTGCAGAAATTTTTAGAAATTAGCAAGCTGATTCTACAATTCATATAGAAATGCAAAGGACCTAGCCTCACTAAAATAAGCTTGAACACAAAGTTGGAAGACTTATATCACCAGTTTCTAGAGTATTATAAGATTAGAGTGATCAAGATAGCATGGTTTTGGCATAAGATTAAGCATACAGATACATGTCACAGAACAGAGTCCAGAAACAGACCCTTACATACGTGATTTCAATAAATGTGCCACTATAACTCAATGAAGAACATACTGGGACAACAAAATTATCCATCTGGAAAAAAAAATACACCTTGATCCTTACCCTCATTCTATACACAAATATTAACTGAAAATAAACAGAAGCCTAAACATAGTAGTAAAACTATAAAACTTCTAAAATAAAACATAGTAGAGAATTTTTTGCAAGCTTGGGGTAGGCAAAGATTTCTTACACAGGACACAAAAAGTATAAATCATAGAAGAATCAACAGTTCATAAATTAGACTTTTGAAAATTTTAAATCTTTAGCTCTTTGAAAGACAATGTTAAGAAGATGAAAAAGTAAGACCCATACTGGGAGAAAATATTCACAACACACACATCTAACAAAGGACTTATATCCAGAAAATAAATAAATAAATAAATAATACATATTTATACATCTAATACATATTTATATATAAATATATATGCCAGTTTTCATATACATGTATATAAATATATATATACATATATTTTTTTCAACCTCTTACAGACAACTCAATAGGCAAAAGATTTGAACAGACACTTCTCAAAGGAAGATAGAGTAATGACCAATAAACACATTAGAAGATACTCAACATCATTATCAGAGAAATATAAATTAAAATCACAAAATACCAGTACATACCCATTAGGTTGGCTAAAATTAAAAAGACTGGCAAATACCAAATGTTGCCAAGGATATGAAGAAATTGGAATACTCACGCATTGATGGCCAAAGTACAACTACTTTGGCAAAGAGTTTGGCAGTGTCTTATAAAGTTTTCTTATACCACTTACCATATTACCTGGCAATTTCACTCTTAGGAATTTACCCAAGGGAAATGAAAATATGTGTCTCTACAAAAACCTGTACACTAATGTTTATAACAGCTTCAATCATAATAGCCTCAAACTAGAAACAACTCAAATGTCCATGAACATGTAATTGGATGAACAATTTGCAGAATATTCATGCACTGGTATACAACTCAGAAACAAGAGAGAATGAGCTACAGGTGCAAGCAATAACATAGGTGAATCTCAAAAGCACACTGAGTGAAAAAACTAAACATGAAAGGGTTCATATTATATGATTCTGATTATATGAAAATCTGGAAAATACAATCTATACTAACAGAAAGGAGATAGAGCTGGAGCTCTCTAGGATTAGATGTGGAGGGATATTTACAGGGAAGGGGCAACCTTTCGAGGGTAATAAAAATAGTTTACATATTGACTGTGGTTGGGGAAGTTACCCAAATGCCTTTTATTGTATGTAAGAGGTGGGAGACTGTGCTGCCAAAACCTTCCCAGAATCCTAGACTGACTTTTGAGGAACAGATTTAAGTTATTGGGTAAAGAAGCAGGTGGTACAGAGAAGCAAGAAATAACAGAACATGATCAAGGAATTGCAAAACTGTTCCATATATGGTGGAAGGAATTTGTGCATATATGGCAGAAGAAATTTGTGCATATATGGCGGTGCAAGAGAGGAGGCTGGAGAGAGAGGTGGATTCTTTGAAAAGGGCGTTTTCTGCTAAGCTAAAAAGTTTTTATCTATCAAAACAATCATATAATTTTTCAATATTCTGTCAATGTGGTGAAATATGTTGATTTTTAAATATTAAGCTACCCTTGCATACTTGAAATAAACCTACTTTATTGTAACATACTATCTTTTTATGCATATAATTTGCTACTATTGTGTTAAAGACTTCTATATCCATAAATATGATCACTAAGAGAGACTGGTCTGCAATTTTCCTTTCTTGCAAATTATTCTATAACTTCTTTCTTACAAGAAGAGGTAGGGACTATAACCCTCTTTCTCTGTTGTCTGGAAGAGTTTGTTCAACATTGGTGTTGTTTCTTCCTTAAACATCTGAAAGAATTCAAGTTATACAACTTGAGGTTTTCTTTGTGGGAAGGTTTTAAGTAATGGAATCTATTTCCTTAATTTTAGACAATGTATTATGCAGATTTTCTATTCCTTCTTCTGTTAGCTTTGGCAAGTTATATTTTTTCAAGGAATTTGTGCATTTTATCCAAGTAATCAAATGGCATGAAATAAAGATATTAAAAAATATCCTTTTATCTCTTTAATGTCTGTAGGCTCTACAGTAATATCCCTCTTTTCATTCATAATACATTTTCTCTATTTTTAAAAATTTGAATATAGTTAACACAAAATGTTACATTAATTTCAGGTGTTCAACATAGTGATTCAACATCTCTATGTTATGCTTTCCTCACTTTGAGTATAGCTACCATCTGTCACCATACAACACTATTACAATATCATTCACTATATTCCCTATGCTGTGCCTTTTATTCCTGTGACTTATTTATTCCATAACTAGTAGCCTGTATCTCCCACTCCCCTTCACCCATTTTGCCCAACCCCCCATCACCTCCCCTCTGGCAACCATCAGTTTGCATTCTGTATTTATAGATCTGATTCTACTTTTTGTTTATTCATTTGTTCTGTTTTTAGATTCCACATGTAAGTGAAATCATGTGGTATTTGTCTTTCTCTTTCCAACTTCTTTCTTTTTTTTTTTTTTTAAGATTTTGTTTATTTGACAGAGACAGCCAGCTAGAGAGGGAACACAAGCAGGGGGAGTGGGATAGGAAGAAACAGGCTCCCAGCAGAGAAGCCTGATGTGGGGCTCGATCCCAGAACGCCGGAATCACGCCCTGAGCTGAAGGCAGACGCTTAACCACTGCACCACCCGGGCGCCCCCCAACTGATTTCACTTAGCATAATATGCTATAGGTCCTTACGTATTGTCTCAAATGGCAGCATGTCATCCTTTTTTTATGGCTGAGAAATAAAAGATGACAAACAAATGGAAAGATATCTCATGCTCATGGATTGGAAGAATAATGTTAAAATGTCCATACTATACAAGGCAATCTATAGATTCAATGCAATCCCTATCAAAAAACTAATAGCATTTTTTCACAAAACTACAAAAAATAATACTTAAATTTGTATGAAACCACAAAAGACTCCAGAATAGCCAAAGAAATCTTGAGAATGAAGAATAAAGCTGGAGATACCACAATGTCAGATTTCAGTATATACTACAAAGCTATAAGAAATCAAAACAGTTTGATACTGGCACAAAAATAGGTACACAGATCAATGGAACAGAATAGAGAGCCCCAAAATAAACCCATGCTTACAAGGTCAACTAATCTTCTAAAAAAGGAGGGAAGAATATACAATGGGGAAAAGACGGTCTCTTCAATAAATGCTACTGGGAAAACTGGACAGCTATATACAAAAGAATGAAACTAGAGGTTCTAGTCAGAGATGACAACATAAGAAGACCCTGAATTCATCTCCTCCGCAGACACACCAAATCTATACCCATTTATAGAGCAATTCCTCCTGAGTAACTGAGGGCTTACTGAACAGCTTCTGCACAATGAAAGATAGAGAGACCACATGGAAAACAGCAAGAGAATGGAGATTTGGTAACAAAGGGGAAACTTCACCCCCAGTGCTGCAAACTCCATGGGGAGGGATGGTACTGAGGAGCCATAAGCAGATTTGCCTGCCCTGGGGCACAGAGAAAGAGCCACAGTTTAAAAGAACAAATAGAATATAAAAGATCCAGCCCTAGAACTCTGCCAAACAGCAGAAGAGCTGCTGGAACACTCTCTGAGTCAGAAGGGCTGGTGAGCACCATGGTTTATGCTCCCTCCTCCACACTGAGAGCATGGACAAGAGCAAGGTCCAGGCCTAATACGTCAGTGAGACCCAGGCTCCTAGCCCACACTAGCCCCAGTTGTCCCACAAAGGTGGCCCCAGTGTAGCACATACCAGGACACCCCTGGTCAGCACTCACTACATTTCCAGCTGATGTGCCAAGGGGACACAGGCACGAACTCCAAAACATTCCAGACCCACACCATGCCAGCTCCAGACAGCTTGCTAGGGCAAATCTGAAGCAGAGCTCTGTGGGTCCTCCTTGCTCACACCTACTTTAGCTCCATCCACCCTGCCAGGGTGCCCTGAGAACCTTCAGCTTGTGCCTGCATTAGTTTCAGCTACTCAACCAGGGCAGCCCCTGTGTGGAGGGCTCTGGGACCCCTGGCCAGCTTCCCCACCAGGGTATCCCTTGCACTGAGAACCCCAGGACCATACTGGACCATATCCACTTCAGCTACAGCTGTCCTGTGAGGATACTCCCTGTGTGGAGCACGCTGGGATCCCCTGAAGCCATCCTGCCTTGGCTCCAGCTGTCCTTTCAGGGCACCCTCTTATGTGGAGAACCCCAGGACACTCTAGCTCACCTACCTCAGCTTCAGCTGTGCTGTCAGGGTGACCTCTGCTCAAAGAACCCCAGGACCACCCCAGCCCTCACCCACTTCAGTTCTGGCCATCTCACCATAGTGGCCCAGCATGGAGAGCCCCAGAACCCCAGAACCCCCAGCCCACACCAGACACAGCTCCAGCCAAAGTTACCAGGCACACACAGTCTACATGGGAGTTGACCATACACAAGACCATTCCTTCAAGTTTAGAAGAAGTAGCTGTTTATCTTAATTCATAGAAACAAACACAGAAAGCTAAACAAAATGGGGAGACAGACGAATATGCCCCATGCGAAAGAACAAAACAAAACCGCAGAAAAAAGAACTAAATGAAATAGAGATAATAACCTGATAAAGAGTTTAATGATCATAAAGATGCTCATAACACCGGAGAAAAGAGTAGAACTTGGTGAGAACTTCAACAAAGAGACAGAAGATATTTAAAAGAACCAATCACTTGGGGACGCCTGGGTGGCACAGTGGTTAAGCGTCTGCCTTTGGCTCAGGGCATGATCCCGGAGTTCTGGGATCGAGCCCCACATCAGGCTGCTCCGCTATGAGCCTGCTTCTTCCTCTCCCACTCCCCCTGCTTCTGTTCCCTCTCTCGCTGGCTCTCTCTGTCAAATAAATAAAAATAAAAATCTTAAAAAAAAAAAAAAAGAACCAATCACTTGAAGAACACAATAGCTGAAATGAAAAATATACTAGAGGGAATCAACAGATTGAAGGATACAGGAGAATAGATCAGCAATCTGGAAGAAAGGGCAATGGAAAGAATCTAAGCTAAACAGCAAAAAAAAAAAAAAAAAAAAAGATAATTTTTAAAAATGAGGATAGGTTAAGGGATCTCTTATATAACATCAAGTGAATAAACATTTGCATTATAGAGGTCCCAGAAGGAGAAAAGAGGGAGAAAAAGGGACACAAACTTATTTGAAGAAATGATAGCTGAAAACTTCCCTAACCAAAGGAAGAAAACAGACATCCAGGTTCGGGAAACACAGAGAGTTCCAAACAAGATGAACTCAAAGAGGTCCCCATCATAACACAAAAAATCAAAGTGTTGGAGTTTAAAGATAGAGAATTTTAAGCAAAAAACAATATATTAAGTAGCAGGGAAACACCATAAGGTTATCAGTTGATTTTTCAGCAGAAACACTATAGGCCAGAATGTAGCTGGCATGATATATATTTTTTTAATTTTTTAAAATTAACATATAATGCATTATTTGTTTTAGGGGTACAGGTCTGTGATTCACCAGTCTTATATAATATCCAGTGCTCATTACAACACATACCCTCCCCAATGTCCATCACCCAGTTACCCCATCCTCCCACCCCTGTCCCCTCCAGCAACCCTCAGTTAGTTTCCTAAGATTAAGAGTTTCTTATGGTTTATCTTCCTCTCTGGTTTCATCTTGTTTCATTTTTTCCTCTCTTCCCCTAAGATCCTTTGCCTTGTTTCTTAAATTCCACATATCAGTGAGATCATATGATAATTGTCTTTCTCTGATTGACTTATTTTGCTTAGCATAATATTTAAAGAGCTGAAAGGAAAAAACCTACACTGAAGAATACGCTACCTGGTGAGGTTATCATTAAGAATGGAAGGAGAGATAAAGAGTTTCCCAGACAAAGAGTAAGAGGAATTCATCACCATTAATCTGGCCTTACCAGAAATACTAAAGGGACTTCATTTAAATGGAAAAGAAAACGCCATAATTAGAAGAAAATTATGAATAAAAAGATGTAAAATATGACAACATAGACATAAAACGTGAAGGAGGGGTAAAAAAGAAGTTCTTTCAGAATGTGTTCAAACCTAAATGACTGTCAACTTAATAAAAACTGCTATATACTTAGGATCCTATATCTGAAACTCATGGTAACCACAAACCCAAAACCTAATAGATACACAAAAAATAAAAAGCCAAGCATAACACTACAGAAAGCCATCAATCACAAGGCAAGAGAGGAAGAGTAGAAAAAGGAACAGAGAAGAACTACAAAAACAACCAGAAAACAATAAAATGGCAATAAGTACATACCTAGCAGTAATTTCTTTTTTTAAAGATTTTATTTATTTATTTATTTGAGAGAGAGAAAGCGAGAGAGATCACAGAGGGAGAGGGAGAAGCAGACTTGCCACTGGCTGAGTGAAGAGCCCAATGCGGGGCTCGATCCCAGGACCCTGAGATCATGACCTGAGCCAAAGGTAGCTGCTTGACTGACTCAGCGACCCAGGCACCCCGCTAGCAGTAATCACTTCTAATGTAAATGGTCTAAATACTCTAATCAAAAGACAGTGTGACTGAATGGATTAAAAAACAAACAAACAAACAAACAAACAAACAAACAAACAAACACCAAGACATCTATATGCTGCACACAAGAGACTCACTTCAGACCTAAAGACATAAGAGAGGGGCACCTGGCTGGCTCAGTTGGTAGAGAATGCAACTCTTGATCTCAGGGTTGTGAGTTCAAGCCTCATGTTGGGCATGAAGCCAACCAAAAATAATAAATAAAACAAAGACATAAACAAACTGAAAATGAAAGGATGGAAAAAGATACACCATGAAATAATAGAAGCAAAAAAAACCAAACCAAACCAAAACAAAACCTGAAACACTACTGGTCAACATTCCTAATGAACACAAATGCAAAAATCCTTGACAAAATATTAGCAAATTACATTAAAAGGATCACTCACCACAATCAAATGGGAATTACTGTGGGGATGCAAGGAAGGTTCAACATTTACAAATCAATCAACATGATACACCACATCAAAACAAAAAATAAATATCATATGATCATCTCAACAGATGCAGAAAAAGCATTTCACAAAATTCAACATCCATTCATGATAAAAACTGTCAATAAAGTGGCTTAAAGGGACCACACCTCAATGTGACAAAGGCTGTGTATGACAAACCCATTGCTAACATCACATTCAATGGTGAAAAGCTAAAAGCTTTTCCTCTAAGATCAGGAATAAGACAAGGAAGCCTACTCTTGCCACTTTTATTCAACATAGTACTGGAAGCCCTAGCCACAGCAAACAGACAAGAAAAATAAATAAATAAAAGGCATCCAAATTAGTAAGAAAGAAGTAAATTGTTACTATTTAGAGATGATATGATACTATACATAGAAAACCCTAAAGACTCTACCAAAAAACTACTGGAAGTAATAAATGAATTCAGTAAAATTGCAGGATACAAAATTAATGCATAGAAATCAGTTGCACTGATATACACTAATAATGAAGCAGCAGAAAGAAATTAAGAAAAAAATCCCATTTACAATTGTTCCAAAAACAACAAAATATCTAGGAATAAACTTAACCAAGGAGGTGAAAGACTTGTACTCTGAAAACTATAGAACGCTGATGAAAAAAATTAAAGATGACACAAACAAATGGAATGATATCCCATGTTCATGGATTGGAAGAATAAATATTGTTAAAATGTGTATGCTACCCAGAGCAATCTAAACATTCAATGCAATCTGTATGAAAATACCAACAGCATTTTTCACAGAACTAGAACAATAATCCTAAAATTTGTATGTAATGATGAAAGACCTTAAATAGCCAAAGCAATCTTCAGAAAGAGGAACAAAAGCTGGAGGTATCACAGTCCCAGATTTCAAGATATATTATAAAGCTGTAGTAATCAAAACAGTACAGTAGGGTCACAAAAATAGACAAAACAGATCAATGGAATGGAATAGACAGCCCCAAAATAAACCCATGCTTTTATAGTCAATTAATCTACGATCAAAGGAGGCAATAATACTCAATGGGAAAGGACAGTCTCTTCAATAAATGGTGCTGGAAACACTGGACAGCACCATGAACAAGAATGAAGCTGAACAACTTTCTTATGCCATATACAAAAATAAATTCAAAATGGATTAAAGACCTAAATTTGAGACCAGAAACCACAAAACTTCTAAAAGAAAACATAGGTGATATAATCTTCTGGACATCAGCCTTAGAAATATTTTTCTGGACCTATCTCCCCAAGCAAGGGACACACAAGCAAAAATAAATAATTAGGACTACATAAAATTAAAAGGCTTATGCCACAAGAAAAAAAATGAAAAGGCAACCTATTGAATGAAAGAAGATACTTGCAAATGGTATATCCAATAAGGAGTTAATATCCAAAATATATAAAGAACTTACACAACACCAAAAAACCAAATAATCCAATTGAAAAATGGGCAGAGGACCTGAATAGACATTTTCCAAAGAAGATGGCCAATGGACACATGAAAAGATGTTCCACATCTCTCACCATTAGGGAAATGCAAATCAAAACCACAATGAAATATCCCCTCACATCTGTTAGAATGGCTAGAACAAAAAATACAAGAAATAACAGGAGTTGGCAAGGATATGGAGAATAAGGAACCCTTATGCATGGTTGGTGGGATTGTAAATTGATGTAGCAACTGTGGAAAACAGTATGGAGGTTTCTCAAAAAAAATTAAACATAGACCTACCATATGATCCAGTAAATTTACTACTGGTTATTTACCTAAAGAATACAAAAATACTAATTTAAAAAGATATATTCACTTCCATGTTTAGTGCAGTATTATTTACAATAGCCAAAATGTGAAAGCAACCTAAGTGTCCATCAATAGATGAATGGAGAAAGATGTGGTATATATACATGGTGGAATATTACTGAGCCATAAAAAACAATGAGATCTTGCCATCTGTGACAACGTACGTGGACCTAGAGGGTATTATGCTAAGTGGAATTAGTCAATACAGAAGACGTATACTATATGATTTCACTTACATGAAGAATCTAAACCAACAAAACAGAAACATCCCTATAGGTACAGAGAACAAACTGGTGGTTGCCACAGGGGAGGAGGTTTTGGGACATAAACAAAATAGGTGAAGAGGATTAAGAGGTACAAACTTCCAGTTATAAAATAAATAAGTCATGGGGATAAGTACAGCATAGGAAATATAGCCAATAATATTGTAATAACTTTGTATGGTGACAGATGGTAACTACACTTACTGTGGTGAGCATTTCATAATGTACATAACTGTTGAATCACTATGTTGTATACCTGATATTAACATAATATTGTATGTTAACTTTACTTCAATTTTAAAAAATGATATTCAATGGAGTACATGTTTGTTGAATGAAAAAATGTCCACTGGCATAAAAAAAGTGTGGGTTTATTTCTCATACAAATAAAATGATGAATTACAAATTTCTAGAGACAAGATTAAAAGTATCCTTTTTACAAAAAAAAAGATTTTATTTATTCATGAGAGAGAGAGTGAGAGAGCACACATGAGCAGGGAGGAGAGGCAGAGGGGAGAAGGAGGCTCCCCGCAGAGCAGGGAGCCAGATGTGGGACTCGATCCCAGGACCCGAGATCATGACCTGAGCCAAAGGCAGACGCTTAACTGACTAAGGCACCCAGGCTCCCCTAAAAGTACTCTTTTAAAAGGTAGGTACTGATAACACATAACACAGGTGGACTATTTGAAAGAAGGCTGGGGAAAAGAACATTACTGGATCATATTAATCTATTAATGCCACTGCCAGTAGCACAAATTTCAGAGGCATATCTTGGCAAAATGAAGCAGGAGTGGTGGTGACGGTGGTGCTAGGGACAGCTTTTGATTAGTTCGACCCCTAAAATCCCCTTGCCTCTGGCCAGGTGCATCAGTCTTTATTACAAAATGTAATAAGTTAGTCCTTTAGGAACATTTATAATTTGTTGATTATTCAATGTGTCTTTTAATAAAATTTTGAAATTATGATAAAAATACATAACAAATTTACCATCTTAACCATTTTTAAACATACAGTTCAGTCTCTCATCTATGGAACATAAGAACTAGGAAGATCGGTAGGGGAAGAAAGGGATAAAGAAGGGGGGGTAATCAGAAGGGGGAATGAAGCATGAGAGACTATGGACTCTGGGAAACAAACTGAGGGCTTCAGAGGGGAGGGGGGTGGGCGAATGGGATAGACTGGTGATGGGTAGTAAGGAGGGCACGTATTGCATGGTGCACTGGGTGTTATATGCAACTAATGAATCATCGAACTTTGCATCAGAAACCAGGGATGTACTGTATGGTGACTAACATAACATAATAAAAAAAACATTAAAAAAATGTTACTGAAAAAAAAAAAAGAAATAAATATATAAATATAAATAAATAAATAAATAAATAAATAAATAAATAAATAAATTCGCACTGTTGTGCAACAGATCTCCCAGAACTTCTACATCTTGCAAAACTGAAACTCTGCACCAGCTAAATAACAATTCCTCATGCCCCCCACCCCCACCCAACTCCTGGCAACCACCATTCTCTTTTCTGTCTCTACCAATTTGATTATTCTAGGTACCTCATAACTGGAATCATGCAGTATTTATCTTTTCCTGACTGGCTTATTTCGCTTAGCATAATATCCTCAAGTTTCATCCATGTTGTCGTTTGTATCAGAATTTCTTCCTTTATAGGGATGGATAACACTCTATTGTATGTATATACCACATTTTGTTTATCCATCCGTTAGTGACACACAAGTTACTTACACCTTCTGCCCATTGTGAATAATGGTGCTATGAACATGGTGTACAAATATCTCTTTGAGATCCTACTTTCAATTCTTTTGGATATACCCAGAAGTGGGATTGCTGGATCATATGACAGTTCCACTTTTAATTTTTTGAGGAATCATGATATTGTTTTCCATAGCAGTTAACACCATTTTACAAATCAGTGCACCAATAGTGCAGCACATGGGTTCCGACTTCTCCACATCCTCATTAAAACCTGTGATTTTCTGTTTGTGGCAGTGGTGTTGCTTTATAGCAGCCAACCCAGTGAGGTGGTAGCTCATGGTAGTTTCGATCTGCATTCTCTAGCAATTAGTGACGTGTATCTTTTCATGTGTTTGTTGGTCTCAGTGTGTCTTTACGATTAGTTACTCTTTAGCTCCCCAAACCAGGGGCAGCACATGCAGCAAGAATAATTCCAACCTTTCTCTAGCCATAAAAATCAGATCCAGGGGCTCTTTCTAGAAGTTACAATAACACATAGACCCAATCATACTTTAAGCCAAAATATTACCTACAAAGTATATGACAGAAGCAGGTGTTCAAATATATTGGGCCAAAGGCTTCTTTTATTGTTGAAAGAGACGTCTGCTGTTTCTGCCTGCCTAGCACACGTTTTTCCTTATTCTGGGAACACATTCTGATTTTCCTTTGGGAAATCACTCCTCCCTCTTTCATAGCCCACGCGATTCAGATTAGACTACTTCCTTACCTGGCCCAGCACCAGGGCTGAGCAGGTGACTCAGGCCTGGCCTGGCAGCATATCTAATTGCTTCCGACCAAAGTGATTCGTTTATGGACCAGCATGTGATACAAACTGGCAAAATCCAAGTAAGTCCTGGGATTTTTGCTAAAACTGGGAAGGAGGGGCACTCTTTCTATTAGGATTGCGAGGATAAGAGGAGAGATCCTTCCTTAGAGGAAAGCAGAGCTGAGAGAGATGAGAAAGACATAGCTAATGATATGTTTGAGTCACTTGTGCCAGAGGCCACTCCTATCTGGACAGTTTAATTCACTGAGGCAAGAAGTTATTTATTTTGTTTAAAGGAAATTGAGTTGGGTTGCTGTTATTTGCAACCCAAAGAATTTAATTAATGTACAGCATAAAGCAAACATAATTCATTTTTTAACAGTTCAATTACATATCCAAATTTCCTTGTCCAATTGCCATACCATTTTCAAATGGTAACAATATACTAATGAACACATTAATTTTATCTTACTCTTACTCAATGTCTTATCAGTATCCACCACTTTTTCCTTTATGAAACATGTCTGCCCTGAATGCTATGACCCCCCCACTCTTACTGTTTTCTTCCTACCCCTGACAGCTCCTTCTCTGCCTCCTTTGCTAGCTTATTCTCCTTGACTTTCTCTTCCCTTGTTCATTTTACTACCCTCTCCCCAGGCAATCCTCACCACATCCGGTCTCAATGACTGTTTAAATACCTATGACTCCCGAATCATATCTCTAGTGCAGACCTCTCTCCAACCTTCAAAGAACAAGGAGGTTAATTGTTAAGCAGTAAACAAGGACATATGGAACTGACATCTCTGCTGGAGTATCTCAAAGACACCTCAAATTCGAACAGTCCGAAATCAGGGCCACAGCCATCTCACATACACACACACACACACACACACACACACACACACACACACACATCCCTCTGCCAGGCCTGGCTCTTCTCCAGAGTTCCCGAACCACAGTGAGTGAGGCTACCATCAGTTGAGCTGCATAAGCTAGAAACCCGGAAGTTTTCTTTCACATGTCTCTCTCCCCTACTGCCATTTCCAAGCCACCACTAGTCATTGATTTTTTTTGCTTTTAAATATCTCTGAAATCAATCCATTCCTGTCCATCCTAGTATCAGCTACCATCTTCTTTCTTGATTTACTAAAATAGCCTCCTAAAGTAGGCTTCCTATAACCTCTTGCCCACCCCCTTCTCTACACCACTGTGAGAGATGTCATTTTTATCTAAAAACACAACCGGCCCTGTCACTCCCGTTTAGAATTCTTCAATAGCGTCCTATTTCTCCAAGGATAAAAAACCAAATCTTTTTTTTTTAAGATTTTATTTATTTATTTATTTGACAGAGAGAGAGAGACAGCCAGTGAGAGAGGGAACACAAGCAGGGGGAGTGGGAGAGGAAGAAGCAGTCTTCCCCCTGAGAGAGGAGCCTGATGCGGGGCTCGATCCCAGGATCCCAGGATCACGCACTGAGCCGAAGGCAGACGCTTAACGACTGAGCCAACCAGGCGCCCCAAATCCAAATCTTTTATACAGTCTGCAAAGGAGTAAGTGGGAAGGATGTTGTATGTAAACATCTGCATATCTACTTTGTAGATAGAAGACTATCTAAAAGCTACAGAAACTGGTCTTTATATTCAGTTCCTTGTGAATAAAATAGAGTGTGAGCAAAATTAATAGATAGCTATTATATGCCTTCAACAGTTACCATATTCATAAAGGGTTAGCCCGTGTCTTAGTCAGTTCAGGCTGCTATATACCACTGGCTGAGTGGCTTAAACAGGACATTTATTTCTCATAGCTCTGGAGGCTAGGAAGCTTGAGATCAAGATACTGGCAGGTTCAGTGTCTAGTGAGAAACTGCTTCCTGGACTGTAGATAGCTACCTTCTTGTTGTGTGCTCACATGGCCTTTTCTCATGGGGAGAGAAGACAAGAGTATATGCTTTTTCTCTTTTTCTCTTTTTTTAGTAAGGGTACTAATCCCATCATGAGGGGCCCATCCTCATGGGCTAACCTAAATCTAATTACCTCCCTAAGGCCCCATCTCCAAATACCACCACACTGGAGGCTAGGACTTTTAACACATGAATTTAGAAAGGTCAGAATTGAGTCAGTAACAGCCCATAAAAGTCATGCCAAAATACCTTCAGAATTTGTAAACAGCATCACTATGACAATATTAGTAACTACAGCAACTCAGTAAAAAATCAGATCTTAGGAGCACCTGGGTGGCTCCGTCAGTTAGGCATCTGACTCTTCATTTCTGCTCAGGTCATGATCTCGGGGTCATGGGATTGAGCCCAGCAACAGGCTCAGCGCTCAGCAGGAAATCCGCTTGAGATTCTGTGTCTCTCACTCCCTCTGCCCCTCCCCCACCCATGTGCACTCTCTCTCTCTAAAATAAATAAATAAAATCTTAAAAAAAAAGAATACAGATCGTATTATATTTGCTGAGCTATATAAACATTTTTAAATTTAAAAATCACATAATCATACTATAGACCTGTTGCAAAAGAAATCTCCCAGACTCACTGACTTATTATACCAAATCTCATAGACGCCTAGACTTATTATACCAAAATAATAAAAGATAATACAATAAGTTGTTTGAATATATTAATATATTTAAAGGAAAATCTGTCAGTGTCAGAGGCAAATATTTGTAGTACCCATCCAACATTTTGTAGAAGAAAGGGAGTCTTAGCCACTGTACTTAAAATTATTCTAATTACAACAAAAGTTTTCTCACTTTAAAGTATCTCCTTCTAGGCTTCATATTTGGCATTATTAAGGTATACTTATATTCTGAATTCTGAATTCTGCCTTCTTCACTTAACATTATTATATCACAAGCAATTTTCATGCAGCTATATTTTTGTAAGGATAATTTTTAATGCCTACCATATGGGTTCAACAATTTTTAAAATCACTATTCAGTGTTGGCTATTATGGATACTTCCACTGTATCCCTATTATGAATAACACCATGATGAACACCTTTGGATATATTTTTTAAAATATTTTAGATGATTAGCCTAGTACAGATTCTGAGAAATGGAACTGGATTAAAGGTTAACAATTGTGCCGTATAAGGGGTGTGTGTTGGGGGGAATCATGAAAATATTTTATTTTTTTAAAGATTTTATTTATTTATTTGAGAGAGAGAGAGAGCATGAGAGGGGGGAGGGTCAGAGGGAGAAGAAGACTCCCCACTGAGCAGGGACTCCCCCCCCCCCCCGCCCCCGCCAATGCGGGACTCTATCCCGGGACTCAAGGATCATGACCTGAACCAAAGGCAGTCGCTTAACCAACTGAGCCACCCAAGCGCCCAATGATGAAAATATTTTAGAAAAACAATGTGCTATGTCATTAATATATGTCATATAATAGTTTCATCACATTCTTATTAACACACTGTATATTAAAATTTAATTCCCCTTATTAAAGAAACCCAAACATTGTTTTAATGTCTTTATCTTTGATTACCAGCTATTTACTCTCTTCATTCATTCATTCAACAAATAGTCATCTGTGCTAGACACTGGCATACTCAAGGGAAAATGACAAAAGACACAATCTCTAACCTCAAAGAGCTTGCAGAAGTAGAGATGGAAAACGTCATCAACACATCACCTAGTAATTACATGGATAAGAACCAAAAGGCCAAGTGCCAGAAACACACAGAAATGGTGCTTAGCTTAATTTAGGTGCTTGGGAATGACTTCCTGAGAGGTTATAACTAAGTTGCATTCTGATTACTACTGAGATTGAACATATTTCTGCATGTTTATTTATTCATTCTGTTTTCCTTTTTTGTGAACTGTTTGCTCATGTGTGTTTCCTTACTTACATCAATAACAGTCTTATTTTTGTTAACTTGTGTGAGCTCTTCGTTACAATAAAAATATTGTCATTTTGTGTCCTAAATATTGTTTTTAGGCTTTTAACATAAAAAATACATATATGTGAATATCCATATATAGTATCTATTTAATATGTAATAGAAATATATCAAAAGATAAAGATTTGAAAGTAGGAGTAATTCCTCTTCCCATCTCTGTCCTTCAGCCATCCTGTTTCCCTCCCTGTGCTAAGCACTGAAACCAAGTTCTTATAAAGCCTCTTGATACACTCTATGCATATACGAGCTGATACATATACATAATCTTCTTTATCTAAGTTATATACATACATAGTTTCCATTTTCATTTCAGATATAGATATTCTGTGGATATTTCTCTTTATATTCTTTGCCTCTAAATTTTTGAGTTACAGCTTTATTACTTAAATTGTAGATATTCTTCATATACCCAAGAAATGAACACTTTGTCTTGAAATGAAATTTTGTCATCTTTTTTTAAACTTTGTTTATGGTATTTTCTCCATGCAGAAATATTGATTTTGTTGTTGTTGTTGTTGTTATGGATTTTATCAGACATAGCAAAGTTTTCCACTTTTAAGTAGTCATTATCTTTTGACCTTTTCCTTGGTGATTTAGAAAATCCTTTCTAAGGTCAGAGAGTTATGGAGTTAGTACACAAATCTAAGTAAGTACCTTCTTTCAGACCTGTATTTCTTTTGACTTCCAAGAGGCCTCTAAGTTTGATGTGGTCATTGGCTTCTCAGGCATGTAAGACAGGATTTATAAAATCCATTCACTCATTTACATTTATCCCTCCCCAAAATTTACAATTGTAACAATGATTCTACATTGATTGAATTTAGTTTTGATAAAGAAATATGTATAGCTCAATTAAACTATAATCTTTATCAAACCAAGCATATATACATTGTTCACAGTTAACATGAATTTCTGATCTAATTCCTGAATTATTAAATGTAGCATTTCTGCTTGCATTCATTTCTAGTGGCACTTCAGCCATGTTGTATCAGCACCACAGGCATCTTTTTAAACTTTTAATTTTTAGATTTCGCAAGTAGTAATAATTATAACAGTGCAGTGAACCAGCTGAGCCTAGGTATAATGCCACCTCTTGCTATTTCAGTACAACTCAGATAATACTAAGTGACATTAAAAGTACAATCAAGACAACCTGGCAAAGCTTTTTTAAAAAGAGAAGGGTCACAATTCAGAATCTTGTTTCTCAGTTCCCACTATCTTCCATTATTAGAAAATAAGTGTGACAAAAGACCAAATGCAAAAAGCAAAGCTTTTAGCTTCTAAGAAATACCAAAGCTTTCCTTACCTTTAATTTATGGAGCCTACTGGAAGTTTTCTGCACAAGATGACCAAATCAATACGAAACCATGTGTTTACAAAAAGAAAAAAAAAAAAGCAGTGGAATGTTAATTCTCTGTCACTTCAGAAAGGATGTGATTTGGAAATCACATTTCTCAACCATGCTCTCCTCAAATGTTCTATCCATAGGAATAAAAAGAAAAAGAAAGCCTTTTCAAATTAAAACAGATGATGGGCATTAAGGAGGGCACTTGTGATGAGCAGTGGGTGTTCTATGTAAGTGATGAATCACTAAATTCTACTCCTGAAATCAGTATTGCCCTATATGTTAACTACCTGGAATTGAAATAAAGACTTGAAGCAAACAAACAAAAAGCAGGGGGTACCTAGGTGGCTCACTTGGTTAAGCGTCTGCCTTCAGCTCAGGTCATGATCCCAGGGTCCTGGGATCAAGGCCCACGTGGGGCTCCCCACTCAGTGGGAGTCTGCTTCTCCCTCTCCTCCCTACTTCTGCTCTCTCTTACTATCTTGGTCTCTCTCTCTCTCTTTCAAATAAATAAATAAAATCTTAAAACAAACAAACAGACAAAAAGCACATTACAGAACAACAAGCAGGGAATTTTCTATGAACAATAACCAGGTTAAGAAGGACTGGAGCTGAACGTTGGGTAAGAATAGGCCCTATTTAGTGCAAAGGACATTGTTTAAAAAAAAAAATACTACTAATAAAAGGCTCCCAATTAGCCTGCACCAAAGAGATGATCAGAAAATTTACATACACAGCAATGGAACAAAAAAACTATTTTCATAAGAATCTTTGTGGATTCAGCAAATTTGAGACAAACAGATTGAGTACACATGACCAATAACAACACATATATTTAACTAATAAACTCACAACTTACATTGACCAAAGGTCCAACCAAATTATAGAGAAGTTTACAAACTTTGACACATGAAGAATACCACAAACATGGTGAATGTAAGATCATTCATGAACATTTATAGGGCTCCTATTACACTGCAGTGGCTATGCAAGGTAAAGGGGATTAAAAGATAAATAAAACATTGTGAGAGCTAACAGGCTAGTGAGGAAGATAAACATGTAGAAGTGTTCCAGGCACAGAAAGAAAAAAAAAAAAGTCATTCCAGGAAGTGAGGACAGCAAACACAAATAGAGGAGTAGAGGAATATGATATGAGCAAGGAACAAAACGTAATTTAGTTTGGTTAGAGAACAGGATGCAATTTTATTGTTGTAGAAATTTAGACAAGCCAACGTCCAGGGTTTTATAATCCAAGTTAAAACAGAATCCAATAACATGTCTATATTCTCTAATCCATTAAAACAAAACTCAAGATTTCCCATGCAGCATATAATATGTATGTAGTCAATGTTTTAATAAATAAAAAAAATTAAACAGCTCAGCCCAACTTGCAAAATCAGTTGATTGTTCCTCCCTGTTCTCCTCCTCCGAGTACATTCCTGAGGAAGAATTAAAAATGGTCCATATCTAAACCTGGAGCAGAGGCAAAGCCCAAGAGCACAAATCTCAAGTATCTGCAGAAACTCAAGAGGAGGGGAAACAAATGGTTGTGCACAGGAAGGAGGGGCTAGGATTCTTTTTGCCAAAGAGCACCAGGGCCCAGGAAGGGAACCAACGGCAGCAGGCAGCCCAGTGACAAGCTAACTGCAGGTTGCAGTCCAAATCAGTAGGAAAAGGACGGTGTTAGAACAATTGGCTATCTACATGGGAAAAAAAAATAATATTGGGTTCCTTTATCACACTAACCACAAAGATAAATTCTAGGAGGATTAGAGATATAAATACAAAAAACAAAGAAATATGAAAATATTTCTGTGGAAGAATTTTTTAAGATTTCTTTATTTGAGAGAGAGAGAGAGCATGCACAAGCATGTGAGTGGGGGGAGGGGCAGAGAGAGAGGGAAAGAGAGAATCCCAAGCAGGCTCCTCAGTGAGCATGGAGCCCGGTGTGGGGCTTGATCTCATGACCCTGACGACCTGAGCTGAAACCAAGAGTCGGACACTCAACTGACTGAGCCACCCAGCTGCCCCTCTACGGAAGAATTTCTTAAGATATAAAAAGCACAAAACACAAAAAAATAGGTTGATAAACCTATCTACTTAAAAATTAGAAATCTATATACTGCAAAAGTCACCACAAACTAATTAGAAAAAGCCAATGACAGACTGGGAAAGATATCTGCAGCTCACATACTAGTCCATGGCAAAGGACTAGCATCCAGAACAAAGATCTGAAGTTGATAAGTAAAAGACAAACAAACTAACAGGAAAACAGGCATGGAGGGGGGAACCAATTCATGGATAAGGAAACCTGAGTTACCAATATGAAATGATGCTAAATCAGGAAAAATAAAATTTAAAACCATGAAATCCTATTTCACATCCACCATATTAACAACATTAGAAAATTTTTATTATAGCACTGGGTTTTATACATAATTAGTGAATCATTAAACACTACATCAAAAACTAATTATGTACTATACAGTGGCTAACTGAAAATAATAAAACAAAATAGGGCATTTCAAGCATATATGAAAATAGAAAGCAGTAAAATGACATCCATGCACCCACTCATTCATAGTCAATCTAATTTCATCTATACCTCAACTGCCAGATAATTTTGAAGCAAATCCCAGGTGTCATAGCATTTTTTTTTCTGTAAATATTTTAGCTATATCCTTAAAAAATGGAGAAAATTTTTAGTCAGATTTATTGAGGTATAATTTACACACAGTAAAATCCAGTTTTTGGTATATAGTTCTATGGATTTAATAACCATGGTTGTGTACCCACCATGATCCAGATAAATAATATTTTCATCATCCCAAAAAATTGTCTCCTGTCTGTAGTCAACCCCAATTCCTACACCCAGCCCTTGGCAATCACTGATTTTTTTCTGCCTTTTCCAGAATGTCAGGTAAATGGAATGATAAGGCATACACTCTTTTGAGTCAACTTCTTTCACTTGCTAAATATATGTAAGATTCATCCATGTTGCTGTGTGTCAGTAGTCAGGTATTTGTACAGCTGAGGAGGGTTACATGGATATACCACAGTTCCGTTTACACACTCACCAGTTGGAAGACATTGGGTTGTTTCCAGTTTGGAGTGATAATGAATAAAGCTGCTGTAAGAATTTGTGAACCAATTTTTATGTGAAAATAGGTTTTCATTTCACTTTAGTAAATATCTAAGGGTCTTTATTACTGGCTCATATGATAAGCATGTTTTTAACTATACAAGAAACCACCAAACTCTTTGCTATGTGATTGTATCATTTTGCATTTCCAACAGCACAGTGTGAGAGCTCCATTTACTCTGCATCCTTGCAAAAGTATTGTAGTTCTTGTTGTTTAGTCTTGGCCATTCTAATAATACGTAGTGGTATCTCCTTGGGGTTTTAATTTGCATTTCTTGAATCAGTGCAATCAATTCAGTAAGAAGTGACACAAACAAAGATATGAAAGACTGGTTAAAACTGAATGGTAGATGCAAAGGTGGTTTTCTGAATTCTGTTTGAAATATTTCATAAGAAAGTATCTTTAAATATCCTCCACATCTTCCTTTATGATTTCTTATAAATGGCCCAAACAAAACTATTTAACTTCAGTATCACTACACACCTTGACGAGATCATCCTTTTTGCAAATAATAGCCTACAAGTAGGTTTTGGGGGGAGGTAATCTAAAGATTGGGCTAGAATTTCATTTTAAAAATCAACACAAGGAGTGCCTAGGTGGCTCAGTCAGTTAAGTGTCTCCTTTTGGCTCAGGTCATGATCCCAGGGTCCTGGCATCAAGCCCCGCATCGGGCTCCTTGCTCAGCAGAGAGCCTGCTTCTCCCTCTCCCCACCCCCCCTCCGCTCATGCTCTTTCTCTCGCTCTCTATCTCAAATAAATAAAATCTTTAAAAAAAAATAAAAATCAACACAATATTTAATCTTTTATACCCTGACAAATTTTTAGTACCAAAACTTCCTTAAATGTAGTCTAATCTCTCTCATTTAGTGTGATAGATAATGTTACTGTGGAAATTTAGTCTTCAAGCTTGATATTTTATTTTCATTATTTTTTCTTAAGATGATTTATTTAATAGACATGGAGAACATAAATTATACAAGTGTCACATTATATAGAAATCAAAATTACTTTCTCTCCTTACTAAGACCATTCTTGGAATTGTACTTTCCACGACAGAACTCTCATAAATCCTGAGCATAAAGAATATGATCTTAATAAAATTCATTTCACAAGAAAATGACTTCTATTCCTGAGCTGTATATATTTAAGTATTTACTGCAATGATCATTGCACTGTATCCTTTGCACCTGCTCTCTGATTATCTGATGAAACATTTATTCTGAAAAAAAAAAAAAACATAAAATCAGCTTGCTTAAAAGTGAATCAATTCTGGGGGCGCCTGGGTGGCACAGCGGTTAAGCGTCTGCCTTCGGCTCAGGGCGTGATCCCAGCATTATGGGATCGAGCCCCACATCAGGCTCCTCCGCTATGAGCCTGCTTCTTCCTCTCCCACTCCCCCTGCTTGTGTTCCCTCTCTCTCTGTCTGTCTCTATCTCTGTCAAATAAATAAATAAAATCTTTAAAAAAAAAAAAGTGAATCAATTCTGTCCTTCCTCAAGAATAAAATGGAAAAAACCCACAGGATAAACTCTCATCATCTTTTCTGGACCCTCTTAAAGATTCTTACTTTTACTATCCTTCCTCTAAGAAAGAAAAATGATAAGCAATACTTGGGTAGAATGCATCTTGCCTTAAAATCTACTATAAACTATATGTAATAAAAAGTTGTTTCTTTTAAGTGTTAATTAACATTTATTCAACTAGACTGAATGTCACACTCTCATGGATGTGTAATAAGAAATATTCTTAGTTAAAGTAGTGTTTTGGGGTCTTTTTTCACTCCAAAAATCATACCCACTTACATGGATACTCTTACCTAGGTACTGAAAATGGCTTCATGAACATGACTTAAATTCTCATGCATTCTGTGTTGGTGAGTGAATCGTTGCCTCCCCAAACTACAACCCTGGTTAAATGGGTAGTAAGACAAATGACTCCCTCTCTCAACCCCAAAACCCTGGAAGGGGAACCTGACACAGAGTGGGCCCACCTACAGGTTGGTCTGCATTCCAGAAACAGAGGTGCTGAGGTTGAACAGGAGGGAAGGAGTCAGGTGTTATTATTCAGAAGAGGAAGCAGGGAGTCTAGAGCATCTCCCAGTTTTCCAATCAGAGTAATCAAGAAAATGGTGGTACCAGCAAGGAAAAAATAATGGAAGAGAGCAAGTTTTCTTTTCCTTCTTTTTTTTTTTAAATTGAGGTAAGATTTACATTCAGCAAAATGCACAAGTTTATAGCTTGATATATTTTATACACATATATATATAACCATCATCCAGATCAGGACAGAACATATCCAGGACCTAGAAGCCTCCTCATATGTGATCTCTCCTGGTTAGCAATGTCCCCACATCACCTGCTGCCAAAGGTAACCACTATCCTGGCTTCTATCACCATAGTCTAGTTTTACCTTTCCTTTAACATATGGTACTCTTTTGTATCTGGCTTCTTTGGGGGAGAAGTTTTTTTGGTTCTTTTTTAATGTACATATTTCTGGGAAGCAAGGGAGAATGGGGTAATAGCCAAGTGGAAGGGAAGACATGAGGTTGGTTTATTACTTTTCATATTTATTAAATACCTATTATGTGTCAATGTCTACATTAGGCACAGAAAACACCAGGTAAAAAGAACTTGGAACCTACTCTTAAAGCCGTACAATCTAGAGGGAGAGACAAGTAAATGAGTAATTACATCAACTTATAAGCATTCTAAGAGAGGAATGGTCATGGTGCTAAGGACAACAGAGGAAAGAAGTGGCTCACTTTGCCTAAAGAGGTCATGGAAGACTCCAATGAAACCTGAGTTGGGAAAAAAAAAAGCTGAAAGACTTGCTGTTAATAATCTGCACTTGGGTGATAGATGCATAGGCATTCATTATATTATTTTCTCTAGTGTCTATTTGACAATATCTATAATAAAAAGTTTAAATTGTCCTGAAGCATGAATAGGAGCTAATCAGTAAGATGAGACAAGAGCACGCTAGCTAGAGAAATATTAAAAGCAAAAGTGGAGGGATGTCTGGGTGGCTTAGTTGGTTGAGCGTCTGACTCTTGATCTCAGCTCAGGTCTTCATCTCAGGGTCATGAGTTCAAGCCCTTGCACTGGGCTCCACACTGGGCATGGAGCCTACTTAAAAAAAATAAATAAATAAAAAGCAAAGGTGAGAAGAAAAACTAGAGTTTTCAGAGAACCACAAATCATTTGGGGATATATAGGTGTCAAGGCAGCAGAGCCAGGCAAGGGCCGGATCATTAACGTCCTTGCACCTCATGCTTTATCCTAAGGCAACTGGGAGCCACTGAAGCAACCACAAGCAAGAGAATGATCTGTTTAGACTTGTATTTAAAATGATCATTCAGATATCAGTACAGACACTATTAATAAGAGACAAGAGAAAAGTGATCAGTGGGAGGTTACTGAAGTAACCCTGATAGGAGATAAGGAGGACCCCAAATCTACAATTATTTCAGAATAAAACTTTGGTTTAAAAAAAAAGAAGAGGAGGGGTGCCCGGGTGGCTCAGTTGGTTAACTGGCTGCCTTACGCTCGAGCCCAGCATTTGGCTCAGCAGGGAGTCTGCTTTCTCCTCGGCCTCTGCCCTCTGCTCGTGCTCTTTCTCTCTCACATGAATAAATAAAATCTTTAAAAAAAAAAAAAGAGCAATAATGAGGGCCTAAACTGAGGTAATGGTGATAAAGATGAAGAGAACATAACTGTTAAGGATATTTTGTTTTTAATATGATTAGTTAAAAATTAGTATGTTGTAGGGGCGCCTGGGTGGCACAGCGGTTAAGCGTCTGCCTTCGGCTCAGGGCGTGATCCTGGCGTTCTGGGATCGAGCCTCACATCGGGCTCCTCTGCTGTGAGCCTGCTTCTTCCTCTCCCACTCCCCCTGCTTGTGTTCCCTCTCTCACTGGCTGTCTCTATCTGTCGAATAAATAAATAAAATCTTAAAAAAAAATAAAAAATAAAAATAAAAATTAGTATGTTGTAGCAAAAATAAAAATAAAAAATGAGAATGGAGAATAGGTTAAGGGAACCCAGCAATATTATCAAGCATAATAACATTCACATTATAGGAATCTCAGACGGGGAAGAGAGAGAGAGAGAGAGAGAGAGAAGGGGACAGAAAGCTTACCTGGAGAATAGCTAAAAACTTCCCTAATCTGGGTAAGGAAACAGACATCAAGGTCCAGGAAGCACAGACAGCCCCCAGCAAAGTTAACCCAAGGAGGTCCACACCAAGACACATAATTAAAATGGCAAAAAGTAGTGATAAAGAGAGAATTTTAAAAGCAGCAAAAGAAAACATTTACATACAAGGGAAGCAGCAAAAGAAAACAGTCACACACAAGGGAAACCCCATAGGCTATCAGCTGATTTTTCAGCAGAAACTTTGCAGACTTCAAGAGAGTAACATGATATATTCAAAAATGCTGAAAGGAAAACACCAATATCCAAGAATACTCTACCAAGCAATCATTCAGTACTGAAGGAGAGACAGAGTTTCCCAAAAAAGTTAAAGGAATTCATCACCATTAAACCAATGCCCTACAAGAAATGTTAAAGAGACTCCTTTAAATGGAAAAGAAAGGCTATCATTAGAAGAAAATTATAAAAAGACAGAATTTCACAGGTAAAAACAAATAGTAAAGGAAGTAGATTAATCATTTACAAAGCCAGTAGTATGGTGGTTAAACACAGAAGTAGTAGAAGTAGTAAAATCAATTAGATCTACAAAAATTAGTCAAGAGATACACAAAATAAAAAGATGCAAAGTATGACATCATATACATAAAATGTGGAGGGGAGAGTAAAAATTGAGTGCTTTTAGAATGTGTTTGAGCTTAAGTGATCCTCAACTGACTGCTATACATAGAAGATGTTATATATGAACCCAATGGTAACCACAAATCAAAAACCTATAATAGATGCACAAAAAGTAAAGAGAAAGAAATCCAAGCATAACTCTAAAGAAAGCCACCAAACCACAAGGGAAGAGAGCAAGAGAAAAATAAAAGAACAAAGAAAAAATTAAAAAAAAAACAACCAGAAAACAATTAGCGAAATCACAAGTACATACCTACCAACAATAACTTTAAATGTAAATGGCCTAAACACTCCAATCAAAAGACACAGGGTGACTGAATGAATAAAGAAACAGGACTCATCTATACGCTGCCTACAAGAGGCTTACTACAGACCTAAAGATGCATATAGACTGAAAGTAAAGGGATGGAAAAACATACCAAGCAAATAGAAGGATAGAAAAAGTAGACTTTAACACAAAGACTGTAACAAGAGACAAAGAAGAGCCGTACGTAATGATGATGATGATCAATCCAACAAGAGGACATGACAATTGTAAATACCTATGCACTCAAGGCAGAAGCACCTAAATATCTGAAGCAAACATTAACAGACATAAAGGGAGAAATTGACAATAATACGATAATAGTAGGGAATTTTAACACCTCACTTACATCAATGGATAGGTCATCTAGACAGAAACTCAATAACCAAACAGTGGCTTTGAACAACACATGAGACCAGATGCACCTAACAAATATATAGAGAATAGTCCATCCAAAAACAGCAGAATACACATTTTTTATAAGAACACATGGAAGGTTCTCCAGGATAGATCACATGTTAGGCCACTGATAGATGAATGGAGAAAGATGTGGTACATATACATGATGGAATATTATTCAGCCATAAAAAAGAATGAGATCTTGCCATTTGCAACAATATGGATGGACCCAGAGGCTATTACGCTAAAAGAAATACGTCAGTGGGTGGGAGGATGGGCAAAATAGATAAAGGGGATTAAGAGTTATAAATTTCCAGGGGCACCTGGGTGGCACAGCAGTTAAGCGTCTGCCTTCGGCTCAGGGCGTGATCCTGGCTTTGTGGGATCGAGCCCCACATCAGGCTCCTCTGCTAGGGGCCTGTTTCTTCCTCTCCCACTCCCCCTGCCTGTGTTCCCTCTCTCGCTGGCTGTCTCTATCTCTGTCAAATAAATAAACAAAATCTTTAAAAAAAAAAAAAGAGTTATAAACTTCCAGATACAAAATAAGTAAGTCACAAAGATGAAAAGTACAGCACAGGGAATAGTCAAAGGTATTGTAATAATGTTGTATGATGACAGGTGGTAACTACACTTATTGTGGTGAGCATACCATAATATACAGAACTGTAGCATCATGGGTGTCTTGCTGGCTCAGTTGGAGAAGTGTGCAACTCTTGATCTTGGGGTAATGGGTTTGGGCCCCACATTGGGTTTGGAGATTAAATAATAAATATTAAAAAAAAAAAGAACTGTAGAATCATACATCTGCAACTAACATAACATTGTATGTTAATTATACTTCAATTAAAAAATGTTTTTTCATTCACCTTTTGTTCTTTCTGTACCAACCTGAAAGACTTAAGCACTAAAGGCTGCACTAGACAGCAAATGGGATGAATTCTGGTAAATATTTAATTTTTCTATTTAAAAATTCTCCACACAGCCTTACAGCAATTAAACATTTTTCCATAATACTTTCCCCCTTCATAATGGGTTTCAGTTCAACTAAATAAAAGAGATCAAACTAATTGACTTAGAAGTACTAACACCTTGGCAGGTGTTCCTTGGAAGTGCCCACTGTCCTCCCTGTCAGTTGAAAAATTTTAGCTACTTGGTAGACCAAGCCAGAGCCACAGTCACAAGGGGGAGAGTTCAGTTGGGTGCCATTGTGCACATAAGTCAACAGCCAAAAACCAACAAAAAAGGATGAAATTCCAAGCTGAAAGCAAAAGCTAAGCCAAACCCAAAGTTTGAAGTTCACTGCATTTTATTATTGATTCTGAGGTCTCTGGATTTTATAAAACATCCACCTCCGAAATAACTGGCACCTAACATCAACCTTTGATAGCTTCAGTATCTCATGTTAGCTTTTATAAACACATACAACAACAAGGCACGTCTATTGCTAATCTTTTACTGTGTAAGAAGAATACAGAAGATGCCAACTGAAATAGCCCACATCCATTAATATAATCATTTACTGGGATCTGTTCTTTATTTCATTCTGATTTCATGCCTTTATTTGGCCATATTCTTTAACATGAAATAGAAAAAAACGTACTGTGGTGTGAAGTCTTCTGTTTCCTCAGTTACAAATGTTGAACAACGTGGAAACTCATTTATTCTTCTTTGACTATTTGCAGTTCAAGTATTGCTATTTCCACTCCCTGTTCCCATCACTAGTAACTGCTGAAGTCAGGAAATCTCATTAGAATTCGCCACCTCACCATGCTCAGGCAGGTCGACCTACTTAGCAGCTTAGTCTACTATTTTTTGCCTGACTGTGATGACATGAAGAAATAAAACCTTCATCCCCAAAGACAAAAAAAAAAAAAAAGAAAAAAGAAAAGAAAAAGAAAAGAAAAGAAAAAAGAAAAGAAAAAGAGAAAGAAATCTTAAGTCACAAATTGAATGTTCAGTGTATCTTCCAAATATCCAGAGCAAACAGGGCGGAGGAACAAATCCTGGGCAGGATATATATGTATTGATTCAGAAACTTAATAACAGGAAGTCACATCAAGGACTTCTGCACACAGTATTATCATAGGTACCAAAAAAGACTCACAAACCAAACTGGAAAGAAAGCCAAGAGCAATAACATCCACAACACCTTATGGTTTTGTGTGTTTCACACATCCTTAATAAAGAACACCAGAGATAATGTTTCCAAACCAAACAACAGTTTAAGGTACAAGAAAAAATTAAGTTAATGTTGTTTTTATAAGCCACATTTAATTTGGCAACATATTTTGCTACATGAAACAAGGGAGTTTTCAAAACTAATAGTCAAATACATTTTACTACTGCAAAATATTCTAGGGAATTCAGAAAGTATTGCACACAGCAGAATGTGAAAATGTGTATTGCTCTGTATTTATATGATTTACTTTTGTGTTTCTTCTCCCTCTAATCTCATACAGCCATTTCTCTCCACCTCCATTCTTGGTCCTCCCTACTGAAATAAGTGAACAGTCTAAGAATTAACTCTCAAGTCGGCCCCTGAAAATAGCCTTTGTTCTCTGAACAGCCGTAGGCATTTAAAACATGGCAATGTTACCATTTGTATCACATTTAGAGTTTGCAAATCTGTTTTATATATAGCACAGCAGATATTATTTCCATTTTACTACTGAGCACACTGAAGGTGAAAATAGCTGAATATTTTGCCTAACATCAAATTTCATGGTACACAGGAAAGTTTAAGAGAACCATGATAGTCTAACAAAAAAGTGGTGCTAGTGCCAAAACAAATAATAATAGGTGTGGATAATAATCTACAGAATAAAGTAAATATCCATGAGTCTATACTGATATAATCAAATAAATGAATAAACAAATAAACAAGGGGAAAGAAACAACCATTCCAATTAATAAACGTGCAAAGAATCACAGAAATAGAAAAGCACCATTTGGCAAACACTAGAGCAATAATTGTTGCTGGCAAGAGTGATCAATGGACACTAAAATTAGTGCACAAGAGTATAATGAGAAACAGAAACTTGTATTCCTCAGAATATCTCCCCAAAAATACCTATTATAAAAAGAAAAACAGTAACTTTACAACGGAGAAAGCTGGCAGATACCACCTTAAGCAAGTAATGAAGATAATCATCACCAGTAATGAGACCTATCAACACCATGTACCTCCTGGATGATGAACTGAGAAAGACCGAACATCTTTGTCTTTTAGGACATTCTACAAAATGCATCAAAGACATGCATGAAAAACAGACTGAGGAGGTGTCCCAGATTGAAGGAGCTCAAGGAGACAAGACGACTAAACGCAGTGTGGGATCCTAGGTTTGATCCTGGGCCAGCAAAAGGACAGTGCAAAAACTGGTAAAATAAGAATAAAGTCTGCAGATAAGTCGATGGTATTGTGTCAGACCAGAATTCCAGGTTTTGATCACTGTTTGTGCTAAATGTTAACATTTGGAGAAGGTGAGTGAAAGGTATGTGGTGAAAGGTATTCCTTGTATTATTTTTGCGACCTTTTTGGTTAAGTCCAAAATTATTTCCAAATAACAAGTTTAAAAAAAATTATGGTGCTGGTGCTTATAATCTAAACCACATCACTTGGAATTGCACTTTCTTTGTTTCAAGTGTATAAATTTTGTCTCCTCAGTAAGCTCCACTGAAGAACTAAACATTCACAAGTATTAAACTACTTTAAAGTTTTAAAAAGAAGAGTTTAAGTAGTAACAGTCAAGGTAAAATCTGCTCATTTCCTCTTTGTTAATGATTAGTGATACAAAAAAAAATGACTTTTCTCTAATAATAGTAAAAGATTTACTATTTTAAACAACCAAAGTAAAGCTGATCCAATCGAAACCCATGTAGGCTTGAATACTGCAGGGGGAAAAAATCTTATACCAACGATGTGTTTTCAGAAAGACTCTAAATTCTATAACCTCTTAACCAGAGAAGGAATCTAGAAGCCTGGTTGAGTACCATGTGACTGAACTCATGCCATGTCATTTGAGAAGATAGTAAAGAAGAATGTATATTAAACCAAGAATTAATTTTTTGCAGTCAAATATAGGAAGAGACAACAACTTTTTTTTTATATATTTGCACTGTAAAAAATTTTAAAACTACGGTATTCACAATGGTTTTTTTTTTGAGTCATGACATTGATGATAAAACACATCACAGATAATTGGTGAGATAACTTTCTTTTTTTTTTTTTTTTAAAGATTTTATTTATTTATTCGACAGAGATAGAGACAGCCAGAGAGAGAGGGAACACAAGCAGGGGGAGTGGGAGAGGAAGAAGCAGGCTCATAGCGGAGGAGCCTGATGTGGGGCTCGATCCCACAACGCCGGGATCACGCCCTGAGCCGAAGGCAGACACTCAACCGCTGTGCCACCCAGGCGCCCCTGGTGAGATAACTTTCAATATATGAAATAAGAACCAATCAGAATTCAGCCCCAAAGAGGCATTTTTTTTTCTTCCAAACTAGAGGTTTGATAAATTAAATGGGAGCTTTAAAAATAAAGACGCAGGGGCGCCTGGGTGGCGCAGTCGTTAAGCGGCTGCCTTTGGCTCAGGGTGTGATCCCGGTGTTCCGGGATCGAGCCCCACATCAGGCTCCTACGCTGGGAGCCTGCTTCTTCCTTTCCCACTCCCCCTGCTTGTGCTCCCTCTCTCGCTGACTGTCTCTCTCTGTCTAATAAATAAATAAATAAATAAATAAATCTTTTTTAAAAATAAAAATAAAGACACAATCTACAAAATCTGGCAAATATATTTGACTGTAAGATGTTTGGAAATGAAGGGAGGGCATTTGGTTTTCTAGTGTCAAAATTACTCTTTGTGAGTAGCTACTATCTTTTCAAAAGCATCATTCCAAAGTTATGACTCACTTTAGAGAAAAAAGATAAAAGAAGAAAGGAACCGATCAGTACCAGGGATTCACATGCTTAAGATTTTTCATACTGAATACAAAATAGAAACTTTTCTACAAATCATTGTCAAGAATTAGTCCCTAAAGAAAGGACAAGAAATACACAGAAAGGCCCCACTGAAGTTCAACAGAACAAAAGTATAATTATAGTTTTAAAAGCAAAGAAGGCTAGATAAGCCCTTAAATTCCCTATCAGAGCCATTACCTTATCAGTAAAGCTAGATACATACACTCACTCATCACAAAACACTTCGTATAACAAAGTAGCACAGGCTTAGGTCAAAGATCATCTATTTAGAGTGCCTCATTTGTCTCATCCACTATAGCCTATGAAGTACTTTCGGGTACAGAAATATTCTTGACTTATATTTGTATATCCCAGTCCACTGAAAGACGATCACCCAATTGCTAATATAACCTCATCTGAGATACCATGAAAAACCAAACTTCACAGAAAATTGCAAGACTTCAGCTCTATATTTGTTATTCTATGGTGAGAAAAGGTATATTTTGGTGGAAAAAGGTACTTTAGTGGGAAAAAATAAAAAATTATCTAAAAGGTTTTTATACTTCCAGGTATGATAACATTTTGAATAGAGGCATTAAACTCAACACCTTCATCCTGTCACAATTAAAACGCCAAAACAAATCTAAAATAAGAGACAACTACACTAATGCTAGAAACTAGGAATGGATGCCATTCCTATGACAAAACTGTTGAAGATTTTCTGAAAGACAAGAAAGATAAATCTGGGATGGAGGAAAGATGTCAAGAGTCAACTAGCGATTTATCTTCCGGAGAAAGGAGTGATGTGAGCTGGAGAGAAAGCAGAGGAGATACTGGCAAAAATAGCATGAATAAGAAGGGCAAGAGCTAGGGAAAGGGTACACCATAGGAAAAAATAAGAAACCTTTCATGTGAAATATGCTTAACCACTACCAATCAAGAGCACGGGAAACAACTGTACCCCAGGATATGCACTGAAATATACTAAATGATGGTCTAGGAAATCTAGCAATTTCTCCGAGAAACAGTGGGCAGATATAGTAGGAAGGTGGGTGAATAACCATAGTATATAACTGGCCTTGTGGCTAGCCAAAGCTGGCCTCATAGCTTCTGAATGAGTCTCATCCCTCATAGAAGAAATTAGACAGAGACATCACTCCCTGTTAGGACAGGCTCCCAATCCACTCCTCTCAGGCTTCTGGATAGATTAACAGAAATGTAAATTTCTATCAACCAGGTCACTTCTGTAATATTTGAAAGGAAAACCTATTAGTATCCAAGGAGAGTGAGGTTATTGCAAATGAATCCACCCACAGGCCCTAGATGAGAATTCTCCAAGCATAAGGATGAATAAAATAGAAAAAAGGAGGAGACAAAGGAAAGGGAGGAGGAAGAGGAAGAAGAGAAGAAAAAGAATGGGAAGGGGGGAATAGATGGAGGAGGAGAAAAAAAAAACATGTACTGGGCCTATTAAACCATTCTATAGCAAAAAAGAAAAAAGGAAAAATACAACACTCAAGATACAGAAAAGGGCATATAGTTTTGAAAAAACCCTGGAAACATAAGTAAATTTTAATTAAAATTGCTTTGTATGAAATTTAATAAAATTTTTTAAAAAACAGGTTCTTTGAAACCGAGATGACAGATCAGATATTGTATAACAGACTGAAGTCTGGCTATGAGAAAGGTATAAATAAGTAGGGAGCTCAAAGAAAAAATGAAAAATTAAGAAAAGAATAAGAAGACTAAGAGATGTAATAGAATAAGAACTCTAATAGCATAAGGAAAAACAACATCAATGATAACCCAGTAGAAAAATGAGATTTTAACATACAATTCACGAAAGAGGATACCCAGATCACCAATAAATATAAGGAAAAGTACACAATTTCATTAGTAAGTAGAAAAATAGAGGGGCGCTTGGGTGGCTCAGTCGGTTGGGTGTCTGCCTTCTGCTTGGGTTATGGTCCCGGGACTCTGGGATAGAGCACCATGTCGGGCTGCCCGTTCAGCAGGAAGCCTGTTTCTCCCTCCACTTGCCACTGCCCCGGCTTGTGCTCTCTCCCTCTGACAAATAAATAAATAAAATCTTAAAAAAAAAAAAAAAAAGAAAAATAGAAATTAAAACCACAATGAGACATCACTACGCACCTACCAAAATTGCCAAAATAAAGAGAAAATACCAAGCATTGTCAAGAATGTGGAGCACTCTCATACATTATTAATGAGAGTATAAATTGGGCATAATCGCTGTGGAAAACTCTTTGGCAGTATCTACCAAAGCTGGACATAGGCACGTCCCTCAGAGTATGTCCCGGGATTAGTAGCAACAGCATCATTACTTGCAACAGCAAACCTAGGAGTTTGTTAGAAACATAAAATCTCAGACCACATCCCAAACCTGCTGATTCACAATCAGCAATTTACTAAGAGCCAAGGTTATTACCATAGGCACATTAATGTTTGAGAAGTGCCGTCCTATAGCTCACTCATTCCACTCCTACCTATATGCCCAACAAAAATATATACAAAATTACAGTGTTCACCAAAAAATATGTACTAGAATGTGCACAGCAGCACTATTTCTAATAGCTAAAAATTGGAAATTACCCAAATACCCATCAATAATACCATGGATAAGTAAACTGTGATACATTCACAAAAGAAGAATGTATAATCTGTAATTTCACACAATATGGACAAGTCTCATAAATATAATAATGAGTGAAAGAAGCCAGGCATAGAAGAGTCTTGTATTTATTCATTTTATATAAAGTGTAAAAACAAGCAAAACTAATCTATACTGTTAGGAGTCAGAATGATGGTTAGCTTTCAGGAGGGTGGTGATACATAATAGTGACTAGAGAGGAACACGAGAGGTTCTGGGGAGCTCAAAATGTTCTATTTCTTAGGCATAAATTTTCAGTTGTAAAATAAGTCTTGGGGATGTAATGTGCAGCATGGGGACTATAGTTAATAATACTGTATTGCATTTTTGAAAGTTGCTAAAAGAGTAGATCGTAAAAGTTCTTATCACAAGAGAAAAAAAATCTTTGTAATTATGCATGGTGATGGATGTCAACTAGACTAATTTGGGGATTACTTCATAATGTATACACATATTGTATACAAGAATCATTTTATTGTACACCTAAACTAATATAGTATATATATGTGAATTATACTTTGAAAAATGTTTCCTTTTTTAAAAAAGTATTTTTTTTAAAGATTTTATTTATTTATTTGAGAGAGAGAGCGAGCATGAGCAGGCAGGAGGGAGAGGCAGAGGGAGAAGCAAACTCCCCGCCGAGCAGGGAGTCCCATGCGGGACCCGATCACAGGACCCCGGGATCACGACTCGTGCCGAAGGCAGACACTTAACCTAATGAGCCACACAGACACCCCTATTTATTTATTTATTCATTCATTTTTTTTATTTAAACTAATCTCTACATCCAACATGGGGCTGGAACTCACAACCCCAAGAGTCATGTGCACTCCTGACTGTGCCAGCCAGGCATCCCAAAATGTTCTGTTTCTTAACCTGGACAATAAATATATATGCTTTGTTAGTCATTCAGGAATGAGAATAGAAAAGTTCCATATCATGCTTCTGATGGTGCTTTATACAGTTGTATACATTCATCAAAACTCCATGAACTCAATGAGTACATTTTATTGTAAGTTATACACCAATTAAAATTATTTTCAAAAAAGCCAATGACAAATCAAGAAAAAAAGGATTTCAATATGCATTCAAAGATTTAATATTTTTACTCTAGAAAGATAATGCCAATAATACCAACAACAAAACCCCAGTCTCCCAACAGAAAATGTGAAAGACACTATGGATTTCCAGAATGCTGAAAAGCTTGCAGAAACACCTGAGCACTGACAGCTTTCAATCTTAGAAAAGATGCAGATGTGAACCCAATGCTTGTTAACATTCCCTTAATCAGAAGCTGATACATTTTTCTGGGATGGTAACATTAAGTCTCACATATAAAAGGCTGTGGCTTAGCAAAAAGTGAGTTTTCCTAGAGCCTGGCAAAAACCAGTGTCATCAGACAAGAGAGAGAGGAGACTTTGCTGAGATTCACTGTATCTACTGCAGTCATGTGTGGTCACCTCACTTCTGTAAGATTCTATTCCCATTGCCAACTAAGCAAGGAATTGTAACTCCACTGTGTATGAGTGTGCGTCTCCTTCCACCCACCTGAAATGCATCTGTTGGCATCAGAAGTGAGATTGGCACAGACACACCATCACCCTTGTTAAACGAGTTTGGAACTGGAAGGCGTGTTGGGAAGGCAAGTGAGCGAATGCTGCCTGAGGAAGTCTGGGAGGAGATGACAGAAATTGCAGCGGCTGTGTGAGTTGTTTTTTCTGGAGTAGTCATAAGAGTGGAGTTCACAGACTGTTCTCTTACTTACTGACAAGTTGAGCCCAATGGATAATTTAAGAGAGGAAAGGCAAGAGAGCCCAATGCGTAAGTCACGGATGTCTCACTAATGAAGGTGGGGATGGTCACAGGTTCCCAAAGGCAGCACAGGGAGATAGGGGAGGTATGGTGGAGGACGCCCTTCACATGCCTCTTAGATGGGTAGTCAGCAACTTTTCAGGCCAGTACTGCATAGGCGCCGAAGTTTATTTAGATGTGGGAAAGTACAAAAATAGAGCAGTGAAATGCTTTAACTCTTGCTAACCCAATTCTCTCTGGAGGGGAGAAAAAAGAGGAAAAAAGTGATATAATTGATCCGATGGTTTTAAATGTGGGAAGGGGGTGATAATAAGGTTATGAAGAGCTGTGTCTTTCTTGTCTCTTCTTGAAAAGGTGGCCAAAGAAGAGACTGGTTCTAATCTAAAGAATTTAACTGTGTGAATAACTTGATTTTAAAACTCTGTGCTAAGTCTTTCCACTCAGAAGATTCTTAAGCTGAGACCATGATTTGAACAAACATTTTTTAAATTAACTGGGTTAAAGTTAGTGTTTGAAGTTTCCAGAGTTCACTTAAATAGGAATATAACATTTCCACTGGTAAACAGTAAGACAATTTCTTTTTGAAGAATATTTGGGCTGGGCATGAAAAATTAAAAGGAAAACAAAATAAAACAAACTCCATCATTTCCAGGATGACCCATGCTTCCCAAGAAGACAGAATTAAAATGGTCTTAAGACCATTTAGCTCCTGGGTTTCAGACATAGTTTTATTTAGGTGAAGACACTCGTGCTGGATCAGGACCAAGTGAGATAAAAAGGAGAGGCTAAAGCCTTAGGAAATAATTTCCCCCATTTGGATATCTGGAGTTGCTGATAAAAGATGGATTTTTATACATTTGTAATTATATATAGAATATGTTTTTAACTTTAGAGATAATATCTCAAAAGGAGTTATGAATTCTACACTTTTAAAAAAGGGTTTGAGAAAGAGAAAACAGAAGACGTCTCAGTGAAGGATAAATACACTCTGATCAGGAGCTCCAGCACCAGGAGGGGAGGGGCCAAGTAGGGCTGAGCAGAGGCAGGAGCAATCTTACACTTAAGGTGACTGGGTGAGGGTACAGCAAGGCACAGAACGCTGTGCCCCACAAAAGCCATTCAGCCACGTCCCCACTCTAAAAAGGGCTCACAGTGCTCAGTCTATATCAGCCTGTACTTACGCTGAAAGAAGAAACAAGGGAGAAAAAGGAAATCACATGAGACCTAGTAAAAAAGAAGCTGCATTCATCAGCTGCCGTGTGTGTGTGTGTGTGTGTGTGTGTGTGTGTGTGTGTGTGTGTGTTAAATGTTTGGAGAGAGATTATACTTCAGTAACAACAACAACAAGCTCTCAAACCTACAACTCAACAACAACAAGAAAACCCAATCAGAAAATATGCAAAGACTTGAACAGGTATTTCTCTAAGAAAATACACAAATTGCCAAAAAGCACATGAAAAGATGTTCAACATCACTAATAATTACTGAATGCAAATCAAACCACATTGAGATACAACCTCACAACCATTATGATGGCTACTATAAAAGAAAAAAGATAAGAAACAGAGGGTAAAATAATACAAAAGATCAATGAAATTAAGAGCTGGTTCTTTGAAAAGATATACAAAATTGACAAACATTTAGCTAGATTCACCAAGAGAAAAGAGAGGACTCAAATAAATAAAATCAGAAATAAAAGAGGAGACTTAATGACTGATACCAGAGAAATACAAAGAATCACAAGCCTACCATGAACAATTATATGCCACCAAATTTGACAACCTAGAAGAAATGGATAAATTCTTAGAAACCTACAACCTACCAAGACTGAATCATGAAGAAAGAGAAAATCTGAACAGATCAATCACTAGTAAAGAGACTGAATCAATAATCAAAACCTCCCCAAAGGGGAAAGTCCAGGAGCAGTCAGCTTCACTGGTGAATTCTACCAAACATTCAAAGAAGAATTACTACCAATTCTTCTCAAACTCTTCAAAAGAAACCCAAAAAAACAGAAGAAGAGGGAATGCTTCTAAACTCACTTTACCACATTAAAAACAAAATTTAAAAGCCCAAAATAGGCAAGGGAGAATCTGTTTAAAATGCCAAGACCAGAAAAAGGAAACCAGTTGAACTAAAGTCCAAGGTAGACTGAGGATGGAGCAAAGGGCTCCCCGCCTTCTTGCCGTACTAACCCTTCGTAAGAAATAACAAGAGAACAGCCCAGTGGTGGGTGTGAATGGAGCCCTCCAGCAGTGACATCATTACACGAGGGCGGGTGCTAACTGAACAAGCAAAAGGGAAACCCATGGTGTAACTGGACACCAAGCTAAGTTTAATCTGAAACATTAAGTCCCATGGGCCTCAATAGGAGGTGACAATCAGAGAACTATGAAGTTTAAGAGAAATTATGTTTAAATAGCTGCCAGGTCCAAGCAAGAAGCCCAAAGCCTTGTTGATCTGTTTGGATTTCTACGAAAACATATCACAGAGGGAACTGTTGCTGGGCCCTAGTCATCAGTTTCTCTGAAATAAATGACTTTTTTTAGGGGTTTGTGCAGCTTCCACAAAGATTTGATAGTACAAATATAGCACATCTTAATCCATGCCAACAATTGGATTCTCTTACTAAAACGGAAGTGGCTAAAACTTTCCATAGCTGTCATGTCCCTACCTTTTATGGGAAAAATTCTAAAAATATACCACAACCCAGATTAGCATGAGGGGGGAGGGTGTGTAAATGTAATACCAACATAAAATTGCAACTAAAATGTGTTATAATTCCAAATGTGTTTACTCTTCTGTATGTTGATTCTTGTGGAACCTAGAAAATACTGCGAATAAATTGTATGAACTGACAAAAATTGTTCTTTAATTTAGGGGGTACATTTTTTAATATGCATTCTTACTTTTAATCACTTTTAATCACACGTACATTGTCTTAAAAAATAAATACTCCTGCAATAAAGGTAGATTCAATAAGAACTGAATATCTTTAAAAATGTATTACATCAACAGAACTAAAAAAAAAAAAGAAATTCATCTCAATAGATGCAGAAAAAACATTCAACAAAATTCAACTCCTATTCATGATTAAAGTTCTCAGCAAACTAGAATAAAAGGGAACTTCCTCAGTCTTGTAAAGGGTATCTACAAAAACCTCAGTGCTAACATTATACTTACTGGTGAATAGATTACTTTTCCCTAAGATCAGGATCAGGCAAAGATATCAACTCTCACCATTTCTATTCAACATGGTATAGGATGTCCTAGCTAGTGTCATCTGGAGGAAAAGAAGGAAGGGAAGCAGGGGAGAGTAGATAGATTGAAAAGAATGTGAAACTGTATTCATAGACAACAGATCATCTATATGGAAAAATCTATAAAAACATCTACAAAGACTATAGAAATAATGAGTGTAGCAACACCAAAGCATACAAGGTCAATGTGAAAAAAAAGTCAGTTGTGTTTCTACACACTAGCAACAAACTATTAGGCACTGAAATTTATAAAATTCTATTTACAATAACGTAAGAACTATGAAGTATTTGTGGATAAATTTAGTTAAATATGTACAAGATCTATTGTGAAAACTTCAAAACACTGCAAGGAAAAGTATATAAGCAAATGGAATGATAGATATAAATAATTATAACATGTTCACAGGTCAGAAGACTCAACATATTAAGATGTCAATTTTTCCCCAAATGATTTACAGATTCAAAGCAATCACAGTCAAAACCCCAGCAGGGTTTTTTGGGTAGGAAAGCTGATTCTAAAATTTATATGGAAATGCAAATAACCTAAAACAGCCAGAACAACTTTGAAGAAGTACAAATTTGGAAGAATTATACTACCTGCTTCAAAAAATTACAACAAGCTGAAGTAGTCAAGACAGTCTCTTCCTGGAGTAAGGATAGACATATAGGTCAATAGAACAGAAAAGAGAGTCCAGAAATATACCCACACATACATACCAAATTGATTTTCACAAAGGTACCAAGGTAATTCAATGAGGAAAGGCTAGCCTTTTCAACAAATGGTGCTGGAACATTCTACTTGCAAAAAAATTAATCCAGACCCTTAACTCTCACCACACATTAAAAATTAACTCAATGGTTCCAGAAGTAGATTCCCTAACACCCATGATCATATTTCATAATACAGTAATTTTTCTCAATACCACATTGCTTTAATTGAGGGGAAGCAGGGGTGCCACACAAAATAATAAAGATTAGTGTTATTAAATAATACTAAAAATTCATAATGGACCATAGGCCTAAATGTAAGAGCTAAAATGTCAAAATTTCCAGAAGAAAACAGAAAAAATATTACTGCAATCTTGGAGTTGACAAAAATCTCTAAAACAGCATAAAATGCATGAACCATAAAGAAAAAAAGAGACTTCATCAAAGTTTTAGGCTTCTGCTCTTCAAAAGACTGATAAGAAACAAAAAGGTAAGCCACAGACTGAGAGATATATTTGCAGAACATATTTCTCATAAAAGAGCTATAATCAGAACTCTTATAATTCAAATATAAAAAGACAACTCAATTAAAAGTGATTAAAAGATATAAACAGGTGCTACACTAATAAGACATTCAAACAGCAAATATAGGAAAACACAAGAATACGTCATTTTGTTGCACTTTGTTTTGTGCAATACTTAGCTTTTGTGCTTCTCATATACTGTGTTTTTACAAATGGGTTTGTGGCAAGCCTGTGCAAAGCAAATCTATTGGTGCCATTTTTCTAACAGCGTTTGCTCACTTCATGTCTTTGTATCACGTTTTGGTAATTCTCACTATATCTCAAATTATTTCATTATTACTGTACTTGTTAGGGTGATCTGTGATCAGTGATCTTTCATATTACTATTGTAATTGTTTTGGGGAGTCATGAGCCACACCCATCTAAGACAGCAAACTAATAAATGTTGTGTGTGATCTGACTGCTCTGCTGACCAGCCATTCCCCCAACTCTCTCCCTCTCCTTGGGCCTCCCTATTCCCTGAGACACAATATTGAAATAGGCCAAGTAATAACCCCACAATTGAAATGGCCTCTAGGGATGCCTGGGTGGCTCAGTCGGTTAAGCATTTGTCTTTGGCTCAGGGCATAATCCCAGGGTCCTGGGACTGAGCCCCACATCAGGCTACTTGTTTAGTGGGGAGCCTGCTTCTCCCTCTGCCTCTGCCTGCTGCTCTCCCTGCTTGTGCGCTCTCGCTCTCTCTCTGACAAATAAATAAATAAAAATCTTAAAAAAAAAAAAAAAAGAAAAGAAATGCCCTCTAAGTGTTCAAGTGAAAGAAAGATCACATGTCTCTCACTTTGAATCAAAAGCTAGAACTGATTAAGCTTAATGAGGAAGGCATGTTGAAAGCTAGGATAGGCTGAAAGCTGGGCCTCTTGCACCAAACAAGTCAGCCAGGTTGTGAATGCAAAGGAAAAGTTCTTGAAGGAAATGAACAGTGCTTCTCCAATGAAATCATGCATGATAAGAAAGCAAAACAGACTTCTTGCTGATATGGAGACAGTTTTAGCAGTCTGGACAGAATATCAAACCAGCCACGACATTCCCTTAAGCCAAAGTCTAATCCAGAGCAAGGTCCCAACCCTCTCCAATTCTGGGAAGGCTGAGAGAGGTGAGGAAGCTGCAGAAGGAAAGTCCGAAGCCAGCACAGGTTGGCTCAGGAGGTGTAAGGGAAGAAGCCGTCTCCATAACATGAAAGTGCAAGGTGAAGCGGCAGTTACGCTGCATAATCATGAAGCGGATTACAGTGAAGGTGGCTACACTAAACACCAGATTTTCAGTGTAGATGCAACAGCCTAGTATTAGGAGAAGATGCCATGTCAGGCTCTCTTAGCTGGAGAGGAGAAGTCAATGGCTGGCCTCAAAGCTTCAAAGACAGGCTGGCTCTCCTATTCAGGGCTAATGCAGCTGGTGACTTGAAGCTGATGTCAATGCTCATTTACCATTCCAAAACTCCTTGGGTCCTTCAGAATTATGGTAAAGCTACTTTGCCTGTGTTCTAGAAATGGAACAACAAAGTCTGGATGATAGCACATCTTTTTACAGCACGGTTTACTAAATATTTTAAGCCCACTATTGAGATGTACTGCTCAGAGAGATTCCTTTCGAAATATTACTGCTCATTGACAATGCATCTGGTCACCCAAGAGCTCTGACGGAGGTGTACGAGACCAATGCTGTTTTCATGCCTGCTAACACAACAGCCGTTCTCCAGCACATGGATCAAGGAGTCATTTTGAGTTTCAAGTTTTAAGAACTACATTTCATAAGGCTATGGCTGCCTTAGAGATTCTTCTGATGGATCTGGACAAAGTAAACAGAAAACCTTCTGTAAAGAATTAACCATTCTGCATACATTCAGAACATTTCTGATTGAAGGGAAAAGGTCAAAAGATCAACATCAACAGGAGTCTGGAAGAAGTGGAGTCCAGTCCACACGGAGGACTCTGCAGGGTTCTGGACTTGAGCAGAGGAAGAAACTACAGATGTGGTGGAAATAAGAAGAGAACTAGAATTAGAAGTGGAGCCTGAAGATGGGAGTGAATTGCAGCAATCTCATGACAAAACTTTGACGGATGAGGGTTGCTTCTGATGGGTGAGCAAAGAAGGTGGTTTCTTGAGATGGAAACTACACCCGGTGAAGATGCTGTGCAGACTGCGGAAGTGACAACAAAGGATTTAGAATGTGACACACGCTTAGTTGATAGAGCAGCGGCAGGGTTTGAAAAGATCCAATTCTGAAAGGAGTTCTACTGTGGAGAAAATGCTGTCAAACGGCATCGCATGCTGCAGAGAAGTTGTTGGTAATAGGAAGAGTTCATCAATGCAGCGAAATTCACTGCTGTCTTATTTTAAGAAATTGCCATAGCCACCCCCAAGCTTCAGCAATTCCCACCCAGATCTGTCAGCAGCCAGCATCATCGAAGCAAGACCCCTCACCAGCAAAAAGATTATGACTTGGCTGAAAACTCAGATGGTGGTTAGCATCCTTTAGCCACAGAATATTTCTTAATTAAGGTACATACACTGTTGTTGTTTTTTTAAACAAAACACTATGGCACACTTGGTAGACTACAGTGTAGTGTAAACCTAACTTGTATATACACAAGGAACCAAAATGCATTTGATTCACCACATTGTGATACTCATTTTATTATATGGGTTAGTACTTAACCTGCAATATCTACAAGGTACGCCTGTCAACACACAAAAAGTTGTTCAATGTCATTAGTCACTGTGGGAATGCAAATCAAAACTACCATGAGATGCCACTAGACACCCATTAAAACAGTTAAACTTAAGAAGTGGGAAGCCTGCTTCTTCCTCTCCCACTCCCCCTGCTTGTGTTCCCTCTCTTGCTGTCTCTCTCTCTCTGTCAAATAAATAAATAAAATCCTAAAAAAAAAAAAAAAAGAAGAAGACTGAAAATACCAAGTGTTGGTAAGGACATGGAACAATGGCAACGTCCATACACTGCGGGAATGCCACTTTGAAAACCAGCTGGGTAGTTTCATATAAACAGAGATGTACGATATGACCCAGTGACAGTTCCTCTCTTGGGAATTTATCAAAGAAAAATGAAAACATACATTCATACAAAGGTTTGTATACAAATGGTTATACCAGCATAGTAACCAAAAAAAAGAAACAACCCAAATGGCTATCAAAAGGTGAATGGATGAGCTAATGCAGTTTACATAGACAAGTGAATACTATTCAGTAACGAAAAGGAATGAACAATATGGATGAATTCAAATGCATTATGCTAAGTGGAAAAGCCAGACACAAAAGACTACATATTATAGGATTTCACTTACATGAAATTTTAGAAAAGGAAAACAATGGCAAGAGAAAGCAGATCCGAGGGTAGGCAGCGGGGACTGACTACGAAGGGGTACAAGGAAACTTTTGGGGTTAACTGGAATGTTCTACATCATGATTGTAGTGATGGTTACATGACTATATTCATTTATCAAAACACAGCAGGGGCGCCTGGGTAGCTCAGCTGGTGAAGCGTCCAACTCTTGATTCTGGCTCAGGTCATGACCTCAGGATTGTGAGACTGAGCCCTGCATCAGACTCCATACTCGTCGTGGAGCCTGCTTAAGATTCTCTCTCTCCCTCTGCCTCTCCCCCTCCCTGCTCACATGCATGTGTGCACGCTCTCACTCAAAAACAAAAACACATCAAATTGAACACTGAAAATCAGTGATTTTATGTAAATTATACTTCAATAAAACTGAGTTTTAATAAAGATTTTTTAAAAGTATTATCCAATAGGGGCACCTTGCTGGCTCAGTCAATACAGCACAGGACTCTTGATCTCAAGGTCATGAGTTTAAGCTCCATATTGGGTGTGGACCCTACTTAGAATTTTTTTAAAAATGTATTATCCAATACATAAGGTATATATGTATACACAACATGCAACAAATTGTAGAGTTACCATTGTATTTCTCAGTAATGGGTCTTTGGAATTTGATAAACTTAGTTTTGTAACTACATTGCAAAAATCATTTCATGTATGATACAAAGAAACCTGAATCAGTTTCTAACAATGTTTACCACTGGTACAAACAGATGGAGCAGACAAAGCACAGGGTAGCCCCCTATGTCTAAGGAAGCCAAACTGCCTTAATGTCATCATTCAGCAAAGACTCACAATATTGACAGAGAACTAGCTGTGGGCTAGGCATCCCCCAGTCCACCATCTGGAATATTCTTCATTCGAAGCTGAAGAAGACAAATTATCTTCTGCAACTAATAGAAGCCCTAACAGTGGCAAATAAAGCAAAAATGATATAACCATTGCCGCAGTTTTAAAAATCACAAGGAACACAAAGAGTACCTTGCAAGTCACTCCACATTCAAGGATAAGGCTATAATCCAAGTGGAGAGATGAGTCATCGCAATGTACAACTGTGGGATGCTGCCATCCTAATGGAATGTGTAAGGGATTCACCAAAAATTCGTATCTTTTAAATATATTTGACATATTTGTTCATGATGTTTTCCCCACCAGAATGATGACATTCCACAATGATAGGGATGTATGTCTTTGCTGTTTACTGCTATATTCCTAGCATCTGGAACAATGCCTAGCACATAATAATTGCTCAATAAACACCTGTTAAGTGAATAAATTATGCCGACACTGATATTCAGTAAATATTTGTATGAATTTATTATGTCTATATAAATATTATTCACAAGTAAATGATGTAATATTCTTCCCTTCCACTTCTTTCTTTTACAATTCTTTGACTGGAAGTTGTCTTGTTTTTTCATTTTGTTTGTAAATACCAATTCAAACCTAAACTTTCAAGCAAAATGACTGTTATTTTCTCCCTTATTTACTTCTTCATTTCAAAAATTTCGTACAATATGTGTGTGTGTATGTTCAGAATAAAGAACAAATGTACCTTTATAAAATTAGTTTTATAGAGGACTATGTAAGTTAATAATAGCATGCTTCAAGTTTTCTTCTAGCTACTTTCTCAAATCTATCCCTCTGCTTATGTTCTTTACCCTCTCTGAAAAACCCTCCACATATTTCTCTATAAATTTAGCCTGTCTCAACCCAATTTTCCCAGTTAAGAATCCTTTATAATACTGGTTAATCTCAATCCTTTGATCCACTTTGACTCCCAAAACAGAACCATAAAGCCCTTTCGGCCAGGCAATATTCAGTATATTTTTGTATTTCCCGCTGCTCCACAACATTTGATAAATGCTTAATTTGTTGAACCTGATGAATTTCTGTGACCCTAAAGAAGTTTGAGGGTACAAAAATTAACATAAAGCAACAAAGATAAAGAAATATATTTGCATATTAAACTATATGCATAAAACTTACAAGCAGCGTCTGTCCTTGGGAAATGAAGAAATGACCTGATATGACGATGGTGAGAACAAGATACCCAGATTCTTCATTGGAGTCAAAAACCTTGAAAAAGAAAAATAGGGTGAGAGAAATGTGGATAAGACAATACATTTCTGTAATACTAGGAAATGTATAATATCTTCTCACACTGATCTTCCTACTCAGAATGTTCCCTTTCCTTCCATTTAATCTATAATCATTCACTCATAGTTTCAAGTTTCTCCTCTATAGGGGCTAACAGCCAGCTTTTAAAAAATATTACTAAAACAAATATTTTGAAATGAAAAGAATACTAGTTTAAAAATAAAGAGATGTGGGCCCTGAGCTAACCACTTTTCAGTAACATTTTAATAAGTCATCAATTATCTTGGAGCCTGTTTCCTTTCTATAAAATGGGGACAATGCCTTACAGGGTTGCTGTGAGACTTCAGAGTCCTGGTTTCTTCACTCATATAAATCCATTTTTACAACATCTCAAAACCTGGTGCTTTCTTCTTTGGATGAGCTTTAATTTGTCAATGTCCCTCTTAAAATATGGTGTCCCAAACTGACCATAATGTGCTGGGTGTGGTCTATTTCCCATTACTTGCAATAACATAACCTATAATCACATTAATCTTTTGAGGGAGTAGTCCCATATGAAGAATGATCTCATATCAGTAAAACCTCCTGAAACTTCATCACTTATGTTGGTAAATCATACTTTCACATTCTTTATCTGAACCTAATTGTAAGACCTTGCATTTACTCTCATTATATTTTATCTTGTTATATTTGGCTTATAGTTTCAGTGGGGAGTTGAGGCAATGAAATCAAAATATCAAGGAGGACATGACTGATAGATTTGGAAGAGTAGGATTTGGGTCTTAAGGGACTACCCTGTATATATAGGTGGCTTTAATATACTGAAAGGTAAACATCCTTGTATAAATAACAAAATGAAATTATGGAATTCATCTCAATGCTCAAAGCTCAAAACAATGAACACACACCTAACTCAAGTATATCTTTATAAGGTTACTACATTCTTCTGAGAAATAATGTTTTCATAGTTTCATATGTGGGGTTTACAGCTTTAATGCTATATTTAAACTTAAGATTTCCTACTGAGTTTTCTCTAATTCACTTTAAATTCCAAACTTAAAAAAACCAAATGGTATTTTAAATGTCAAGGAAGGTATGCTAAACTCTGCACTTCGGTGGTTATTACTCTGCCTCTTTTCCAGTTATTAGGAACTCGGTTATTTGTATGATATTCTTCCCACCACAGTTTAAATGGATTATCATGAATACTTCATGACCACTTGAAATCACAAGGATAGCTAGGAGTCAAGCACAGCTTTCAAAACTGGAGCCTGGTTAACAAATTCTTTGGGAGGCAATATGTTAACATGACAGTTTTGGTTTTTTTTTTTTTTTAGAAATATAATATATATCCCAAAAAGATCCCAAAAAGTATCCAACACTTAAATGCACAACTCAATGAATGATGATAAAACAATCTCATGATAATCACCACCCAGGTGAAGAAACAGAAAACAGTGCCAGCCTTCCAGAAGGTACCCTAGTGCTGTCTCCCAATCACTACCTGCTCCCTCCTCCCCCTAAGGCAGTCTTATTTCTAACACCATAGTTTAGCTTTATTTGTATGAATGGAATCATACAGAAAGAGTTATTTTCTGTCTGGCTTCATCAGTGTTGTTGCACGTACCTAAGTTCATTCATTCTCAATACCATTCTATGATGACACCACAAGTTACTATTTCATTCTTTTGTTGATGAATATTGTTTTCCAGTTAAGGTTGACCACAAACAATGCTGTTATGAACATTTTTATATATGTCTTTTGTTGGCTAGAAACACTCACTATGGAGACACCAATTCTTTCCAAATTGTTTTATAATTTTTTCAGGTGGTAACTAATGACTTCCGTGAGAATCCCAGCAGACTTCCCTGCTCTCCAAACTGCTACATCTAATTGCCCACTCATGATCTCCACTTAAAGGCCCAGTAGTCATTTCAAAATTAACAGCCCCTAACTTGAAGTCCAAACCTTCCCATTCATCCATTTATTCATTCAATATTTATAAAGTCTCTAGCAAGTGAAATCTGTTGCCTATCACCAGAAGTAGAAATCCAAACATTTCTGCCCACTGCATCTTGGTACTGGAATCACTGTGGAAAACACAACACAGTCAATCACTGAATGGAACAGCACTTTACAAGATTGGCATCAGTAGTGGGGGTCAGTTGCCCCTGCACGGGAGAGAGCAGGTCCCTCTTGGCAACCACACAGAGCAGTTGGCCTGTGCTCCCCCATCTTGTGCTGCAGCAGAAGGATCCCATTCCCTCCCACAATGGACAGATACAGCGATGGGTCTGGCCAGGTGCCTTATGATACATAAGCAGAACAAAGGAGCATAGGCTGTGAGGACTCTATCTCTTGGTAAAGGAAGTGTTCTGAGCTTCAGCCCCAAGAGGGGCTGAAAGGCTGTATGCACAAGACTGCCTTTCCCAATACAAAGCACCTATCATGTGACTCCCATAGTTTCCACATCAGAAAATATGCTTCTATCCTTCTATTTCCTTAGGCCAGCTGTGGAATCATTCTTGACTCCTCTCCTTTCCTCATACCCATATCCAATCCATCAGCACATCCTTCATGTCTACCTTCAAAATACTCAGAATCTAACCATTTCTCACAGGTATGGTCTAAGTTATCATCTCTGGTTGGATTATCATGATAACCTCCTCACTGGCTTTCCCTTTGTGTTCTTGCTCCCCCTCACCATACAGTTTATTCTTAATATAGTAGCTAGAGTGATCCTTTTAAACCTAAGTTAGGTCATGTCATTTCCAGCTCAAAGCCTTGCAGCTCAAACCCAGCATCTCATTCAGAAACTCATGCCAAGTACTCCACAACCCAGCCTCCATTGCCCCTCTGCTCTCATCACCCCCTTGTATACTCTGCTCCATCTACATGGCCTCCTTATTGCTCCTTGAACCCACGAGGCAAATTCATGATGATAAACCTCAGGGCTTTTACAATCCTGTTTTATCTGAAATTCTTTTCTCTTACATTCACATGACTCAGTCCTTCATTTTCTTCAGGTCTTTGCTTAAATGTCATCTTTTCAGGTAACACCTTTCCTGGCCATCCTACTGAAACCTGTCACCAATTCCTCTCATTACCCAAACCAGCTCGCTCCTATTCCTTTTTCCAGCTTTGCTTTCCTCCATAGTTCTTTCCACTTTTGTTACTTTATATTTATTTGTTATCTGTTTAGCTATCTTCTTTAAAAGGTAATTGATAAATGGGATTATAAACAATACTCACTTAATCTGAAAGGCAAAATAAGAATAAATAGGGAACAAAGAACAGATGGGATAAATACAAAACAAATAGTAAGATTATAGACTTATGCCCAACCCTATCAATGATTGCATTAAGTGTAAATGGCTTATACCCCCAATAAAAGGCAATCTGACAACAGGACAAAAAGATAAGGTGTGACTATATGCTGTCTATAAGAAATGCATTTTAAATATAAAAATATGAACAGGTTAAAAACAAAAGAGTGGTAAGGGCGCCTGGGTGGCACAGCGGTTAAGCGTCTGCCTTTGGCTCAGGGCGTGATCCCGGCGTTGTGGGATCGAGCCCCACATCAGGCTCCTCCGCTATGAGCCTGCTTCTTCCTCTCCCACTCCCCCTGCTTGTGTTCCCTCTCTCGCTGGCTGTCTCTATCTCTATCGAATAAATAAGTAAAATCTTTAAAAAACAAAAAACAAAAAAAAAAAAACCCAAAAGAGTGGGAAAAATATATACCATGCGAATACTAGTCAAAAGAACGTTGGAGTATCTATATTAACATTAGGCAAGAGTATCAAAAGGTATGAAGAAGATCATTTCATAGTGATAAAGGGGTAGGTTAATCAAGAGACATAATGATCCTAAACATTTATGTCCCCAATGACAGAGCTTAAAAATGCATAAAGCAATAATTGATAGAACCATAGGAGGAAATAGACAAATCCACAATTATAGTCAGAGATGGCAATACCCCCTCTCAATAACTGACAGAACAAGCACATTGAAAATCAGTAAATATATAGTAGATAGTATCAACCAACATAACCTCATTGACATTTATAGAACACTTCACCCAATATCAACAAAATACACATTCTTCTCAAGTACATACAGAGCATATATTTACCAAGATAGACAAAATTCTGGGCCATAAAACAAGTCTTAGTAAATGTTTAAGTAGTTCTCTTAAAATTAAAATTAAATTAGAAATCGTAACAGACAGATTTCTGAAAAAAAAAAAAAAAACAACCCAATATTTTGAAACTAAGTAATACACTTCTAAATAACCCATGGGTAAATAAGAAATTAAAAGAAAAATTAGGAAGTATTTTGAACTGAATATAATTCACCATGTTAATAAACTAAAAAAGAAAAACCATATAATCACCTCAATAATGAGAAAATATAGAAAAAGCATTTGACAAAAACCAACATCCATTCCTGATTTAAAAACTCAGCAAACCAGTAATAGAAGGAACTTCCTCGAGCTGACGAAGGGCATCTATGAAAAACCTACAGTTGGCAGGAAAGACCGAAAGCTTTCTCTCTAAGATGAAGAACAAGACAACGACGTTAGTTATTCAACGTCATCCTGGAGATTCTAACCATTGTAATCAGGCAAGAAAAATAAATAAAAGAAAGAAAGAGGTAAAATTATCTTAATTCAGACAACATGACCATTTATGTAGAAAATCCAATTGATTTTCCCAGAGTAAATGAATTTTAGAAAGACTGCAGGATACAAAAGCAATAAATGAAAACTAAATTTGTACAAACTTGTAAAGAACAATTAGAAGTTGAAATTTTAAAAACATCAAAATTAATAACAGCATCACAAATATGAAATACTTAGGGTTAAATATGACAAAGTGAAAGATCTGCACACTGAAAATTGACGGAAATTTAAGAACACATAAATATATGGAGAGAGATATTTTGTTCATGGATAGGAATATTTAGTATTGGTAAGATACTCAGGTAAGCAGAATAATGGTCCCTCAAAGATTTCCATGTCCTAATCCCTGGAACCTGTGAATATATTTTACATGGCAAAGGGGACTTTGCAGAGGTAATTCAGGTTAAGGATCTTGAGACGGGTGAGTATCCTGGATTATACAGGTGAGCCCAATATAATCATAAGTATTCTTACAAGGGAAAGAGGGAGGCAGAAGAATCAGAGAAGGGAAAGTGACTGCTTTGAAGATGGAAGGTAGTATTAAAAGGCAAGGAATTCAGGCAGCCTCTAGAGGCCGGATGGAACAGGCAAGAAACATTCTCCCCTAGAGCCTCCGGAAGGAATGCAGCCCTGCTGACATCTTGATTTTAGCCCTGTTAGGACCTAGTTCAGACTTCTGACTGCCAGAACTATAAGCAAGTTTGAGTTGTCTTAAGCCACTAAGTTTGTGGCATTTTGTTACAGCAGCAACAATCAAAATTCTAAATTCCTTTGTAGAGATTAAAGACACCACATATCAAGCATTTCAGTCAGTTAATATTAACAAAGTACCCACTATAAAGTGATTTCTTTTATAAATACTTGGGAAAGAAAAAACATAGAAAGGAATGTCCCTGACCTTGACTTCATTCATTTATTTGTTCATTCAACAAATATTTATTGAGCACCTACTAGATGCCAAGCATTTTTTTTTTAGATGGGATACATAATTGAACAAAATATTAGCTGCCTACCTGGAGCTAATGTGGGATGGGATGCAGGGTAAGAGTACAGACTACAGTAAACAAGCATAATTAGTGGCCTTCTAAAGGTGGGATGTTGAGAGCAGTCAACCCTGGTTCAGGCAATTAGGGAATGCTTTGTCAAGAATTTTTACACAATAGTCAAACAGACTAACAAGCAATCTGATTTTTACTACCACCATGTGCCCACAATTCTAACCAATGTCACAGATAAACTACCCCTCCCTGAAAAAGTCTTTTGTTGGTCTTAGTTCTAAACAACTGCTAGTTACTGCTAAGTTTGAATAAAACATTTGTAAGCTTCAAATTGTCAGAGTTTTATTATTTATTCTTTAATAAACTTTGCTTTTTACACATTCATTTGGGAAATTCCCAATTATAACGTTGGCCCACATATATGCATACTTAACCACATATATTTTTTCAAGAATAGCTCACAAAGATTTGACATACTTCAAGTTTGCTTAGTGCAAAGTTCTTATCTCCAACCCTTTCTTAGGACGGAGTTCACTTCAATCCTGTGATACTACATTCTTCTGCATTTAAACTATATTCAAAATAAACAGTGATAGCACAGGGATTGTAAAGACAAACAGATTTGAGTTACTCCAATATTGTCATTTTATAGGACCTCTTGGTATTTATATTTGTGTTTAAATTTTTAAACAATGAAACAAGAGTGCAAGCAACAAGGTAGAACATTTTTGTTTAAGTGCAAATTTTAGTTCACACTCAACATATTTTACTAAACTTGAGCAGTACCTTTAACATTATTTTAAAATTATTAAATGTTCCAAACTAAAGAACAAAAAAGAATAAAACAGTAATTTTATCATCAGTTGCCTAAATTGTACCACTGGAGATTCAGGTTTTTTAATCACTTGTTAGTTTGTGGGTGATTAATTACATAAAATATCAGCCTCTAAGCAAAGAATCAAAGTTCAGAAGTTAACTAGATGTAAAAACAATTGGCTAAAGAGTTGTGCTTTTTTTCCTGCCTTGTACTATAGTGTGTATTTCCCTTTTCTTATTTATTTTACTGCCATGATTATAATAATGAAGCTCAATAAAAGAGTTTACAATCTACATAATAAATGAATAATTTCATTTCTGGAAATTTAATAAAAATAATGTCATCACTCAGGGGAGTTGAGTGTTAAAAATTTATCCATTCTGGGTGTCAGATGCTCTGGGCACATCATTTAACATAATAATAAGTAAATAAGTAATAAGTAAACATAATAAATAAGTAAATTATCTTGTACATAGGAAAGTACAGGAGGTAGGGAAACAATAAAGCAAGGTAAGGGGAACAGGAGTGTAAAGACAGGGCATGAAAGTTACAATACAAACAGGGTGGTCAGGGTAGGCATACTGAGAAGGTAAGGCTTGAGCAAAGACTTGAAGGCATTAGAGGGTTAACCAGATAACTGGGAATTCAATACTTACTATTTTTCAGGTATTTGTTGCAATCCTTCATCCAAAAGATTTTTATAGTATGCTCATACACTCTGAAAATGTCTAATTAGAGACTTCCAAGGAGGTTAGAAAAAACAGTCGTTTGCATCCTTGCAGTCTTCTCTTCCCAAATTCAAATCAAATACCAATGACCTCTCCTTGAGCAGTTACTAAAAATCAGCATCTAAATGGGCCAGAAGGATGGGTTGAGGTCCTAGGATCCAGATAAAAAGAGGTGGCATATTTTCTCCACCCCCAAGAGAAAGGAGGCCCTCCTCTGAGCAAAGAACCCTGGGACAAAGATAGGAATGTCCCAGTTCTTGGGAAAGAAATCTACCAGTAGAAACTGATGGAACCCCAAGGAAAAGAGCAATACCAGCCTGTGTATCTGAAATTTCTACTGGTCTCCCAGCCTCTAAGAACTCACAATGGAGCTGGACAACTTACTTAGAGGAGTCCTTCCTACTCCTTTGCGGAAGGCCCAGAAGGCTGAGACTCATATGCCTCCCAACATTTACCACTTAAGATATACATTCACTGTAGGACTTGAGCCACAAGGGTAAAAAGAAGCGTAAGTTAGACAAAGGAAAATAACAATATACCCAGTAGGCTAATGTAATGAAGAACAAACAGAAAACCCAGAATAGGTGGCTCCTAGTGGAATAAAACTGTCAAAGGAGATGCACAACAGCCTGAACAAAAAACAAAAACAAACAAAATACACACACACACACACACACACACACACACATAATTATAGTAATACATATAATTAAGAACACTTAAGCAGAGTCTTAGAGCTAAATATATGACTTATAAATATAAAAACTAAGGAAAAAACTCAGTTGCTTAATTGAAGAACAGGATGGACATTGTTGAAACCAAATTAATGGTCTGAAAAAGCAAGCAGGAGAAATATTTAGAAACACAGAGCAAAACTACAAAGAGGAAGAACTCATGTGTGTAAGATAAGATAATATGGAGCAAAGACTCAGATCCAGAACAAATGTTAATAACAGCTAAAGCCGAGAGGGAGAAAGAGACTGAGGAAAAGCAATGATTCAACAAACAGGAACTATCCCATGATTGCAGAAAGGCATGAGACAGAAAATACAAGTGGTTCAAGTCCCACGCATTGATGGTGGGGGGTGGGGAAATCAACATACTAGACACATCCTGATAAAAATTCTGAATCGAAAGGATAGAGGAAGACCTTAAAAGCTTCCAGTCTTAAAAATAAAAAAGTCACTCTCCAGCATTAGAGGATTCTAAAAAAAAAATTTTAAGTGGTAAATGATGGCAAAGAATTAAGCATTTATCCTACCTCTCCTATACAAACCAATCACCATGTAAACTTTAGTAAATATGAAGAACTTTTTCTTACTTCTATACAGAATATGAAATATTTTTATATTCCAAATAATAAATGAAGAAAAAAACCGATAAAATTAGATTATCACCTTTTGCAACTCCTAATTAACGGCTCCAGAGCTCTAGGCTCTAGCTGCAACATCACAAAGAGAAATAAACCAGGTACTATATACTTCCAACAGGAAGAAAACCAAACCCCTTTAAGTACTCTTGCCAAAAAAACAAAAACAAAAAAACCCAACCTGAACTTGATCACACTTCCAGCTTCAACTATCAATTCACAAGAAATACAGAGGCCAAAGGATCATATTAACTGCACCACGGAGATGCAGTCGGCAAAATCCACAAAAACTCTGTAGAACCTGTTTTTTTGTTTTTTTGGGTTTTTTTCCCAACAAATTGCAAGGAAGGGAGAAAGGTGGGTCAGGGAAACACATCAAAGAAAACATAGAGATTAAAAGATATACCAATCACAATGGATGGTCCTGTTGAAAGAGAATTATGACACTTAAGAGACTACTAGAAATTTGAACACTGAATATTTGATAATATCAAGGAACTTTTTAGGGCAAAAATGGTGTTTTTTTTTTAAAGTCCTTACCTTTTAGAGATAATTGAAATAATTGATAAAATGGTATGATATCTGAAATTTCCTTCATATTAACACAATGGACATGGATAGGATATAGAGGAAACCAGACTGGTCGTGAGCTGATGACTGTTGAAGCTGGTGACACATACATGTGGGTTTACTACATTATTTTCTGTATCTTTATGTTTTAATTTCTTTATAACAAAAAGTTTTACTAGAGGCTTCCATTTTCTTTGTTGACTAGGTATAAGTATGATTAAGTAAAGGTATTCAACTTACTGCTAAGGACAAGGATACTACATGCAGTGTCCTAACTCTACAAATTCCAAATATCACAATGCCTAATATAATCTAGACGTCTGAGGAAAAAAATTACTTATTTCCAGTTCTTGGGAAATACTTTTAATGAATGATGATTTAGCATTTTACTGGAATGTTCACATTAGCACAATACGGAAAGCTCAAAGAAAAATGTTATCTCTAATGACCAAGTCATCACACAAAAAGATCTTAATTTTAAGGTGTCAGAGAAAACATTTATCATATTCACATCTTCTCTTCCTTCTAGTTCCTAACCTAAATGTGGCTTAAGATTTAGGTCATAAAAAACGTATGTATGGTATTGGCATAAAAACAGGCACACAGACCAATGGAACATAATAGAGAACCCAGAAATAAACCCATGCATATACAGTCAACTAATATTTGACAAGGGAGCCAAGAATACTCAATGGAAAAAAGATAGTCTCTTCAATAAACCCAGTGCTGGGAAAACCGGATATTCACATGTAAAAAAAATGAAACTAGTCCCCCGTCTTACATCACTCACAAAAATTAACTCAAAGGGGATTGAAGACTAAAACGTAGGACCTGAAGCCATAAAACTTCTAAAAGAAAACACAGGGAAAAAGCTCTTTGACACTAGTCTAGGTAACGATTTGTTGGATATGATACCTAAAGCACAAGCAACAGAAGCAAAAACAGGCAAGTGGACTACATCAAACTAACAAGTTTCTGCGCAGCAAAAGAAATGATTAATAAAATGAAAAGACAACCATGGAATGGGAGAAAATATTTGCAAACCACATATCTAACAGGGGCTTAACATCCAAAAATACGTAAGCAACTCATGTAACTCAACAGCAAAAAAGCAAATAATCCAATTTTTTAATGGGCAAAGGACCTGAAAAGACATTTTCCCAAAGATGTTCAAAAGATACATATTCTGGTGTTCAATATCACTAATCATCAGGGACATATAAATGAAAAATCACGAGTTATCACCTCACATGTGTTAGAATGGCTATTATCAAAAAGACACAAGATAACACATGATGGCAAGGATATGGAGAAAAGGGAACACTTGTATGCTGTTGGTGAGAATCTAAATTGGTACAACCACAAAGGAAAACAATATAAAGGTTCCTCGAAAAAAAAATTTCAAAGAAATACCACATGATCCAGCAAATCCACTTCCAGGTACATACCTGAAGGCAATGAAATCACTATCTTGAAGAGATATATGCACCTCCTTGATCACTGCAGCATTGTTTGTAATAGTCAAGACTTGGACAGATGAAAGAATAAAGATAATCTGAGACATATACACATACATACAATAGAATATTACTCAGCCATAAAAAGAAGGAAACCCTGCCATTTGCGACAATATGAATGAACCTTGAAGGCATTATACTAAGTGAAATAAGCCAGACACAGAAAGATAAATACTGCTATCTTACCTACATGTGAAACCTAAATAAAACCAAACTCATAGAAGCAGAGAATGGATTGGTGGAGAATAGAGATGGGGGGTGGACAAAATACCTGAACGTGATCAAAAGGTACAAGCTTCCACGTATAAGTTCTGGGGATGTTAATATACAATATGATGACTATAGCTAACAATATTGTATTGTATATTTGAAACTTGCTGGGGATAGATCTTTAAAGTTCTCATCACTAGGGCACCTGGGTGGTTCTGTCCACTCAAGTCATGATCTCAGGGTCCTGGGATCCAACCTCTCCCCGCCCCTCCATTAAGCCCTGTGAAGAGCTCCACTTTGAGAGGGGAGTCCGCTTGTCCCTTTCCCTCTGCCCCTCCCCCTGCTCATGCTCTATCTCTCCATCAAATAAATAAAGAAAATCTTTAAAAAAAAAAGTTCTCATCACAAGGAAAAACATTTGTGACTATGTAAGGTTATGGATATTAACTAAACTTATTGTGGTAATCATTTCACAATATATACATATTTGAAATCATTATGTTATACACCTAAAACTCATTAAAATGGGGTGAAGAAGATTTACATCAACTTGACCTCTGTATATTGTGGTATTTCAACATCAATATGGTAAGACACACTCAAATATATAACTTGCCTGTATTACAAGTTGGCTTTTCAGGCACAGCTTACACACTGGTTAAATCAGAGTCTTCTAATATTTTATATGCATGTATTTGGGCAAGACTGTACTATGACACTAATCTAAAGTTAAAAAGAAAGAAAGAAAAGGGGGTGTCTAGATGGCTCAGTCAGTTAAGTGACTGACTTTTGATTTCAGCTCAGGTTATGATCTCATGGGTTGCTGTACAGAGCCCCGTATTGGGTTCTGTGCTGCGTGTGGAGACTGCTTAAGGTTCTCTCTCTCCCTCTTGCCCTCTGTCCCACCCTCCCATCTCCCTCTCTAAAAAAATTTTTTTAAATAAATAAATAAACAGAAAAAAGTTAAAAGAAATACATGAAAATACAGAAAAGTATTTCAAATGTACTTATCTTAGATGAAAGGTTAAAAGAGTGTTACTCTTCAGATGTGACAACTTATGTACTCAATTAAGGGGTTTTTTTTCCTGCTTTTAAGACCCCTCAGAAAGTGTCACAGCTCTATATATTAGGGCTATATATATATATATATATAGCCCCCTTAGGGCTATATATATATATATATATATATAGCCCTAAGGGATTTATGCATTACAAAATATGAAAAACATGCAAGATTGCTAAGTAGGCTGTCAGCTGCTTCCCTCTTGGTAACTAAAGTGACTCACAAATTATTTCAACAAACTAATAGAATATATATGCTAATGAAAGTGATTCTGCTACATAACCATTACCAAACTGTAAAATTCAGTATTTTGTTTCTGCTTTTTCATAGAAATGCTAAGTGTTAATAGTAATAATAATAATAAACACAATTACAAGAGCATAACACACAGACCAAAAAAAAAAAAAAGCCACAAGTAAGGTATATGTCTATGGCCATATTGTAATTACTCACTAAATAACAGGGCATTTTGGTTATTGCTATTGTTATTAGAAAATGCCCTTGAGGGGTGTTTGGGTGGCTCAGTTGGCTAAGTATCTGCTTTCAGCTCAGGTCATGATCCCACGGCCCTGGGACTGAGCCTTGCATCAGGCTCCCTGCTTGGCAGGGAGTTTGCTTCTCCCTCTCCCTCTCCTTCTGCCACTCCCCCTGCTTGTGTTCTCTCTCTCTTTCTCTCTCTCAAATAAATACATAAAATCTAAAAAAGAAAGAAAGAAAAAAAGCAAGCAAGCAAGCAAGCAAATGCCCTTGAATTCCAGCCAGGGACCCTAGGAATAAGCCTTCATTTCTTACAAGTCTCCAGATTCAGAAGAGGAAAGTGTGTGGCACATTTCTAGCTGTTCTTCAATACCTATTTTCCCTTCTATATGGTAATAGAACCCCTGGGTTTTAGCTGGACACATGATCTTGTGGAATACAGACTACATATGCCAGCTGTCCATGTAGTTAGGATTGCCACAGCTCTAAGTTCTGGCCACTGTGCTGTAGGAGGTAGTATCATGTGGCAGCTTATGGGAAATCTTCCTTAAGAGACAGCAAGTATATATCCTTTTGTTACTTCTTTTTTTTTTTTTTTTTAGATTTTTTAAAATTTATTTATTTGACAGAGAGACAGCCAGCGAGAGAGGGAACACAAGCAGGGGGAGTGGGAGAGGAAGAAGCAGGCTCCCAGCGGAGGAGCCTGATGTGGGGCTCGATCCCAGAACGCCGGGATCACGCCCTGAGCCAAAGGCAGAGGCTTAACAACTGAGCCACCCAGGCGCCCCCCTTTTGTTACTTCTTGATCCCTTCCTCCACCAAGCTGTCTAAATATCACTTCTATCTTGGACTATTAGACCATGGCCACGCCTGGCAGAGGAACAAAACAGAAAGCTCCTTAGTTCCTGATATTGTGGAATGTCATACCAGCCCTGCACTTTCATGTGGAGAATAATAAATAATACCACTGTAGAAAGTGGGTGGGGTACAGCACAATAAGGACTGGCTTGAGGAAGACCTGAGTTTTAGAATGAGTTCTACTTCCTATGTAAATCTTTGACGAGCCATTTAACCTAGGCAGGCCTCAGCTTCTTCTATAAAATGGTAGTAAGATAGATCTAAAGAGTGGTGAGAATTAAATTGGAAGAGGCTGACAAAAATACAAATTGTAAAGAGCCATACAGTATCAGTATTACTTTGTCAATTATTCCTTCATCCCCAACTTTCTTCAGAATTGGGGCATGAGGATGGACTGCAGTATGTAAACATAACTAGAGCGTCACCCCCAGAGATTTTGATTCATTAGGTCTAGCACAGGAATCACGAAACTGCATTTTCAACAAGCACCCCAAGAGACTGTTGAAAGCAGTCAGCCCATTACACCTTGACAAACACTGCTCTATGATCAGGCCCTACCCATTCTTATAAACCTGTGCTTGAGTGCTCCGATATTTTAAGATGGTGATGAAACACAAGGACAGTTCCATAGCCTCTCCAGTGCCTAACTAAATGCTAAGCAGCCAGTAGACAATTTAATATTATTTTGTCAGACTGATGAACTGAAGTGGAAAATGACCAAGTAGAACTGAATCAAATGACCCACTATGGACTTCCATTTCTGGCCAACAAGGTAACAGAGACCAAACTTACCCTCCTGCCTCAAACAACTAAAAAAACCAAACAAATTAGAGGAAACAACAGTTTTCAAGACACTGGATGTCAGGTAATAAAAACCATGACTCCTGAGATAATAATGGAAAACAAAGGAGGTGAGCCTTACAACTGCCCTAGATTACTTCTTAGACAAAGTTTCCAGGCCAAAGTACCAAGAGAAGGAGCCCAGGCAGAACAGGATGAGGTTTCCCTGAGTTGAGGGCACAGAGCTGTGAGTCCAGGGAGGACAGTGTGGCTACAGTTCACAGGACAGAATACCAGAAAGAAAACTCCTGACACCTGCAGAGATTCCTCAACTCGTCGATATATATACACATATGTGAGGCTGGGCAAAGAACCACTTGAAAAGATTTAAGGGAACAATCCCAAGACCTCACATAGGGCAGGGAATAGTGCCCGTTGTCATCAGCTAGGGTGGAAACCCTCATGATTTACAGGGCACTGGGTGGAATACCCTGAAGAGTTTTGCCTCAGGAGTGAGAAAAAAATTAGCCTTAGGTCAAATGCTGCTCTGGTCCCACCTGACACAGCTTAAAAGCAAGACTTGAAAGGATCAAACTGTTTCCAGATAACTTATCCCAGAAAATTCAAGAATATATATAGGGACACAAAAATATCCTGCATCCAACAGGGCAAAATTCACAACATCAGGCATCCAATCAAAACTTACCACACATGTAAAGAAGAACTACAATTTTACTATTTTAAAAATCATTTTCTTTGGGTTTTACTGAATCTTACATTTTTCCTTAAAAAAAACTATCATTTTTATCATTTGCGTTCTTGTGTGAATCTCAAAATCCTTCATCTACGTAATTGAAGTGCTATTCCCTATATAAAATATTAACACTTTGAAGACAAACAGCATAGTGGTTAAAAGCACAATCTTTAGAGGCAGGAAAACCAGGCTCTGAATAAATTCCTTATTCTTAACTTATCCCTGTGTTCCTGGGCAAGCCACTGAACCTCTTTGAGTTTTAGTTTACCTATCTATAAAACGGTATGACAATATTTGCTTCATAGGACTTCTGTAAGAAATAAACCAAAGTATATACCTAATAAATAGTAACTATCATGCCATAATTATCACAGTATCGTAAGGAAAGTTTGGAAACGTTAGTACACACTCAAACATTCACTGAGCAACAAGCAACCACATGCGAGTTAATATGCAGGCACTAGGAATACAATGAAAAAAGGACACTGTTGAGAGTATATCTTATGTTGAATCTGCATTTAGAAGTTCATCTCAAGTACAAACTTCATATTCTATTTCTTAATTTCTAAGTAGGGCAATTATTTTAAGTTCCTCCTATAAAAATTAAAGGTTGATTTTTTTTCCCTTTGAAAGGAAAAAATAAATTGTCAGGTTCAACCAATTAGGGCATGGCTAAGAAATCCTGGAATCTGAAAAACATGATAAAACTTTAATTTAAAAGCAAACTACAATTTAACATCACCTTTCAAAATTATTCTCAAATTAGTAGGCTAAATTATATTCAGATATAAAATACACAAAATGGACCAATCTGTTATTATGATAATCTTTTCAGAAAGGCTTGGGCTAACAGATGTAAGGAATTAAAACCAAGTTCAAGTTTGTATTTCATTTGCTCATTCCACTTAAATGACAGATGGCTTAAATATTAACCCTATTAACAAGACATTTGCATATTCATTATGAATCTGACTGCCTTACTTCATAACTCCATGAATTCATTTTATTAATTTTACTGTATGGCTGCCCATTTCATGCAAGTTCTTCTAAACCCTTGCCTCTCTAAGTATGGTTCTAGAACCAGCAGCATCAGCATCACCTGGAAACTTGCTAGAACAACAGAATTTTGTTCCGCATACCAGACCTACTGAGTCGGAATTTGCATTAAAAAAGAATCCCCTTGTGATTTCTATGCACAATGAAGTCTGAGTAGCATAGTTCTAAACCCTTGATTTTTTTCACACTTTTTTTTTTACAGTATTATAAAAAGCTTATTTGCTTCCAAACTGTTGGTTAATTTATCTCCAGATAGTTACTTTTCATAAGAATAATTCAATTCAGACAAATGAATCAAATAGATAAACATATATAAGATGTTCTAAATATAATATTTACGTCTCAGACTTGACCTCCCCTCTCAACCAGGATTTCAAGCCTTAGGAGACTTGTTGTACTATCCATATTTTCTCTTGAGTCAACATTTTTGTGGCAACTAGCATGCGGCCATCATGACAAAATTTCTGTAATTAAAAACTATATAGAACAATACCAGATCAGTTCTTCCTATAATTTCTAGAAAAAAAATGAAAAAACTCAAAGTACTTTAAACCAAGGTTCAGCTTGAACGTTCCCTAGGGAAAAAATGACCAGAATGACTCTATCCTTCACAATAATATATTTTTATGCTTTACCTAACACATATTTTTTACTGCAGGTATCACATATTTTTAAAATAAGAAATTCACATGGGACTTAGTACAGTTCTTTAGATGGCTCATCTTTTATTATTACTATTGCACAATAGTCACAATGCACATAAAATAGAACAAATCTTGTTTTCTCTTTCGTTTTTCCAAAAAGAAAAATGACAGACCTAGGCTGAAACTGATCACAGCAGGTAGGATGCTTCAGCACAGATTCAAAGGAAGGTACAAATGTTCAGTTTTCAAAAGCACTGCAAAAGCCAACTTCATCTCTTGTCACTGTAGCTGTGGCTTTATGCCAAACATTTGAAAACTGTTGAAAAGTGCCATTCCTCATAAGCAATTATGAAGAGCTTTGCAAAAAGAAGGGAAAAATAACTGTAATAACAATGAACTCCTTACAATAGCCAAATGTCCATGGTCTCTGGTTGCAGGATAAGAATCTGAGAGTTACCCATATGCATCTGAGCCAATGCACCCAATGCAGATGCCTTAGGAGAAAGGGTTTGAAGGGGTGTTGAGAGAAGGTATGAAGGAACGTGTTGGGCAGTCTCAGAAATTAAATATTCCTCAAAACACAATTATAGATCAGTCGTCCTTCAATGTAACTTTATTCATCCTTTTCTGTGTTTGCAGCCTATATAATTTCTCAGGATATAGCATTCTGCAAGAGTACAACTAGGCACTAAATGCCTTTTTTATGGTTCTAGATATATTGATATCAAACTTTAAGTAGTTCCCTAGCTCTAATATTCGAGAATTTGGTAAACAATTTATTATGCCCCATCTTCACTCTCATCCACAGCCAAGCCTCTCAGAATTGTCTAGGTATGGTGGCTCCACTCCCTCACCTACCAGTCACCCTTCAGCCTACCTTATCTGGCTTCCACCACTTCACTTCACTGAAACTTCTCTTGGTAAGACCATGAGGACCTTCACGTTGCTAAATTCAATGGACATCCCTTAGTCACCATTTTTCTCCACTTTGCAGCATCATTCAACAAAGTTCACTGTTCTCTCCCTCTTAAAATAACTTTCTGCAGCTTTGATGGACCTGCTTTCTCCTGGGTGCCTCTCCAACTTGCTGTCCCCTGTCAATCTTCTTTAGTGACTCTGTCCCCTCTAACTAACCTACAAATGTTGGGCCACCTTGGGACTTGGTCCTGGAATCTCCTGGAATCTCACAACTATAAATTTCACCTTCATGCTGATGACACATTCATCTCCAGCCCACATCTTTCTTCTACACCAGTATACCCAACTACTTATTCAACAGCTCCACTTGAATGCTTCACAAACACATTTTAACTCAATACATCCAAAACTGAAGCCTTGGATCTTTCTCTCCTGTTCCTCCTCCAATGCTTTCCATTCCCCAACCTTCTACCCAGTTGCTCCTGCTAGAAGCCCAGAAATCCTTTACTCCTACCACCCATATCCAATCAACCTCCGAGTCCTATCATTTTGGCCTCCAAAATGTAATTTTAATATGTCCAATTTCCCTATCCCTACTGCCATCCTCTCCAAACCACCCCCACTCTGGTTGGAAGTCATTATCATCACTTGTCTGCAACAACAGGTCTTCCTCAATCTACTCATATTCCCTTCAACTCTGTCTTCAGGCTTCAGCCAGAGTGATCTTTCAAATATGAAAATTCTCCTACTTAAAACCTTCAGTGGCTTCCAACTGGCTTTAGGACAGTGTTCACAAGGCACCTGTCTACCTCTCCAGATAAGCTCACCTTATGCTATCACTCCCTTTGTTCTCTAAGTACCAGCCTTATTCTTTTTCTCTGTACATTATACGTGCTGAGGTTTTCCAGGTGTAGGGCTTTGCACATGCTGCAAACGCTACCTGAAATATTTGTTCTTTTACTCTTCTACCCTCTGCTGCCCAAACCACACTAACATACACAATCACGGACATAATCCAAAACTTCACTGTCCACATCCAACAGTCAAACCAGACCAAAAGGAACTGAATGACTAGCAACTCTTGGCATTAAAATATACCACAACCGCAACAATAAAAAAATAGTAACAGCAAACCCTTATATAATTTTACCAGGACTGTTTGAAGTAATTTATATATATTAACTTACTCACTGCTCAGAACAATCCTATGAAGTGGATACTATTAATTATCTCTATTTTAAGGTAACTTAAATAAGGTACAGAGAGGGTCAATAACTCAACCAAGGTCTGAGAAATTCGGTGGCAAAGCAAGGATTCAAGTATAGTCCTTCTTCTGTGTGAGTGCTTGACTGCCCCTAGCATGACAACTTGGTCATGGACTATTCAACCCTTCCTTCCACATTGGGTATGGAACTGGTTTAAATTATTATAAAGTTATTTGGATCAATACTCTGTCCTCCACTAGGATGAAAACATAAATGAGGGCAGGGACCACTTCTATCTTGTTCACTGACATATCCCCAGCACCCTGAATATATTCTAACACATAACTGTTGCTCAATAAATAATCTGTTGAACATAGGATTACTGCTTTGCGTAATTATTTTGAGAATGTACTGGGTCCAATTATGAGATTATATATATATATATTTCCTGTTAGTTGTCGGCTAGCCAGTCCTGCCAGTGCCGCGGCGTCCCCTCCTCCCGCCTGGGTGGCATTCGGGGGACCAGGCCGTGTGCCTGCTAGCCTCGGGCCTTCCCACCACCCGCCCTCGGGGTTGAGCGCCTCGCGGCCTTTCCTGCCCTCAGGCCTCACCTTCCATGTGGGGGAAGAGGCTGCCCCAGCGTCCTGACCAGGCCCGGGCGGCTCTCCGGTGCCCGAGGGCATGAAGCGGCCATACCGCTGCAGAGGCCACTGAGCCGCCCCTCCTCCCGGCAGCGCGAGGCCTGCCTGCTCTTTTCCCGCCTCAGCCATGTCCGGCCTCTGGAAGTGCACGGCAGGCGGGGCCCTGCCAATCCGCGCAGCCAACCAATCAGGAAGCGAGATGGCCCAAGGCCCACCTTCCCCGCAAGTGGAAGCCAATGGGCGGACCCCGAAGACTCCTGCGGGGGGCTGCTGGGGTTGCGGGCGGCACTCCGGACCCCGTGCGCCTTCTCCTGTTGGCGGGCAAAGTGGAGATAGGAACTTCCAGCTGGAAGTGGGGCTGTGACGCTTGTAGATGATGGTAGCTGGCCTCTACTCTGCAGCATTGGAGCCCTCGCCTTCCCTCAGGCTGCCCAAGTCACGGGCCGGCAGCTCTGAATGGGACGTTTCCGAAAACTGGCTGACTCCCTGTAACTTCTACGCGCTGGGACTAGGCCGGCTCTCCGACGCTGCGTGGACAAGTGTATTTCCCTTACAGCAGCCTTTCAGATGGTAAGGTCCCTGCCCACCCCAAACCCATCACAACAAAGCATCAATTCCACCCGCCGTTCAGCAAGTAAGGCTCTTTACTCCTCATCCTAGGACCCTCTGGACGTACTCCAGACGGTCAAGTTCTTGCCAAAAGAGAGCACCTATAGGGTGGGATGCCGCCGGCCATAAAAGGTGTGCCTTAGTCAAGCAGCAGGTGCAATTAAATGACAGGTCTGGGTGATTTATAGTCGACAAAGTACTTCTACATTTGTTATTTCATTTGTCCTCCCAACAACCTTGTGAATTTAAGAAGCAAAACAGAGATTACTGCCCCCATTGAATAGATGGGAGGCAAAATAAGGTCCTGAGGGTAAAAGCGATTTGTCCAGGGTTACACATCCAGGGCGAAACTGTGGTCTCCACAATCTCTCCCAAGTGTCTGCCCCACTCGCGAAGAATTTAGGTATTCATTGAGTCTGTGTCAAACCAGAAGCAGAGTATACAGAGGATGGAGACTATGTTAACCAAACACATACAATAGAGTTATAATGCAAATAATTTCTAAAACTAAATGCCAAAGGGTAGTAAATGCTTGGACAATGTTTAGAGAGGTGGTAGTTTATTCACTTTACAAAGCACTAATGAAATATCCACAGTGTGTAACTATAGTGGTCACTATAGGGGTTACAGAAATGGGTAAGTCATGTATCTAGCCTTCTAGGATCTTACAAGGAAGACAATGAGAGGTACCCGTGATACTCGATAGCTACTGCCGCATAAAAGGTACAAACCATGTGCTCTAAGGATTCGGATGAAGAGTGGCATTTCAGTGTGAACTTGAAGGGTGAGAAAAAGTTCCCCAAAGAAATATAGAGGACAGGTTGAGGAGCAAAGTTTCAGAGATGAAGATAGTGATAGTGACATAACCAGCCAGAGTGGAAGGTGTTTCAAGGAAGATGAGGCCACAAAATTGAGTTGGTCAAAAAGAGCACTCAACAGCAGCTAAGGAGAGTGAATTTTACTTGGTAGGTGATAAGGAGCATGGAAAATGTGTGTAGGAAGGGTGACACTGTTACAATGGTGGTCTAGGCAGGCTAATCTTTCAGAGGCATACAGAATAAATCTCAGTCAAGGCAGAGGATATATGTTACTTATCTTTCCATTTCAGGTTTCAGAAACTGCTTCTGAAGGTCCTTAAATGACACAGCACTACTGCACTTAATATAGTAGTAAATAGTTAGAAACTTGGTGTGTGTCCCAGTTCCGCCACTTGCCAGCCGTGTGACCTTGGGGAAGTCACTTAACCTCTCTGTAAAATAGGGTTAGCACATACCCTTCTTACAGGACCAGAGGAAGGATAAAATAAGATCATATGAGGGAAGATACTTGGTAAATTACAAAGCAGTACACATGTTGGTGCTTTCTATTCACAGGGTTAAAGTGACTTTCTATGGGCTCCCTGTAGGCAGGAGGATGGGAATGGGAGCCTGACATTCGGTCTCAGAGGCACTCACCTTCCAGGTCCAGGGCTGTGGATGCTGTCAGACACCCTTCACAGGAGCAGATGGTGCTCACAGTTGGGACCCTGTCAGTGCCCAAGGACACCCAGGGCCCTGCTGGCTTCCCACCTGCAAGCTCCCTTCCTAGACAATGCACCTGTGCTTGAGCTTCTGGGGCCACCAGCGTCTGCCAAGAACAGATCATGTCTGCAAAGGGAGATACAAGAAAGCCACAGCACAATGCACAGAGGCTCTTAAAAACTTATGATATTAACAAATGTGACTTGGGCTTTCAGAAGGTCCCAGATGCTGTACTTGGTGCTGGGGATACAGTAGAGAACAAACCAGGTACAGCTTCTACCCTCCTGAAGCTTATAGTCTAGCAGGAGGATGGAGAGAGTGGGGGAGAGGGGGCAGAACACTGAGCAAATTACTCCATATTTTTAACGGTCATTGTAATTTCTTTTTTAAAGATATACATATATATATATATATAATATGTATCAATACATATTTTATACAATAAAATACATATCAATACAATTTTATACAATAAAAGCACAGATATTACAAGCAAGTTTTGACATCTCTATACACTCATATAATCACCATCCAAAACAAAATATAAAACATTTCCAAAAGCCCCAAGTTCTCTTAGGAGTGCCTTGTCCCTGTCAATCTCCAACTCCCAAGGGCAAGCTTTGGTCTGATTTTTATCACTACAGATTGGCTTTTCCTGTTCCTGGACTTAATATATATGAAACCATACTGAATGTGCCCTTTTATATGTGCTTCCTTCAGTCAGTATAATTTTGTCTTTTATCTTCATCCCATGTTGTGATGTGTTCAGTAGTTCATCCCTTTTTAGTGCTGAATAGCATTCTGTTGTATGATTGTATTGTAATTTGTTCTTCACCTGTCGATGGTCATTTGGGTTGTTTTCGGTGTTTTGTTAAAAGCTGTTATGAACATTTTCGTACCAGTCTTTTTTGTTGATATGTGCTGTCATTTATCGTCAATCTATACCTAGGAGTGAAATTGTTGTATTCTAGAGAGACATACGCTTTACAGTACAAAAAACTGCAAAGGAGTGTGTGGCAGTAATGCTTGTACTATTTTGCAGTCCTACCAGCAAAATCTGAGAGGTCCAGTTGTCCTTGCTGACATTTGCTTTGTCAAGTCCTTTTAGTTTAGCAATTGTAGTGGATTTACAGTGATGTCTCATTGTGGTTTTATTTGCATTTCTCTGATGATGAATAATATTGAGCCCCATTTCCAATGGCTTACTGGCCATTTGTATATCTTATTTTATGAAGTGTCTGTTCAAATCTTTTGCCATTATTCATTTGTAAGAGTTCTTTACATATTCTGGATATAAGTATTTTGTCAGATATGTGCATTAAAAACATTCTGTGACTTGCTTTTCATTTTCTTAATAATGTTTTGCAAAGAGCAGAATTATTTAATTCTGAATGGAGTCCAATTTATTAATCTTTCAGACGATTTTTTTTTTTTTAGTGCTTTTGTATCCTAAGAAATCTTGGCCTACGCTAAGGTTGTACACATATTTTCCTATGTTTTCTTCTAGAAATGTTATGATTCCAATTTTTACATCTGGGCACATGACCCTTCTTTCATTAAATTGTTTACAGGAAATGAAGTAGGACTTAAGGTTCATTTTTCCCCCATACAATTAATGTTACATAGGAACATTCCTCTACGAAGGACTGCTGAAAATTGGCATATAAATACCCCAATTTCCTCAGCCCTCAGGTGGGATAACTCCAAGATTTGTGTAATACTCTATTTCCCGGAGTTCACCCATGGGATTAAGCTCCAGTTACCCATGATATAACTTGCTTCGTAATGCTTCTGTTTTTGGCTAACTTCGCTTCTCTGTCTACCTCCCCAACCGCTGTTTCCTGGAATCACCTCTCAGATAAATTGCTTTCACGAATCTTTGTCCCAGGGTCTGCTTCTGAGGGAAAGAACCCACACTAAGACAGTGACAAACAAGGCAGACAGTTCCCCTGCCTTCTTGTATTTGGCTATGATCTAGTTGCATACAAAAAGATAGTAAACAGGCACCTGGGTGGCGCAGTCGTTAAGGGTCTGCTTTCGGCTCAGGGCGTGATCCCGGCGTTCTGGGATCGAGTCCCACATCAGACTCCTCCGCTAGGAGCCTGCTTCTTCCTCTCCCACTCCCCCTGCTTGTGTCCCCTCTCTCGCTGGCTGTCTCTCTCTGTCAGATTAATAAATAAAATCTTTAAAAAAAAAAAAAAAGATAGTAAAAAAGGCAGTACAACGAGGGAGAAGTCACTCTCACATCCGAAGCAGGCCCTCCGATGCCATGCTGATCAGCAGGAGCAGAACACTAGCATTTGTGATCGGGATTAATGAATGACAGGTGACTATGAGCCAGCACACCTCCCTCCCTCTTTGGAGGCTATTACTTGTTTTATACAAAAAAGCAAAAACAAAACCAAAACAAAACAAAAAAAAAACAGCAACAACAATAACAACAACAAAAACCTAGCCCCTGAAGTGAAAGAAGTTTATTTCATTGAACATTTTTTATCCCAAATTCTTTTATTGTGCAACTCTAGTTTGGAGGTGGCACGAATGACAGAGAGATATTGGCTGCTTGAGTAGTCAGCATCATTGTTGGAGGCAGGCTGCAGGGCTGGCTTTGAAATCCTAGCACATCCCTTTCAAAGCAAACCAGGGACCCCATACATTCCGTCAGCAGAGGAAATGGTGCCTTCAGTGTCCTCGGGTCTGTCTCCTAGACGACAGAGAATTATGCACCTTTACTCTGCCTGCCATGGCCCTCAGCAACAGATCTGGGAACTACACAGAGTGACTGGGAACTGCAGGGCACTGTGGACGGCTATGGGGTTTCCCAGAAAAGCCGTTCGCATCAGTCAGGCCAGATCAGTCTTCATGATGTCAGACCTGGGGATGCTGTGTGAGAAGGGCATGTTTCCACGGAACTCTACCCTCCCTGCTAGAAAGCAATTATTTCAAGTGCCTACTCTGTGTCTTTCACACACAAAAACTAACTGCTCCATTTCAGATAATTCAAGGGATTTCAGTGTGACTGGGCACAGACAATCCCAACTTGTCCACAGGCGGCTGATCATTAGCACAACATGAGGAGAAATTAACAGTGACTTGTTCCATTTATTAAAAGCACAGAGAATGATAAGGTAGTCAAAAATATTTTCCGGCTGGTAAATGTGGGGGCACATTTTACAAAGCTGGGTTAGAGTCAGAAATAGGAACTTGGAACAAATCCTAAAGAGAGACTATGAACTCGTACCTCAGAGAGAGGGATTATATTTTACTTATGTTGGAATCCAGAGTTCCTGGCACATGGTAAGTTCTCAATATTTGTTAATGAAAGGATTGCAAATTTAATATGAGAGAGTGAAAGTGATCGTTTAAAAGTCATTTTGAGGGCATAAAGGGCTAACTCGAGGGAAATGGTGAACAACACCTTTCCCACCCTCATCTCCACATGAGTTGGAACAAGAAGAAACATCTTTGGCCATGTCATAAAGAATCATAGCTAAAGCCAAGGAAGACATTTTCACATCTCAAAATCTTAATCCTGTAGCTGGTATATTTGGGAAATATATAACCCTAAAGCCTACAAATATGTAGTCAAATATAGGAGCGTAGACAGGAAGAGCCCCTTGAAGCCTCTCCCAATCTGATGCATTGTTTATTCCATTGTTTGTTACCTAACCCGGGGAAGTCATTTAAACCTACTCTGTAGAGTGAGGCTGCGATATTTGCAATTTACACCCCAGAGGACAGATGGGAGCATCGTAAAAACGCTTTGTGCTGGGAGGTGACTCAGCAGAAGCATCTCTGAGCTTAGTTGTTGGGAATGTTTTGAATAATTGAGCCTGCAGCCATTGTGACTGCCCCTTCAGCAGATGATGGGTGAGGACTGGCAGAGGCTGGGAGGGCAAAGTTGTAGGGGGCCCCAGGGACTGGTCAGGGCTGCTTGCCCTGTTTCCTCACACAAAAGGCTTCAGCTCTGAGTGTACCACTGTATGTTCCTGAATGAAAATCCTTTTCCCAGGGGGTAATTCTAACAATAAGTTGTGAGACTTAGGGGAAGAGTGACTTTTTTGTTTTTCTGGGTGGTCACGTGAATTTAACTAATTTGGTTCACTCATTTATTCAGCAAATATTTGTTGGGCTTACTCTGTTCTGGACACTAAGCCAATAACAGAGAAGCAAATGTGAATAGGACACACCCCCCTCTTGAAAGTGCTTTATGGTCTGGTAGTGGGACAGACACAAAGACAAATAATTTGCAATATAATATGAAAGATGGTCACTAGACGTATTGACCCAGTATTGTTGGTGCAAAGAAAGAGTGATACGTTCAAACAGGAGCAGTTAGGAAGGTTTGCAGTAAGGTGTCTTATGGTAAAATTCACATAACATAAAGTTTGCAATTTTAACCAAATTAAAGTACACAATTCAGTGGCGTTTAGTACACTTACGATGTTATGCAACTATCAGCACTATCTGGTTCTGGACCGACTTCATTACCCCAAAGGGAAATCCCATACCCATTAGTAGTCACTCCCCATTTCCCCCTCCCCCAGCTCCTGGAAACCATCAATCTACTTCCTGTCTCAACGGATTTGCTGATCGGGGATATTTCATATAAATGGAATAATACAATGTATGGTCTCTCCTCTTTGGCTTCTTTTACTTAGCATAATGTTTTCAAGATTCATCCATGTAATAGCATGTAGTGGTACTTCATTCTTTTTCATGGTTGGCTAATATTACATTACATAGATATACCACTGCTTGATGGACATTTGGGTTGTTTCCACGTGCATGGGGACTCTTGAACAGTGCTTTATTTATTTCAGAATAAAAACACTCTGCTGATAAAACAAAGCAAAACAGACTTCCAGACAGCATAGTAAAGTTCAGTCCTCAACTTCTCCCGTCTCCAGACACAGCAATGACAGGTCAAATATAAGAAGAGATAACCAAAAAGAGGTAGCTGGGATGAAAGACAAGGCAAGCATATCTGGGACCAGAAATTCACGAAGGTGAGCAAGGAAGAAGCCAGGGGCACGCCGGACTCCAGGTCTGGACCCAGACAATGGTGGTAGGAGAATGACTCCAGTGGAGAATCAGAAACAAAACAGCTCCACACAGGGAACAGAACAGAGTCAGGCTCCCCACATGCAGCCAGGAAAAGGAGTGGGGTACCCCTCCTTTGAAGGGGGTTCAGAAAGCTGCTACTCTTCTCCTTGTTATAACTGTTTCCAGGAAAATCCGGACCTTCAGAAGCAGATGGACGGACACAGTCTCACAAGCAGGACCCGAGCCAAGTCTCCTGCAGGCTCTGAGACTGGATATCCCCAACGTTGCTGCAGAGGACATATGCTGAAATACCCCTGTAAGACTGGGCTGGGGCCTGCAGAGGTTAGGGGAAAGCACCAGTACACCCACGACACTACTAGGAAGTAAGAGAAAGATGAAGAAGCAGAAATGAACTTGAAAATAGAAAATCCAAAATTCATGAGGAAATATAATTCTAGGAAAGCCAATGAAAGCAACAATAAGAATGCAAATTCACTTCTGACAAAATTAATTGTACAGAACGGACTAATACAAATGTTTTAAAATGAGCGATACTATTAAAACCTGCAACAACATGGATAATTACTGTAATATTTACCAAAAAAAAAGCCAGAACAAAACAAAACACATGCTTACATTGATATGAAAAAACAGGTAAACTAATCCATGATGTTAGAAGTCAGGACAGAGGTTCCTCTTGGAAGAGGACCCAAGGGGGATGCTGGAAATGTTATGTTTCTTGACTTGGGTACTTGCTACATGAATGGCTTCACTTTGTGAAAAGTCATTATGTTATACACACACACAATCTTCATGATTTTCAGATTTTGTATTTGTGAGTTTGCCTACTCACAAAAATTTATTTGTAACCCCCAAATCAATACATGTGCCCTTTGTGGTCATTCACAGACATGGGCAGTAAAGGGGGAAATTTTGCTGGTCCCATCTAAGGTCAAACAAGGCAACATTCTGCCTTCTTGTTTCAGTATCCTAATGCCACATTTTTTTTTTTTTTGCATTTTTGTGCTTTTTGTTAGTGATTTAGCTGTCTCAAATGGCCCTCAAGCATAATGCTAAAGTGCTGGCTAGCCTTCCTATGCTCAGGGAGCTGTGATGTGCCTTATGGAGAAAATAGGTGTGTTAGATAAGCTTCCTTTAGACACAAGTTGTAGTGCTGTTGACCATGAATTTTGTGTTAATGAATCAACAATATATATTAAGTAAGGTATCATTTAACAGAAACACACACTAAACAAAGTTATGTGTTGATTTGTTTATGAAATATCTCCATAGGCTCCCAGGAGCCTAACCCTATATTTTCCCTAGGAGTGATGGTTTGGTATTCACTAATTTTATATTCTATTTAAGCAATAAAAGCAGTTAAAAAAAAAAAAAGATTTATTTATTTATTTATTTATGTGAGAGAGAGAGAGAGAGAGAGAGCACTAGCTGGGGGAGGGGCAGAGGAAGAGGGAGAAGCAGGCTCTCCGCTGAGCTGGGAGCCTGACCTGGGGCTCAATCCCAGCACCTGGAAATCATGACCTGAGCTGAAGGCAAACACTTAACCAATGAGCCACCCAGGTGCCCTGCAATAAGTGCATTTTTAATATAATAACAACTAAGAGAGTTTATACTTCCAGACATTCAACTAAAATAATTATTAGAGGATGCATTTAATGACAGCACAGAAACTTGTTTAGAATGTAGAGGAATTTAAGTATTGACTGAAAAAAAAATACTTTTTGTGTAAAAATGTAAAAGGAAAATTCTAAAGAAGTATAATAAAATGAAGGATGAGAGGTATTCAAAGAGTACTTAAATTATGACAATGTCCAAAGATAGCACTGAAATATTTAATAACATTTGTTAGGAAAGTGAGAAATTGTGTCTGTGTTCAAAAAATTAGAGACACTACTAAAAATGAAGTACGATCTACAGCTTTCAAAGGAGTAGACTAAAACATGAAAATAGGGGTACAGAAAAATCTATATAAAGAATAAAGAAAAAATGGTAAACAGAAATCCTCATAAGCTGGTACTGAAAATTCAGAAATGCACATATTCACGAAAATGTAAATAGATTACACACGCTTATTAAAAACATGCATTATTTGGAGCGCCTGGGTGGCTCAGTCGGTTGAACATCCAACTCTTGATTTCAGCTCAGGTCATGATCTCAGGGTCATGAGATCGAGCCCCACATCGGGCTCCACACTCAGTGGGGAGTCTGCTTGAGATTCTCTCTCTCCCTCTCCCTCTGCCCTTCCCCCACTCTCTCTCTCTCTCTCAAATAAATAAATAAATCCTTTAAAAAAAAGCATGCATTATCAGATTGGGTTTTTTTAAAAAAATCTAGCTACATGCTAGAATTAATTATATAAAGTTAGAGTTATAAAATTATCAATTAGAAAAACAGTAGACTGTAAAACATTCAAATTATCAGATGAAAACACCACACATACAGGTATACACACATATCTCAGAAAAGTAACCACAGATTATAAAGTAAAATCAACATAGTAAAATATATTAAAATAACAAAAAAGGTATTAAAAACAAAGGAATAACTTAAAAGACCAAATGTATTGTCATATTAATCAATGTAGATTATTAACTCACCTGGAAAAAAAATTATGATCTCAAAGCAAAGTGGAGGAGAGATTTCAACAAGTTTCTGAAGAGAGAAAATTACATAAAGAAGGGTAGCTGATAGAGTAGGACAAGGGAATTTGCAGCCTGGAGCATACCAGGAGGACAATATAGCCTAGAAGAAAGCCAACATGCCCACAGAGATGGCATCTATCTCCAGAGGGCAGGAGTAAAAGGAGTAGAGCAGACAAGAGATGGATTAATTGAATATCTATGAATAGAACACCTTCTCACAACTTGAATGTAAAACATCTAGCCACAGGGCATCTCTCCATAAGCAGAGGATTTTTTTCTTTTGCTGGAAAACTGAATAATTTCTATTTCTCTGGCATTTCGGGGCCACTCATAGTAAAATCGAACTTCTTATCTGATAACATAAGACAAAGGTCACCAATCCTAAAGTCTAACCCATTATACATCTCCAAACAGCTTTTTAATGCCTCACTCTTAAATAAAAACCAACAAAATTATCAGACATTTCAGGAAAATTTTCACCATAAAAAAAGAGACTATAAGAAAGGATAAGTGACCCCAGAGAAAAAAGAGAACATGGGGAGGAGAAGAAAAATAATAATTAAAATCTTCAGAGAGACATGAAAAGCTAGTGCATCTACAAAACAAGAACAGGTTGCTATGAAAAAAGGAGCAATTAGAGAAAAGAGAGTGGTCTCAGAAAATAAAACACAAGGTGGATAAATATAAAAGAACGTAGAAGAGTTGGAAAATAAATTTGAGGAGCTCTCAGAAAGTGGGACAAAAAGGCAAAGAGACAGAGCGTATGAAAGAAAAGATAAGGACAATCTGCAAATTCCAGTGGGATCATATACAGCCATTCTTTTTTTTTTTTTTCAAAGACTTTATTTATTTATTTGACAGAGAGAGACAGCGAGAGAGGGAACACAAGCAAGGGGAGTGTGAGAGGGAGAAGCAGGTTTCCCCCCCCAGCAGGGAGCCCAATGCGGGGCTCAATCCCATGACCCCAGGATCATGACCTGAGCCAAAGGCAGACGCTTAATGGCTGAGCCACCCAGGCGCCCTCTATTCAGCCATTCTGACATGTGTACAACCTAGAAGTGTGAGAGAGTTAACACCCAATAGGGCAATCCTTGACCAATGGAAATTGGAAGCCCATGAATAAATGTGCTCATCTTTTATCCCTGGGGCAAACAATTCCGTGGTGCTTTCTATATGGTTCCACAAGAAATCTCTAGTAGGATAGAGCTCCACTAGTGTTGTCTACAGTGGTGACTGGTTAGATACACATTCTTGGAATGGTTTTTCCTTCTTCCCTCTTTTCCTCTTCCCCATCTCCCCATCTCTGTTTCCCTGGGATCACTTCCCAAAATAAACAACTTGCATGCAAAACCTTGTGTTGCTTCTGCCTTTGGAAGGCTAGGACATAAAACGTTCCTAAATTTTTTATGATTATAAAAGAATCCTGCCTTTTTCTATGTTTCCATGTGACCATGTGTAAGTTTTTCTCTAGGGTATAACCTAAAAGTAGAATTGCTCAGTCACATAATGTGTCCATTTCAAACTTCATTAGAAATTGCCAAGTTACTTGCAAAAAAATTTTTTTCCTTTGTATTTTGTAATTTTTTAATGTCTTAAGTGATCCTTCTTTTCATGGAGGTTCATGATATTTATTTATTATCCTTTTGATATTTTAAAATTTGTTTTTGCATTTAGGTCTTTAATACATCTGCAATTTCTTTTCATACATGGTGTGAAGAATAAGTGGTTTTGAGCTAACAAGCATTGAGGAGAACCTTCTCTTTGCTTTAAAAAATGCTTCTTGCCCAGATGTCTTGGCATTTTGCATAATGCACATTTGTTAGACCTAGAAATGGCAGAAAGGTAGCATAGGAGGGGAGAAAACATGAAGAGAGCAGGGATAGCAGAGGAATTTCACATTTCCTTCAAATGTGAGTACCAAGACTTTCTTTGGATAAAGCAATTGTATAAAATCACTTTGGAAATGTTTGTAGTAGGACTCAGTTGTTTATAGTGGCACTTCAGTGAATATTTTTGCATCCCCTCACCCCCATTAGTCAGTTGAAATATACTCAGGGAAATTGTGAAAACTATGAGAAAAGAAGTAGCTTTAGTCTGAATGAAACATGATGAAAAAAGGAAGGTCTGCAGCAAGAAAATCACATTTCAAAGACTAAGCTAAGGCTTTGGGGATTTTCTGCTATTTTGGAAAGCTATGTACCCTGTATTCACTTGTTCATTTATTTATTCATTCAGCAAACAGGTATTTGGCACCTACTACATTCTAACGACTATCTTAGGTGCATGGGAGCTATAAAGAGGAATAGGTTCTTCTTCTTGCCTTCAACGAGCTCCTTTCTAGGCAAAAACCCCACAAATATATAAGGAAATAAATCTCCATTCTATGTAATCAACATAAAAACAAGTATAGGATACCATACAAACTTTGTACTGAGCAAGGAGGAATGAAATATCAATGTTGGGGAAGAAGAAGAGGTCAAGGGGATGTTCCTAGAGAACGTAACGTGTGGGATTATTCAAAGGTTAATAATATTAACCAGGTAGACAATGGGTGAACAGGAAGAGCCTTTGAAGGACATTCTAATTGGATGGAGCAGAGAAATCAGACATGAGAGGCATTTGTGCCTTGAGGTAATAGGGAAAGGTTTGAAAATGTCACAGAAACAACATCTGTTTCTCCTTTTCAATATGAACTTGTCTTAGTTCTGAAGAAAAGACAAAATTTCAGCAAAGAAAACACACATGGACTGAAATTTACCTTCTTTTGCATGTATATCCAGATTCCTTTCACCCATCTAATAAAATTCTTGGTTAAGCACTACTGTGTGCCAGGTGCTAGAGATACATGAGGAATTCTTGTGAAAAGACAGGCATGTATGTTGTGCACCTAAAATTAATTCAATGTTATATGTCAACTATACATCAAAAAAATTTTTTTAAAAGATGGTCAGACAGAAATACAAATGCTGATAAGATAGGACCTCCAAAGACAGTATACAGATGCTGATACTGAGATCCTACCTGGGTAAAGACAGCACCTGTTCTGCCTGGGAGAATCAGGGAAGAGAGACCAAGGAAGTAGTCCTTGGTAAATAAAGAGTTTGCCAGGCAGGGAAGTAGGAAGGAGGCCGTTCCAGTAGAGGTTGCAGGATGTTATGTTAGAGGCCTGATCATAATGCCCCTTCCAGAGGCACTGCCTCATCCATAGCACCTTGCTCAGAGAAGAGAAGCAAAGTCATCCTCTGAAGTATAGTGGCCACTGATGGGACCAGAGATGACCTCATGACAAGAAGGTGACGTCCTGTGAAGCAGGTGGGCACAAAGGGCTTTACCCAATTAGGAAGCACTGGAAACTAAATTTAGCCAATCTGATTGGAGGCCTCAAGAATTTAGAGACTACGGTTTGGACCATCTAGTCGGTCTAGAAGGATGATGAAGGATGATGAAGCAGGTGCTCAGGGAGAACAGGAGATCTGGTTAGAGCACCTGTTGCCTCGAGTCCTCTTAAGTCCTGGATAGCTTTTTGGATGCCAGATCCAGTCCACGTGCGTTCTTATGATAAAGCTCCTTCCTTTCTTAAGTAGCCTCATGACTCCAGGTCTTGCCGCTGAGCCCTGCACACCTGCCCACACATGTATACAGTGTGCAAAGTTTCAGAGGGTGGGGTAGCATAGTATTTCAGGGAACTTGTAGAGGTTTAGAGCAACTTAGGGTGAGATATAAGAAAGGTCATAAGAGCTAACATTTACTGTGTGCTTACTATGTGCCAGGAACTGTATTTGCTTCACAAATATACACTAATCTAATCCTTAAAAGAACCCCACGATGTGCTATTAGTCCCGTTTTATCAATAAGGAAACCCAGGCACAGAGAGGTAAAACAATGTGCCCAAGTTTATACAGCTAGGAAGTGGCAAAGGATTGAATGCAGGAAGCTTGGCTCCAGAGTCCTCCAACTTAGCCACCGAGCCACAATGATTCTATAGAGCTAAGAGATGTTGGTGGAGAGGTAGGCAAGGGACAGATCAGGAAAGACCGTGTATGCCTCACTTAGGAGTCTATGTAATTCGATAGAGCAGTCCTGCATTTATCTGCTTTACATACTGCCCTTCTGTGTGGAGATTTCATTTAGATACAGGGTCTGCTTCTAAAACTGCTCTAGCGGGGATGTACTGTATGGTGACTAACATAATATAATAAAAAATCGTTATTAATAAAAAAAAAAAAAAACAAAAAAAAAAAAAATAAAACTGCTCTAGGCAATGGCAATGGCAGGAATTTTGAGCTAGAGAGTGATGCAGTCTGATTTGCCATTTAGAAAGAGCATGCTGGCAGCGGTGTGGAGAATGAGTCGGTGGCAGCTGTGGCTAGAGGCAGGGTCGTTGCAACGGTCCGGATGAGAGATGAAGAGGTTTGATGTGAACCAGTGTAGCGGGAACGGGTGTGAGATATATATTTAGGAGTGGGACTCGCCAGGACAGAAAAAACAGCCTAAATGTGGAGGAAGGGAGGAGGAGGGGGTCCGGGTGACTGGGACCTGAGCATTCCTGCGCATGCTCGAGGGTACACCTCATACATATGCGTCATCATCTGCATGCACACACCACACATAAACGAGCATTATTAACTTCAGGTAAAACACACATACTCAGATTCACAAATGTATTTCCACACTAGGTGAGAGCCTCACAGCCACATCTGCAAAGCTCCCTTTCTCTTCACACCCTCTGTCAGAATCCTGTTCTGGAACAGGATGTTGTTGTATTACAGATAAATCTATTCTAGATTATCTAAGTCGTCCTCAGCCTGGGGTATCTGACCCTCCACAAGCGGAGCTTTGAAAATGTGCAGAGGCAACTTTAGTTGTTGCAATGACCCAGGCATGCTATTGGCTTTTAATGCCTAGGGATCAGAGTTGCTAAATATTGTGCAATAAAAAAATATCTTGTTCGCCCAAAATACCACAGCACCACCACCTCTGAAAAACGCTGGAAGACTCTGTAGTCAAAAAGCCCTAGGTTTGAAACTCAACTTCTCCCCTTACCGGATGGACAAGTTAGCATTTTTGAGCCTCAGTTTCTTCCCTTGTAAGATGGGAATCTCTTACCTGCCTCCCAGGATTGTTATGAGGATGCTGCCTGATATATGGAGTTCTCGGTAAGAACAGTTCCCTTTCCTTGTTTGGCATTATAATCCTCTTCTCAACTTCCCCTTAGGGGTCATGAACTAGTGTGCTAATTCCCAAGAAGCAAATGCTGCTCCCACCCCCTCATGATTCTGTGCGCAGAGCTGGCCTGTGCAGTCCACTTCAAGGGTGAGTGACTGACAGCAAAATGTCCCTTGAAATAACTCATGAACAGCTTGTGGAGGTTGAGCTGTTAGAGATTCCAGCTCAGGAAGAGCAGTTTCCAGCCCTAGTGGCTGACAGCCCAAAATATTTATAGAGACAGGGGCAGCATGGATGAATGGATGGTTCAAGCCCAAAATGGGGGTGAAATGATGCGGTGGCCAAGTGGCTGAGCTTCCTCATGTCAGAAATCAGAGAGCTAATCTTCCTACAAGGACATTTGTAAGCCCCTGGGTTGTCTGAGGTTTTCCAACCACTCTCTTTGAGCTGCTAATAAGTGATGCTTATCATTGATTAGCTAAATGACTAACTCAAGTGTCTAGCACTGAGCTAGACACCTTATTCACACTACTTCTAAATGTTCATAGGCAATTTTCAAGGCAATGCTTGTATTTCTTTATAGATGTGAACACTGACACTTGGCAAGGTGGAGTAGTTTACCCAAAATGACACAGCTGCAATGAAATGATCGAGCTCATTGTGACATTAGTTTGTCTTGACTCCCATGCTGTCTCTCCTCACTAAATGCAGAGGGCCAGGGAGGTTTGGGGGAAGTTTTAGTTTTGTTCTCTTGAATGCATGCTTCCTTTGGTGCTTCACAAATGACAGTCCTGACCTCCCTTGAAACTGTGAAGGTGGGGATCCCTCTGTCCAGGCACAGTGTTGGACTGGGTGTCAGTGAGGATCCCCCAGCTATCGGGTGCCCAATAGTGGTAACTAAAGGTAGTCGGGGCACCTGGGTGGCTCAGTCGTTAAGCGTCTGCCTTTGGCTCAGGGCGTGATCCCAGCCTTCTGGGATCGAGCCCCGCATCAGGCTCCTCCGCTGGGAGCCTGCTTCTTCCTCTCCCACTCCCCCCTGCTTGTGTTCCTTCTCTCGCTGGCTGTCTCTCTCTCTGTCAAATAAATAAATAAAATCTTTAAAAAAATAAAAATAAATAAAGGTAGACTGGACAGTTATATGAGATACTCTGAGTTGATGGTGACTGCTGTGCAATAATGACTCTAATGGTGGCTGAGGTCACTGATGCAGTGTGGTGGCCAGTGGCCCCCTGCTTGCTCCGATGGCCACTCAGGTTCATTGATAATTGTGCCACACTGCTCATTAAATATTTTTAATATCACCCCTACTTGTATTATCAAGGTAATTATCAAGGCTGATTTCAGAATGCTGGGCTTATTCTATATATTATTCTATACTATGGAAAAGGGTAGTGAAAGGGGTTTGCTACTTTTTGCTCATATAGAATGCTATTATTACGAATATAAAAGAGTGTTTTTACATTTATTGTTTCTAAAGTTCCCGAAGAAATACAAGCTCATTGTAAAAATTTGGAATAAACGTAAATACATTCAATTGTTAGATGCCTAGCTAGCATTCTAGCAATACCCAGACTTTTTCCCCCCAGATATCTACCCCTCTCCATTGGAGCCCATTGGCTTTGGGTTGGCCCTGTCTATTCTGAGATAATCAGGGTAATGATTCGGAGATGGAGATGTGACACAATCTGGTCAAGGAGACTCAGGTGTTAGTTGTCTGAGTCATATGAGAATGAAATTTCCTCTTCTTCTGTAAGAGCTACCAGGAGAGGGATCGTCTCCCTGGAATAGCATGGTAAGTAAATGCAAAGCCTGGAACTTCTGTAGCCATTTTGGCACCATGAAGGGAGCCGACCTTGGGGTAAAGCTGGAGCCTTGAAAGGCAGAGCAGAAAGAGAGAGGGAAACGGGTCCCTGAAGGGGAGCAGCATTGTTGAACCTCTGAACCAAATTAGCCCTGTTTTGGCTCACCCCAACACTGGTCTTTTCAGCTATGTAAGTCCATAAATGCCCTCTATTTTTCAAGCCAGTTGGAATTGGGTTTTTCATTTCTTGCAACTGAAGGCAGATTTGGTTGGCTATTTGTTAACTGCCATAGAAACCTAGAAGGAAAAAAAAATAGCATGCTCATGTCTGCCTGCTATCAAATCAAGACACATTATGAAGGCCATAGGGCTGCATGGCAGCATTTCAAGTGATCCTCATCTCCTCCAGATAGAGGAGACAGATTGTGCTAAAAACTCAGGCCAAGATTTGATTGCAAGGAAGATGAATTTACAGCCCTACCAAGTCTATGCTGAAATCAGGGCCCTGGTAAGGAGAGATCAGGACTCTCATACATGGGATAAGAATATTTAGGTAGATGTCTTTGAGAAATTGGAATCCTCTGGACCAGCAGAGGTGCTGCCCATTTGCTAGTAGAACAGCTAGCCTCCCATTGCCATTCCTACATTGATAACTGTGATTAGGTCTCAGCTTGGCTTCAGTTGGGATATAATGTCCTTGCTATGGAATAAAAGGAATTATTTGCCAAAAGAGTTGCAGAACATGGCAAATACATGGAAAAAACAAATGTGGGAATGGATCTCAAGGACAAAAAAGTTTGGAATCTAAATCTGGTATGCAAGATTTAATGATATGGAGACACTTCCATGACTTCATATTTAACATTCTGGCAAGGAACTGGTCAACAAACAGCCCGGAGCTAGTCCTCATATGCTGCTATAATGGTTCCTTGAAGCTTGGAATCATCATGGTCTATAGGAAATAAGGTGGAGATGTCTTAGCAGAATATTAAAGAAGAGGTCAAAACAACTCAACACCAAAAAAGAATCTGATTAAAAAATGGGCAGAGGATGATAATAGACATTTCTCCAAAGAAGACATAAAGTTGGTCCACAGTCACATGAAAAGATGCTCAACATCATTCATCATCAGGGAATGTAAATCAAAGCCACAAAGAAACATCACCTTATGCATGTCAGAATGGCTATTATCAAAAAGACAAGAAATAACAAGTGTTGGAGAGGATGTGGAGAAAAGGGAACCCTCATGTACTGTTGGTGGGAATATAAATTGGCGTAGCCACCATGGAAAACAGTATGGAGGTTCCCTCCAAAATAAAAATGGACCTACCATATGATCCAGCAATTCCACTTCTGGGTACTTATCTGTGGAAACACTAATTTGAAAAGACGTATGCACGCCTATGTTTACTGCAGCATTATTTACGATAGCCAATACATGGAAGCAAACTTCATCTATCGATAAGGAAGATGTGATATATATACACACAATGGAGTAATACTCAAAGAGCATGAGATCTTGCCATTTGAAGCAACATGGATGGAACTAGAGGGTATTATACTGAGTAAAATAAGTCAGACACAGAAAAATACCATACGATTTCAGTTATATGTGGAATCTAAAAAAAAAAATAAGTAAACAAACAAAACAAAACAGAAATAGACTTACAAATAGAGAACAAATCGGTCATTGCCAGAGGGGATGAGATGGAAGAGTGGGCAAAATAAGTAAAGGGGATTAAGAGGTACAAATTTCCAGTTAGGAAATAAATAAGTCACAGGGATGAAAAGTATAGCATAGAGAGTAGAGTCAGTAGTGTTGTAGTAACTTTGTATGGTGACAAAAGGTAACTAGACATTTGGTGACATTTGGTGTCACTAGACAAATGGTGATCATTTCGTAATATATATACATGTTTAATCACTGTGTTGTATACCTGAAACTAATACTGCATGTCAACTACTTCAATTAAAAAAAAAAAACACCTCAGCGGGATAAGCATGTTTGAATGGATTTATTATGTAATACCAGAGAGCTCTCCAGCTAACTATATTTCTTGGGAAGGCCCTGAAGACACTTCCTTCATTAAGGAAATAAGGAATATGCTAGTGAAGTGGCTCAGTGTTTCCTGTCTTCTGTAGGCCAGGTTTGTCGGTAAGAGATGCTGCCATAGAACTGGGGTGCCTATGTCAATGGGACGATAGAATTCTGGAATATAGGGAGGCCAGGAGGTAGCACTTAACTGTCAGAGACAATGTGAGTGTAATTATCATAATGAACAGCAAGACCAGATGGAAACCAAGGGCCCTGATCTTTGGGGATCGGGACAACGGCTAATCGACAGTGTTTCTAAGGAGTGAGGTAAATGGACAGCCAGTGAGGATGTTGCTTAAATCCTATAATCAGAAGTTCAAGAAAGAGCGAACAAAATGTTGGTTGCAATGGAAAAATATCATGATTTCTTACCTGTTTTCCAAAACTGAGCCAGTTTTTAGAGCTCTTGATTGAAGGGGGCTGGGCCCCTTGAAGAAGACCCCTGCAATGTCACGGTCAAGTTTTTGCAGCAGAGACTCTTCCAATTCTTCCTTTAAAGGGAACTACAGTCATGTAATTGTACACTGAGTGCAAGGGAATATCCAGATCTTTGAAGGCTGTTCTATACAGGATCTGAGCTGACACTGATACTGTGGGGACCCAAAAATGCCATCACAGTCCCCATGCTTAGGGATGGCATATATGGAGGCCAGGTGTTACATGGAGTCCTGGTCCAAGTCCCTTTTATCTATCTCTAATTGCATAATTGAGATGAATACACTTAGCAGCTGGTTCCCTGGCCTGTGGGGTAAGAGTCAGTATGGTATGAAAGGCAAAATGGAAGCCCCTTATGCTACTACCCTCCAACAAAGACAGTAAATTAGAAGTAATACTGCATCTGGTGGGATAGCAGAGATTAATGCCACTCCAAAGGACCTAAAAATCAAATGAGCCAAGGCAAATGATGGTAATTACCATACTTTTTTTCTTCAAATATTTATTTAAATTCTAGTTAGTTAACATAGAGTGCAATATTGGTTTCAGGAGTAGAATTTAGTGATTTATCACTTACATATAACACAGAGCACGCATCATAACAAGTGCTTTCCTTAATACCCATCACCCATTTAGCCCACCCCCACTCACCTCCCTCTATCAACCCTTAGTTTGTTCTCTATTGTTAAGGGTCTCATGGTTTGCTTCCCTCTCTCTTTTTTGTCCTTCCCATGTGTTCATCTGTTTCTTTAATTCCACACATGGTATTTGTCTTTCTCTGACTGACTGACTTATTTCACTTAGCATAATGCATTCTAACTCCATCCACATCATTGCAAATGGCAAGATTTCATTCTTTTTGATGACTGAGTAATATTACATTCCAATATTCATATATATATATATATATATCTTCTTTATATGTATATATTCTTTATATGTATATATTCCTATATTCCTATCTATTTTTATCTATCTATACCACATCTTCTTTATCCATTCATCAGTTAATGGACATTTGGGCTCTTTCCGTACTTTGGCTATTGTTGATAATGCTGCTGTAAACATTGGGGTGCATGTACCCTTTCAAATCTATTTTTGTATACTTTGAGTAAATATCTTGTAGTGCAATTGCTGGATCATAGGGTTGTTCTATTTTTTAACTTTTTGAGGAACCTCCATACTGTTTTCGAGAGTGGCTGCACCAGTGTGCATTCCCACCAACAGTATAAGAGGGTTCCCCTTTCTCTGCATCCTTGCCAACATCTGTTGTTTCCTGTGTTGTTAATTTTAGCCATTCTGACAAATGATAGTCCCAAACCCAAATACAGCATCTTTACTGAGATCAACACAGCCTGTGGTACTTGGTATGCATCTACTGAGCTGGTGAACGTGTTATTTTAAATCTCCATCAGGACAATGGATCAAGAGCAGTTTGCATTTTCCTAGGACAGAGAGCAGTACACATTCATGGTCTTGCCCCAGAGCTAGATTAACAATCTTACTCTCTGACACATTGTAGTTCAAAGGGACCTTGATCATCTTGGTGTTCCACAGAACTTCATGCTGGTCTACCATATTGATGAAATCACATTAATCAAAGCTGTTAAGTGGGAATGATAAGTATCCTGGAAGCCCTCGTGAGACACCTGAGTGCCAGAGGGTGGGAGATAAATTTTACAAAAATTTAGGGGGCCTAACACACTTGTGAAGCTTTCAGGTGTCCAATAGTCTGTGCATGTTGAATTATCCCCTCCAAAGTAAAGCAGAAACTACTGTGCCTTGTACCCCCTAGCATAAAAAGGGGGGCAGAGTGCTTGAGTGCTTTAGTGCTCTAAAATCTCTGGATTTTAGAGATAGCACGTACCATGGGACTAATTGTCCAATTCCATTTACCAGATGAATCAGAAAGCTGCTGGGTTTGAGTGGGACCCAGAGTAAGACAGGGCTCTTCAGCAGGTCCAGGCTGTAGCAAAAGTCATATAACCTGGAGTCATATAACCCAGCAGGGACAATGGGGCTAGAGGTAACTGTGGTAGTTAAGGCTGCCGTGTGGAATCTCCAGCAAGTTTTATTAGGGGAGTAACAGCACAAACAACTAAGGTTCTGGAGTAAGGCTATGCTGTCTGCGGCAGAGAGATATCCATCGTTCAAGCAGCAGCTCCTGGCATGCCACTGAACTTGGGCAGGGACTGAGTGTGTAATCATGGGGCATCAGGTGACCATGTAACTAGATAAGTGACCTTCATAAGTTGGAGACGCACAGCACCAATCAATCATATGGTGGAATTTTGCTCAAACAAAACTGGAGAGTTCAAATAAATTATACTATGGGGTGTTCCAAATCTCCATGCCATGTCCCTCTGTTGCACCAATACCTCTCCCTCAGCTCAGACCTAAGGCCTCATGGGAAGTTCTGTATGACCAGCTAATGTAGGCAGGAAAAAACTGGGTCTGTTTCATAAATGGAATGCCTTGATTTGTTTCTGTGAGCCATAAATGGACTGCTGACCCACTACCGCTCCACTCAACACCATAAACTTTCTAGTAGTCAAAGCTGTATGCAGTACACCGGACCATCAGCTTTTACTCTGGGAAAAGTGGCCTGAGATAAGTGTACTAATGTTCCATTGTAAGACTCTTCTGCCTTTTGTTTATCCATTCACGAGCTGGTGAATGTTTAGGTTGTTTCCACTTGTTTACTATTATGAATAATGCTCTTATGAACATGTGTGTACAAGTTTTCACTTGAATGTGTGTTTTTCCAATTCTCTTGAGTGGAATTGCTAGGTCATATAATAATTCTATATTTAATTTTGGGGGAACTGACAAAATTTTCCGCAATGGCTACACCATTTTACACTCTCACCAGTAATGTATAAGGGTTCCAATTTCTCCACATCCTCACCAGATCTTATTTCTTTTTTTTTTAAATTATAATCATCCTAGTGCGTGTGGAATAGTATCTCATTGTGGTTTTGATTTGAGTTCTCCTGATGGCTAATGAAAGATTCACTTTTCTTTCTTGTAAGCTTGACCACACATTTTAAAAAGTGGTATTTGTTATATTTTATGGGTAAGTGTTCGTAATGGACATGCCCAGAATACTTTTCCCACCACAATGCAGAGCCTTTCTCTGCAGTCAAGGACTATTATTAGTGGTAAGGAAAAAAAAGATTAGACTTAAGTACAGAGATGCACATCTAGAAGGAGCAGCATGTTTTCAGTCTCCTAGAATCGGTACTGGGAGAGAACTTCATATCGAAGTTTTTGATTTATGGAATGACTGGCATTGAAATGAAATGACTGTTAGCAAGGTAAGTGTTTGTTGAGGAGATGGTCCACTTGGTCACAACAGAAAGCTTATCATAAGAGTATACATTTGGAGAGATAGGGGCTCTCAAGCCTAGCTTCTCCTATGTCCAGAACCTTCTCTTGCTCTAGGTTCAATTTGTCATAATCCCATATTTCCGAAATATAGGATTGAAACTATACCCACAAGACCATCCAGACTACACCAGCAGGTTGTCAATATGACAACACAACTGCAACTCATTTATTCACTTGTTCACTTGTTCAGACCTCGTTATCAAGCATCAAGGGCCAGCACTGAGAACATTGTTCTAAGCATAGGATATAGGGTGGTCAACAAGACAGAGCTGGTCTCTGCTTTCCTGAGTCTTATGTTACAGCAAGATACAGAACTAGATAGCCTCCAAGTGTTCCTGGACCAGCTCCTCTCCCTTGTGCACAGAGATTTTACCCTCATACAGGACAGTCACTTCTTCAAAGCAGCCCCCATAACACCCTCAGAATGAAATTAGAATGATCTAGATAGAGACTACCAAGTGTGCACTTTCACAAAGAGACAATCTGGATTTAATTAGAGAGAGGATGCCATTAACCCATTATTCAATCAACTGAAAGGCCCTCTAACCTGAAAATTCGGAAATGCAAATGAAGGCAGACACAGTCAGAGAGATTTTTAATATCTAAGCATCCAAGGGCCAGTTACAGCTCACTCCACACGCATAGTTCATACTCTCCAAGCCTTTTCCTAGTAATTACTGCAAAAAGCTTTGAAATACCTTGAGCATAATCACAGTTCCAGGAAAACAAATTAGACAGCACATTAATTACATTGATTACTGAAAATATGGGGGTCAGGGGGACCAAAAGCAGAAGGATTGGGGCCTATGGGACAGCCAGGATGGAACAGTGTACTTCAACTGGTAAAATATGCAAACCAGGGCATCTGGGAGAACTGTCGTCTGGAACCCAGAGACGGTCAGGGGGAAGAACGCTGCTGACCAAGACCATGAAGATCAGAGGGGGATGCAGCCAAGCCCCTGAGGGCAGCGCTCTGGGCTGAGCCCCATACAGGAGGCACGATCTTGCCCTGCAAGAACCTCCTGCTGTGATCAGGGGCAGGCTGGGGCGAAGCCCTGCAGAATATGCCATGTCAGAGAGGGCACAGAGACACACTGACCGAACTCCTGCCAATACACTCCAACAGCAACAATTTGTTGAGGTCACCCTGATCACTGTCCCCAAACTGCTTGGAGTTCCCCCACATCAATGCCATTGTCCATGTTGTAATCCCTTCCATTCTTTTTCTACTTATCAATTCCTGTTTATTGTTCAAGACTCAGTTCAAATGGGATTTCTTGGACCAGATAGCCTACCTTGATCTCTTTCTTCCCCAAGCATTGTTGGCTTACAAAGCCCATAGACTGGTCATGGACTGCCTTGGGTAAGGAATGGGACCTTTATTTGGCTCCATCCCTCCCCATCTCACTCCCCCAACACTCCTCCTATGCCACTCATTCAACAAATGACTGATCAGTATTGCTTGAACTCTTTCTTTGTGCCAGGCTCTGTGCTCGACACTGGGAATATAGTACCTGGTGAACAAGACTGATATGGCTCCTGCCTTCTCAGAGCTTATACTCTATAGCTTTTAGATGGTTTTCTTCTTGATGGAGAAGTAATAAAACATACAAATCACAAGAGCTGGTCACACCAGCCAGGGTTTTTAAGTAGAGAGGGGCCATCCAGAGAATGTGGAACAGACCAGGGTAATAATGGGAACTCAATTCTCAAGAGCATCAGGGTCAACTCTCCAGCCTCAGCTCCTATGCTGCCTGGACCATCAGCATGAGGCTAGGACCCTTGGGAAAGGATGAGGCTTTTTCATCTTCCCTAGTGACGGCCCACGCTTTCAGCTGTGTTACTTCAACCTTTCTGAACTGAAGTACTGATGTTTGGGCTGAGAGAAAAGTATCTTTATGTGGGAGGCAGGTCTGTGTTCTTCTGGTTCTGACAACTACCAATGAATGGCCTTGGATGAGTCATTCGCAGCTTTCAGATTCAGTTGTCTCGTCTGAACGTAGGCATGAAAGACACCTGATCTGCTTGATGGAGTGGGCCTAAACCAGAGGGCCTCTTGAAGTCCTTTGTAAAGCTAATATATATTATTTCACCTTTTTATTCTGAAGTATAATACCCAAGAAAGCACATAAAACATGAAATGTAGAATTTAATCTTATGCACTGACCACCCAGGTAATCAACACAGGTCAGGAAAGAATATTTCTAGCCACCACTGAAGCACCTCTATGTGCCCCTTCCTGACTCCAACCCCCTTCTCCTACCAAAGGTGTATACTGTCCTAACAGAGTAACCACACCCTACCTACATATGCAAGCCTAGATGAGACAGTTTAGTTTTATTAGGTTTTAAATGCCATATGGGTGGAATCATGTAGTATTAATTCCTTTGTATCTGGCTTTTAAAAAGTAAGCTCTGTGCTCAATGTGGGGCTTGAACTCACAACCCCAAGTTCAAGAGTCACATGCTTACTGACTGAGCCACCCAGGTGCTCTATAACTGGCTTTTTCAGATCAAAATTGTGTTTGTGAGATTCATCTATGTTGTTGAGGGTAGCTGGGCTCATTTTTGTTGCTATATAATATTTTCTTATACGAATAGACCACAGTTTATTTATCCATTCTACTGTTGATGGATATATGGGGCTTTTTCCAGTTGGAGGCTTTTGCAGGCAGTGTTGCTATGAACATTCTTGCCCATGTACATTCTTGTACAGGAATTTCTGAGTCATAGGTTATGCCTATCTTCAACTGTATTAGAAAATGCCAGTTTCCCAAAGTGGTTGGGCCAATTTACGTTCCTGTCAACAGTGCAAGAGAGTTCCCCTTGCACTATACCCTAGTCAATGCCCAGTGCTACCAGATTTCTATAAAAATTTTCCCATCTGATGGGTGTGTAATAGAATCTCATTGTGGCTTTAATTTGTATTTCCTTGACTAGTAATAAGATTAAGTCCCTTTCCATAAGTATATTCACCATTTAGACTTCCTTTTCTGTGATGTACCTGTTCAAGTACTTTGCCATTTTAAAAATTCTGTTGTCTTGGGGCACCTGGGTGGCACAGTGGTTAAGCGTCTGCCTTCGGCTCAGGGCGTGATCCCGGCATTATGGGATCGAGCCCCACATCAGGCTCCTCCGCTATGAGCCTGCTTCTTCCTCTCCCACTCCCCCTGCTTGTGTTCCTTCTCTTGCTGGCTGTCTCTATCTCTGTCGAATAAATAAATAAAATCTTTAAAAAAAATTCTGTTGTCTTTTTCTTGTTGATTTGTAGGTGTTCTTTATGGTCAGTTATATGTGTGGAAAGTGTCTGCTCTTTCCCCATTCTGTAGCTTGCTTTTTCACTCTCATAATAGTGCCTTTGATGAGGACCTTCTCTTTTATGGTTAGTACTTTCAACAATCTTCTTTTTTATGTAGAACAACGTAGAACAATCTTCTCTTTTATGGTTGGTACTTTTGTGGGTCTTGTGAAATTTTCTCCTGTGCTAAGGTCATGAAGATATTCTCCTCTATTGTCTTTTACAGGCTTTATTATTCTATTTTTAATTTTTAGAACTCCAGTCTATCTAGAATTTTCCAATCCATCTGAAATTCATTTTTTGTAGATGGTGTGAGGATAAGGATCAGATTTTTTTCCACGTAAATACCTGATTGTGTGATTACCTCATATTGGAAAGGCTATCTTTTCCTTAATGCTCTGCAACGTTATTTTTATCATGTATTAAGTGTTTTTCTGTTTCTGAGTTCCTCGCTGGGGCTGCCATTCACCCCAGGTCTCCTTGTCCACTGTCCCCTCAAACCTAAGCCAATCCAACAGGGATGAAGACTCTTCCTCCACCTCCATCTTCTCAAGCCATTTACCTGTACACCGTTTCTCTTTTAAGCTACACCACCTCTACACCAACTCAACAATGACTACAATTCTCCGTTAGCCCTCATGCTCCTTGCTGGTATCACACAAGGTTGCAGGCAAGTGGCCTTGGTGTGTTGGTGGTACTTGCTATGGATACTTCCCTGAATTCCTTCTCACAGTGGCCCGTACATTCCCATGGTAATGCTCCAGCATCAGAAAGTTAGTTTCACAATCTCTACATTTAGTAGCCTCAAGAATTCTCTTAGTCTACACTTCTTGTCCAAGTCTGGGGATACCTGCAGGAGGCATTGAGGCCAAGGAGGCTGAGATGAACACTGAAGAAAGGTACCCCTTCACCGCTCTCAGTGCGATGCACAGATTCTTCACAAGGACAGGCTGACATATCTTCTGTGGTCCACATTCCCTTGGTTAACTCAGGCATATCATGTGACTTTTCTCCTCACCTACAAAATTAGGATAGCACCTGCCCTGGAGCTCCAGTAGAATGGCTGACTCAGCATCCTGGTCAACCATATTATCTCCTGCCTTCCTCTACTGCAGAGGCTGGTGAGTGAAATACTTATATCCCAGGCTTTTTTTCAGATAGAGGTGGCCATGATATGCAGCTGTAGCCAGTGAGATGCAGGCAGAAGAGCCCAGGGAGGCCCTCCCTTCCAGAATGCCTTCCAGGTGATGCCTGACGAGGAAGAGGCTGTTGCTTTTTACCATTTACTTTTTGCCTCCCTCGTTCAGCCTGGAACTTGGACGGGATGTCTGCAAGCACATCATCTGTTCAATTTAAGGAAGGAATACACACTAATGGTGGTGGGACTGGTAGGTAGAAGAAACCTAGGTATTCATGATGACCTTGACCAGCAATACAGTCCTGGATTTTCTAACCTGAACACCTATTTATATGGGAAAAAGTAAATTTGTTGCTGTCTGAGTGCGTAGTAGGGTTTTCTAATGCTCCTGGCCAAAAGCATTTCTAATACACTTACATCACAGGGGTGCGATGGGAAATAAAGAGAGTATATGCAAAGCCCCAACAGTACTTCCTGCTTGGCGGTTGCTCAGTAAATGGCAGCCATGATTACAGACCCCTGTGTGTGAGTCTGCACCTGTTCCAGACCAGTTAGGAACTTCCTTGAAGACGAGGCTCCAGAAAATGAACTGGGCACACGGTGGAGGTCAGTACGGACTGAGCCGAACTGGACAAAATGTCATATACTTAGGAGATCTAACAGAGGAGGGATGCATTCATCAGTTCAGTGCAATAAACAGAAATCGTTCTAAGTATTTAATGCAGGAAGAGATACAGTAGAAGGAATTAGGCATGTTTTTGGAAGAGATTTGTGGTGTGGAAGTCACGGATCTGGCTTCAGTCTGTTGAATAAGCAAACCCACCGCCGAAGCGACTAGAATCCACCGCTGCTGCCATCACCTCTGCAGCAGGACTCATGCCACAGACTGGACTCTAGACACTGGGACTCCGAGTCCAGCTGCCACCATGGCCTAGAACCACGCCCAGCCTTGCTTACCGGCCACCAGCGGTAAGATGGCCTCCCCCACTTCCTACATCCAAATACAATTTGAGTACATTTACTGATGAAAGGAGCTTGGAATCCAGGAGCCTCGCTGCCAGGGAATCTGAGAAATGCAGTTTTTACCTTTTCAACCTCTCTCACTTGAAAAAGGGAGAATGGAGGTTGAGAGGCCAATCTCCCCTGCAGGGACACGGAGAGAAGAGGAGATGGGTAATAGGAGGGGAGGGAGGGAAAGATGTGATCCGTGCTTTTCCTGTAGTTCTGTTGGAGGCAGCAAGGAACGGGGGACCAACAACAGTATCGTCTGATCGCTGATGGTTTTGCAAGAATAAATTCTGACAAGCAAGCTGACAGCTCCTGGAGAAGGAGTAAAGCAGACCACATGCTCAAATGGGTCTCATTCTCTTAGTGAAACAGAAGCAAATAAGGCTGAGCTAGGGGAAGCCCTAACAAGGGAGCAGCCTCTGTGAATCGCCATGTCCCTGTCACTTTTCCTTTGTCTGGCTCCGTGTACATCAGAGAGTATGCATAAGAGAAGCCAAGAGAGAGGAGGGAGGCAGGAGCTACCCTTTCACCCTGCTCCCTCATCCTGGACCTGGTCAGGGAGACACTATCTGTCTGACATTTGGCTGGAAATTCTGTGAGGGCCTCTGCCCATCCAGCATTTCACCAGCCAGCACCCAGAGCTGCGGTTAAGGCTCCTGCATCTCTGTGTGCCAGGCCTTGGGCTAATTGTGTTGTGTGTGGGTTTTATCCGTGAGTCAACAAACATTCATTTAACAAATATTGGAGGGTCGCCTGGGTGGCTCAGTCAGTTAAGCATCTGCCTCTTGATTTTGGCCCAGGTCATGACCTCAGGGTCATGATCTCAGGGTTGTGAGATGGAGCTGGGCTTGGAGCCTGCTTAGGATTCTGTCTCTCCCTCTGCCCCTCCCAACTCACCCCCGCACCCCTGCATGCATGCGCTCTCTCTCACTCTGTCTCTCTCTCAAAACAAACAAACAAACAAATATTGGAACGGTAGAATGTCTTTTGTGTAGTAGGCTCTGATCTAGATGAACAAAGAAAACAAAAGTATTTGCTTCTGTAATAAATATAAATGAGAGCCACGACCCTCAGATGCAGGGATTTTCAGATTTATTTATTTTTGTAGGCCAAAATAAATCAGTCTCGGAGCACCCCAACCCTTTATTATATAAAGAAGTGCTCACCACATCTACCCCAGTGCTTTGGCTCCTTTGCTAACGCTATTGGGTCATACTTGTCCCCCAAGGGTTACCTGGGGCTTGGTCCTTAGCCTCACGTGGTTAACACGGTTCCTCTCGCACTTTCTCCTGTCCCTGTCTCCTGCACTGCTATTCCTGGTGGACTATTGACTCACCCATCATAGGGATGTATCCACTCACCACCACTCTTGTGCCATTCCAGCCTTCCTCCAACTCGGTTCACCCTAATATCTCAAAGGTGCATGCTTCCCATGACACTGAGGCCTTCCACTTGCAGAAAAACTCCCAGCTGAGGGTCTTCTGCTTGGGTGAGTGTTTCTCAGAGAAATTCTCCTGTTCTCTCAGTGACAGGGAAAATGGCTCATCAGAGGAGCAGCCAGAAAGCCTGAGGACACTGCCTCATTGAGACCTGATCTCTATCATCAGCTATGTATCTATCTATCAACTGCAGCTGGAGAAGAAGGAAATATATCCTGTTCTAATAGTGGTGGTAGCCATTCTCCTGCATCCTCTCTGGATGAATCTAGCCTGCATACCAGCCCCTGCTGAGACTCTGAAACACCAACATATTAAAAGAGAAAATCCATGTGATCTTCTTAAGAGAGGCAGAGAAAGCAGTTGATCCAACACCCACTCGTATTTAAGGGGGAAAAAAAGTGAGCACAATGAGAATAGGGGGAAGGAGCCTCCTCAACCTAATAAAGGATACTAGTCAGAAACCTACAGCAAGTGTGTTAGAAGCATTCCTTTTAAAGTCAGAAATCAGACAAGGATGCCCCTAATATCACTTCTTTTCAATGAGGTAATGGAGGTTGTAGCCAGTACAGAGGAAAGAAAAGATGTTGGAAAGAAAAAAAAAATCCCTCTAATAAAACATAAAGCAATTAGTACCAAGCTGTCAAAAAATGTATTGAAAATAAAGAAGAAAAACCATCATTATTTGCAGAATATTATTTGCATAGAAAAAATCTAAGATAGTCTACAGTAAAATTATTAGGACTAAAAGTAGGAGAAGTTAAAAATATTAGGAAATCAATTTCATTCATATAAAATAGCATTAAAAACTTATAAAATATCATTTAAGAATATAAGCAAAACAGCAAAAGAAAACTATTAATTAACTGAGATTAACCTAACCAAAACATTCAGGGCCTTTAATGGAGAAAATTAAAAAACATTATTGAAAGATTTCAAAAAAGACCTACATGTAAATAAATAGAGATCTATTTTGTATCTATATTTGGGAAAACCCAAAATTGTAAAGATGGCAATTATCCCTAAATTAATATCTACAATCAATATAGTTTCAAACAAAATATCAATAGGGTTTTCTATGGAACTGAACAGTCTGATCCTAACATTTACATGGGATAGTGAAAGATGAAAAACAGCCAAGGCGGGGCGCCTGGGTGGCACAGCGGTTAAGCGTCTGCCTCCGGCTCAGGGCGTGACCCCGGCGTTCTGGGATCGAGCCTCACATCAGGCTCCTCCGCGAGGAGCCTGCTTCTTCCTCTCCCACTCCCCCTGCTTGTGTTCCCTCTCTCGCTGGCTGTCTCTCTCTCTGTCAAATGAATACATAAAATCTTAAAAAAAAAAAAAAAGAAAAAGAAAAACAGCCAAGGGAATTTTAAGGAGGTACTCCCCCAACTAGACTTCAAGATTTAATATAAAGCTATGGTAGCTAAGAGAGTGTGTTCTTGGAATAATCTTTGACAAATTGAAAACCCTATGTAACATGTCTATGTCTGTATGGATATTTGATATATGATAGAGGTATAATTTTGAATCCAAAGTAAGTGGTGCTGAGGGACACCTTGGTAGGACAGTTGGTTGGGCATCTGACTCTTCGTTTCGGCTCAGGTCGTGATCTCAGGATTGTGAGATCAAGCCCTGCATTGAGCTCTGCACTCAGCGTGGAGCCCACTTGGGACTCTCTCCCCCTCTCCTTCTGCCCCTCTCCCCCTGTGCTCTCTCTCTCTCTCAAATAAATAAAAAAACCTTAAAAAAAAAAAGAAGTGGTGCTGAAAACATTGGTTATCCACATGTAAAAAATTAGAACTATAGCTCGAAGCCTACACACAAAAATAAATTCCTAATGGATTAAAGGCCCTGTTATGAAAGACAAAACTTTTAAACTTTTAGAAGAAAATACAAAAGAATATCTATATGACCTTGGAGTAGGAACAGATGTCTTAAGGGGGAAAAAGCATCAATGATGTTAGAAATAATGGAAAAATTCAACTGAGTTAAGAATTAAAACTTTTGTACAAAAGAGATACCACAATTGATAAGTCAGGTTAGTGACCGGGAGAAGATCTATGTAATACATAAAACCATAAAGAGTCAGTATGGAGAATATACAAAGAACTTCTACAAAGCAATGAGAAAAGGACCAACGATGTCAAGGAGAAAAACTGGTCCAACAGAATTCACAGAAAGCAAAGCTTCAGGAATAGAGGGGAAAAAATGCCCAGCCTCACAAATAATCAGAGATACACAAAATTAAAACAATTGGGCATGCCATTTTATACTCAAGAGACTGGCAAAAATTCGGAAGTCTGATGCAACGGGGACTCTTATACGACCACTCTGGAGAGAAGCGGCAAGATAGGAGATGTGTAGGGCACTTGGGTGGCTCAGTCGGTATAGTGTCTGCGTTCGGCTCAGGTCATGATCCTATGGTCCTGGGATTGAGCCCCCAGTTGGGCTCCCTGCGTAGCAAGGGAGCCTGCTTCTCCCTCTCTCTTTACCCCTTCCCCTGCTTGTGCTCTCTTTCTCTCAAATAAATAAATAAAATCTTTTTAAAAAACAGGAGATGTGTGTACCCTAGAAATAAACAATTATTTTACCATCAGCTTTATAGAAACTCTCACAGATGTGCATAAGAAGATATAATAGAGAAATAGTGGCATCAATCCAAATGTCCATCAACAGAAAAGTGAATAAAGAAATAAACAGTGTGTGATCAGAATCAACATAGAGCTTACGGAACGTGAGTGAAAAAGCAAATTGTCAAAGGATACATAGGTATGGTACAATTTATATGAAGTTTAGAAATAAGTAACACAATGCTAAAGACTGTTTACAGATGCATACCTATATTGTTCAGGTATGGGAATTCAATGGGTATTCATGGGAATGATGAACACCAAATTCAAGCTCGTGGTTACCTCCAAGGAGAAAGGGAGAGGGGAACTGCAGACTGTTTAATAAAAGCTTCAACTGTACCTCTAATATTTTATTTCAATCCATTAAAAAGGTCTGAAGCAAAGATGGCAAAATGTTAGGATTTCACAAGCTGAGTGGTAGGGACATGGATGTCTGCTGAACTATTTTATATGCTTTTTTTGGTGTTTGAACTCTCTCTTAATTTTAAAAATTATGTGGAACAGAGCTACCATGGGGTTCAGCCCATGGGTTCTCAGGGACTCTTCTGTCATCCCAGGCACGTCTAGTCTTTTACTCATCCCCAGTCTTCCTGGTGTAACCCAACCCTAAATAGATAGACCCCTCTTTTGTGGACTAGGATTAGAACAGCCTGTATCAAAGTAGCCAGACCGTTAGCTGGTTACGTGCACAGCTGGAATCCTGCAAATGTCTAATTAGTCCTTTCCTTCAGGTCCAAAAACTTCCATTTTTTATGGAGCTGGTTGGTAGGAAAGGTTCTTGCCACTGGACTGCAACTCCCTTGATTGGTGTCCCCTATGTTCTCTCCCGGAGAAGCGTGTGGCTGCCCTCCCAGGAGGTGGGAACACCTTCTCTGCACCCTCTCCTCTCTTTGACAACCTTTCTGTCCTTTTACATTTCATTTTACTATTTTTAACTCTGTATTATGAAAAATTTCAAACATATAAAAGTAGAGAGAATGGTACAATGAAGTCATATCATCACCCAGTTTCAACAACTATTAATATTAATACTTTGTCAATCTTACTTCATCTATCTCCCCAATTTTTTTTGCTGCAGTAGTATAAAGCAAATCCTAGACATCATTTCATTTCATCCACAAATACTTCAGTGTTAGCAGATGACTTTTAAAAATTACCATAATACCATTATCACACCTAACAAAATTAATCATAATCCCTCAATATCTTCTAATACAAGAATACAATATTACTTTCAGACCTGAGCAAGACCCTGGTCTTTAGAAGTTCCCACATATTTCAAACACACAGAAAATAAATTAATTAAAGAACTCAGGGGCTCCTCGATCTCTGCTTATGGAAGGCTGATGCCTGCCACAAGTGACCCACAGCCCTGACCTCCACTCTAGTGAGGCCCCAGGGAATCACTTCTCCATCCTCCTTGCCCTAGGGCCTCTAGGTGAAAGGTATCTGCATTCAAATACCTACTCAGTAGGCATCTGAGCTGTGCTGCTCCTGAGGTTGGAGATGGGTCCACTGCAGAGAGCCTGCAGGATTTTAGCAGCAGAAGCACGTAAGTAAGAGAAAAGACTAATTAACTTGTCACATCCTTCCTCTTAGAGAGTGTGGCTGTGGTAGATTCTTGCATAATGAATTGTCTGTTCCAGTAGTGCCAACGCACCGTTTCTTGCTTCTTTCCCTATTCCAGTTCATGGCTCTGGAGGCGCTCATGAATTAACACAGCATTTGCAGTAGTTGTACACGGAGACTGAGGAATGTTTTGCAAAGTTAAACAAATCATGGTACTCTTAAATTTTCTGTGTTAGATCTAGGTGTAATATCCCTGAAATACGATCCGTAACTTAGGCAACTAGAAAGACAATGAATGCTAAAATGGTGAATGTTTTTAATAAAAATACTTAATATGGCTGCTTATTAATAATATGAACTTCAGTTAAATAATTTGATTTCAACTCTTGACATCACTAATTATGATTTGTCTTTTGCCTTTTAATTCAATGGATGATTTAGAATATTTCAGACCAAAGGTTCTAAACTTTTCCTGTAAAGATCCAGATGTTGAAGATTTAAGGTTTTACAGGCTACATATAGTAGACAGTCTCTGACCCATATTCTTCTTGGTTTTTGTTTGTTCTTACAACCCTTTAAAAATGTAAAAGCCAACCACAATGAGATATCACGTCGTAGCCTGTAGGATAGCTAAAATAAGAAAGACAATGATAAGTGTTGATAAGGCTGTGGAGAAATTGCAGCCATCACATATTGATGGGGGGAACAAAAGTACAACCTCTTTGGAAAACAATTTGGCAGTTCCTCAAAAAGTGAAACAAGACTCCAAGGTACATACCTAAGGGAATCGAAAACACACATTCACACAAAAACTTGTGTGTGAATATTTGTAGCCCCATTATCCATGATAACCCAAAGCGGACACAATCCAAATGTCCATCAGCTGATGAATGGATAAATAAAATGTGGTATATTGTGGCAAAATAAAATATACATTTGATCTTTGTCCACAGTTCCTGGTACAGAGCTCCTAAAACTCTTGAAATGTCTCGAGTGATAGGAGTGTCTTTTGTTGGTCATTAGAACCCCTTTAGACCACAGCTGAGTTTATGCTAATGAGGCGACTCAAAGTGGGGCCTCTAGAGCATTTCAGGATGGGAGCTGGTCACCAAAAAGACCAAATACATGGTTAGAGGGTGGAAACTTTCAGCCCCATCCTTGACCTCCAAGTGCTTCTGTGTTGGTGAATACATTGATGTGTTGGAAAGATGGTGCACCTGGAGGGCACGGGAGCACCATGCCTCACCCCCTATACCCTGCTGTATGCGTCTTTTCCATTTGGCTGTTTATTTGTATCCTTTATAATAAACCAGTAATTGCAGGGAAGGCATATTCCTGAATTCTCTGAATTGTTCTAGTGAATTGTGGAAATTAAAAGGATTGTGGAAGCCCTTGAATTTGTAATCAGATAGGCAGAAGTGTTAGTAGCCTGGGCACCCCATTTGTAGCTGGCATCTGAATGGAGGCAGTCTTGTGGGACCAAGCCCTTAACCTGTGGGGTCTGTGCTAACCCTGGACTGTGTCAGAATTGAATTGAGTTGTTGGATACCTGGTCGGTGTCTGAGAATTGGTTGTTGGTGGTGGGGAAAAATGACTAGTATTTGCTGCGAAAGAAAAAAACACACATTTGGTGTCAGATGTGGTATCAGAAAGCACCACATATATCCACACAATGGAATATTGCTCATATATACTACATATATGATACATGCTACAACAGAGATGAACCTTGAAAATATTATGCTAAATAAAAGAATTCAGATAGACCAGGCCACATATTGTATGCTTCCATTTATATGAAATGTCCAGAACAATGTCCAGACAAATTCATAGAGACAGAAAGTAGATTATTGGTTGCTAGGGACTGGGGTGGGGGGGTTAGGTGAATGGGGAATGATTGCTAATGGATACAGATTTCTTTTGGGGGTAATGAAATATTCTGGAATTAAATAGTGGTGATGGTTATACAGTTCTGTGAATATACTGAAAACCATTGGATGGTACACTCTAAAAAGGTGAACTTTCTGGGTGTGAATTATGTCTCAACAAAGCTGCTATTTAAAAATGTAAAAATCATTTTTTAGCTCAAGGACCATATAAAAATGGGCCGAGGGCTGGATTTGAGCTGCAGACCAAAGTCTGTGGACTCCTGTTTTAGATGACAAAAATTTTTTGAAACCTACAGGAAAAATAATCTAAATTTCTACCATTGACCCAAGCCTGCAAATGTAAGGGATGGTTCTGCTCTACTGTCTAATCTAATTTTAAATGTTCTTGATTTTCTCAAAATGTCTTTAGCACATTCATTGTCTCCCCCCAAGGTCTGTCCTCTCTTGTGTCTCCCTCCAGAGCCATTCACTGGTCCTCCTCCATCCACCATTCCATCTGGTTCCATAGCAATGAGGGAAGAAGAGAAGCAGGGAGAGATTCTGGGTCAAAAATATCTGAAGCACAAGCAAACCTTGCACACTGTGAGGACTCAAGAGTGCAAATCCTACACATGTTATGTAATGATGTGATTGAGGTGATGATGGTGAACTGGGCTGTGCCATGGTGGTCATGGGTGATGATGGTGGGCAGGATGTGTCGGTGGTGGTGGTGGTGGTGGTGGAGCACAGAGTCATGATGCAGATAATAGTGGTCCATAATGGGATGATTACCAAAAGGGAGATGTTTGAGAAGAGCTCCTTTTTTGCTGGCAATTTTGCTATTTTCTCTCATTCTTGAGTTAGCCTGGAAAATGAGTCTCTGCCAGGGTCTGGGCAAGTAGGAGTCTGCAGTAATATTTAGCGTTCTATTTTGTGATTTTTATGGAACTGCTGAAAAGGTCAAGAACATTTCTTTAAATGTCAGTGGCCTGAGGGTCCAATTACCCAGGGGAGGACATTCTTGGAAGAGGAGTTTTGTAAGTCTGGCAGAATGGTGTGGGTGGGGCTCAGCAAATAGGGAGCCAAGGGGTGGGTCCAGGCTTCCCAAGGAGAGGGTCTTGGGCAGAGCAGCAGAGGGAGGGCGGGTTCTTGTAGAAGCTGTTGATGCATTCCCTGGCGGATGGGAAAGCCTTGGTAGAGTCACCTCCGAGCAGACTGTACTGCTCCCCTCTGCCCTCCTTGTGAGACTGGGTCCACAGTGCCTAGGGGAGTCTGAGGGGCCGAGTGTGAGCTGGAGGAGATGCATCCGACTCCCAAACTCCAGGTTATGGAGGCCCTACAGTCCTCTGTGCAAATCCCTGGGACTGACCTAAGGAAGGGCATGTGCTCAAATCCCTGAGACAGTGTTTTTAAACTTCAGTGAACATGGGTCTTTCCTGGAGAATGTATTTAAAATGCAGAATCCTGAGCCCCACGTGGATTCAAACATCTTACAATGAACAGTGTTATTTTATAATGGAAAAGGAAGCTATTTTCAGAGAGGTTGTACAGCTTGTGAAAATGCATATTCCTAGGCTGCCCCACCCCATGGAATCAATGCCCGAAGGAAAGGGGTACAGGGAGGGAGGGGATGGGAGCCAAGAACTTGCACTTCCAGCAACTTCTCAAGATGATTTTGAGGCTGGTCCTCTCCAGGCCTCCCTCCAAGAACCAGTCCATCTGCCTAAAGAATCATATGTCCCCTTTGAATCTCCCCTTTGGAAAACCATGTCTGTTATAGTACCCAGGTGGGTGCAGGGTCACAGGACTTTGAAGTCAGATACATCTGGGATCGAATGCTGGCTCTGTCACATTCTGTATGACCTTAAGCGAGTTACTTAACCCCTGGGCTTCCATTTCCTCATCTGTAAAACAGGGAGACAAATGCCCGTTTCTGGGATCATGGAAAAGAGTCAGTGACATAATGAAGGTGAAGATGTTAGCCCCGTGCCTGGCACGTGCTAAATGCTCTGTTACTGCAGTCTCAATTACTATTATTAGGCATCTGGGCGGCTTAGACATCAGGTAGGGCTTCTGGTCTCAGCCATCTGCTTCCCTCTGCTCACAGGGCCAGCATGTGCGAGGGTGCGTGTGTGTCTGAGAGTGTATTGCGTGTGTGTGCCCACGTCTTTGATCCTCCTTATACCCCCCACACACAAACACACTACTATGCCTACCAGCCGGGAGCTCAGGGATGCTGGCCCAAACAAGGCGGAGGGATGGAACTCGGATGTGTTTGCCAATGTCTCATCCCCAGTCATGGCCAGCTCCTCAGAAGGGACAGCTTGCACTGATACACAAGGCTGATTTGAACACAAATGCAGACAGTGGTCACATGGGACCTTGGGACATTTGGAAGCTGCAGCTTCCTCAGGACAGATGTGGCCAGGATCCCATGCGGGGTCCTCTTCTCCTGATTCACAATGCCTTCAGGACAGACCGTAGGGGATCAGTCCTTTTCCCTGAGGCCAATGGTGGACCTAAAGGCTTTATCAGGGCCTTCGCATTCACTCAGGAAAGACAGGGCTCCCCAGAGTTGGCCTGAAGGGATGTGTGTGGCTTAGCTGGGGAGGTGGATTGAGTTCTCTCCCTCAGCCTGAATCCGGGAGCCTGGGACTTGAAGGAAACCCCCACCACCCATCCCCAGCTACCATGGACAGCACCTGCTCAGCTACAATGATCTTGCTCTTTGAAAAAGCAGCTGAGAAGTCTCTATACCTTGGCATGGCTCCTTTCAGGCTACCTCTTATTGAGTGTCTACTATGTGCCATGAGCTCACACTCACCATCTCTTAACCTGTACCGTAACTCTGTTGGCCAGGTACTATTATCTTCTGCATTTTACGTGTGAGGAATCAGAGGGAATTGGACAAGAGGAGCTGTCTAAGATTCAACAGGAAGTAAATGGTGGCACTTTACCCAAACTCAGGTAGATTGAACTCCAAATCCTAAGCTCCTATCTTTGGGCTCTATTTCAACTGCTAAGTAAAGCTGACCAAGATGAGACAATTCCAGAACAAGATGGCAGGTATAGGTTACCAGGGCCACATGTGGGGTGACATGTGAGAGCAGTCCATGAGTCAGGATGATAGGTCAGGAGCTGTGGATGAGAGAAGGAAATACATCCAGCTGTCTGTGGTTCAAACAAACCAGAGGTAGTGAAAGTAATATTCACAAAGTCGCTGTAATAGGACCTGCAAAAAAATTCCATTGTCCTCATGGTCAGAGAGCAGATGAAGTAGATACCTACTGATTTGTCTCTCCATCCCTCCTCTCAGTTTCTGGGATGAGCACCCTCTGCTTAGAGTAAACTGCTCCTTCCCCCTTTCCACCCATAGTGTTCCCATGGGAGCAGCTATTTTTTGCTATTTTGCTATTCCATCCACTGGCCAGAGTTGAGGGTTGCAGGGGCAGGGCCACCACCCAAGCTGAGCCAATCAGGCTACTTTGCTGGGATTTTTTTTTTGAACTGGTACTGAGATAAAGGGCCCATCTCTCTTCAGCAGCTGAGGTTGTGAGGGGTGAAGCTCAGGAGATATGAGGAGCCAATCTAGTGTCAGAGAGAAGCAGGCACCCGGATAGAGATGTAAGAAGGAAGATGGATTCCTGGCAGCATTCAGGAGTGAGTTCAGATATTCCTGAGGCTTAGCGGTATCCCTGCTCTCTCCAGGTTGGCTGTTCAACCCTTCTTTTGGTTGGGATATGTTTGCCAATATCCCATATTTGACCCTGGCACCTATTCAAAAGGGACAACTTGGTACCACCACATCTATCAACAAAGTCCCTTTTTGTACCTATGTTAGTATAAACTGTCCTGCCACCAAGTGACGTGACCAGTCTGTCTCCTCATCTACTCCCACTGCATGAGGAGCACATGGTCAGCATATTCCAGAAAGCTGGGGCAGTGAATCACATCAGAGGGGCCCAGGTGCCTGATGGTGACATGGGGACAAGTACAGGGGCATCTTAGGCCTGGAACAGCTGGCCCCACTCTGGATTGCAGAGCCCTGGTTGGAAGCCAATCTTCTGGGCCAGGCTGGCTCCTGGTACCCAAAACAGAAGCCAAAGAGATTGGGCCTAGAGGTGGCTGCTCTAAATGTGTCATCACTCAGATGCCTGAGCCAGAAATGATGCCTTTCCTCTGACCTGGACAGCAGGGCTGACTTTCAGGGAATCACTATGAAACTCAGTGGGCTTTCCCTGGGAGTCCAGGGCCTGTCAGAACCTTCTGGAATCCCTCAGTCAGATGTCCCTCAGAGCCAACAGGGACTGGGTCGGGAAGGGAGGGTGGGAAGGAGAGGGACGAGGAGAAGAGGGAGAGGAGAAAGCGGTACTCTGGGAGGAGAGAAGAGAAGGGAGATGGTAAAGATGAACTTGCAGAAAAATCTATTTCTTTTGTCAGCAGTTCCCAAGAGGAGCTTCCCTTCCCCTTTCCTTCTTCCAGCAGACACCATGGAATTTATTCTCCTTTCAAGAAAGAGCTTTTCTGCTCAGCTCGAAGTAGTAGTGAGGAGTGTGGGGCTGGACAGCAAAGCTTTACCAAGCTTCTGAGCTGCCCTTCTGGATCTCAGCTACTCTCCAGGGGCTTCTAGATCCCAGGGGAGGATCCTAGAGGATGACCATTTTAGGACAGAGAGAGCTGGACCCTGAGGCTCTGCAGCTGGCCCTCCTGTCCATACTGGAAACAGAGCTGGGTGTTTTGGCCTCAGTTTTCTTTCTGTGAAATGGGGATGGTATGCAACTGATTAGTAGCCTACTGCTGTTGTGCTGGGCTGGGACCTCCCGGTGAGGGTTCAGTGCAGTAAAGAAAACAGTGCTCTGCCACCTCTTGAACACTCACTGCCCAACTCCCAGTCTTTTTTTGGCTTACAGTGGACTTGCCCTCGTGTTATCTCATGGGAGGGGCACAAGAGTCTCCAGAGAGAGGCCACACAATGGCCAGCATCCCTACATTCCTAGAAGGATAAGCAGTGAAAGTGGGAGGCTCACTTGTTCAAAAGCACCCTGCACACCACTGCAGAACTGAGTTCTTCCCATGCACCATTTGCCTTTTCCTGTAGCCTAGTTGCCACCTCCGTGCCCCCTGCAACTCAGCACTGCCCCGAGCCCACGGTTTTTCACTGAGCACTTCTACCTTTTGTCATGGGCTAACTTGGTACATGTCAGGCTCAGCCTCTTTGACTACAGTGAGCTGGCAGAGGTCAGAGACTGTTTCACCATCTCTTTGTCCCACTGTCTCTCTGTGGCCTCACCCCTTTCCCCTGTAAGAGCAGCCCTGTTTTAGGACATAGTGGAACTCTAAAATGTCATGAGAAATGCAGGCTGACTGGCAGGGCTTGCTGTGTAGTGGGAAATTGCTTGGACCCCACCTTAGCCCCTTTCCCTTTTCTCTCTAGTCTTCCCAGACACCCCTGCAGCCTCTTCAAGGCAGACCTAAAGCTGGTTAACCCCCTGAGTGCTTGGGAGATAGGGAGGGGAGAGGAGGCTGTTCATTAAAATTCACATCAAGAGAAATAACTAATCAGAAGCCGTTTGTCGCTTAATTGGTTTTAAACTTCAGGAAGATTCCTCGTTAGCCTAGGGGTGACCTCTGCACAACAGCGCAATAGGGAAAGGGAGACTGGGGGGAGGGGAACGGAAGCCCCTCCCCTGCCAGCCTGCCCCCTACTCCCCAGCTGGGCATTCAGAGAAGGTTCTGCACTTCTTGCAGCAAGCTCCCTGAGCCAAGCTCCAGCTTTGCAATGCTCTTCTTCATTCAAGACCTCCTCTTCCAGGAAGCTTCCCGGGACTGGCCAGGGGAATGGCTCCCAGCCTCCAGCTCCCGCATGTACCGTCTGTGCCACCCAAGCTGGGCACTTTTTAAAGTATTTGATGGTGCTTCCCAGCCTTGGAGCTCCTAGAGAACTGAAGCTTCCTCCCTCTTCTGCTCCTTGATTCCTTGTCTCCTTTCCTTCTACTTCTTCTGCCTCCCTCCCTCCTCCCCTTCCTCCCGTTCTCCTCCTTTGTGTTTCCTCCCCAGTCAAATCCCCTTGCTAGGCTGGAGGAAACACCAGGTTAGTGACCGGGGCCAAGGGATAACCAACCCCCCATGATTTTCATCGGCATTCTGTAGATACTTCTGAAGTCTGTCCCCCTTCCAGCCTCCACCAGATTGCTGCCTTCTGCCCAGGAGTAGAGAAGAAAAAGGTTGGAAACCTATTGCACTCAGAGAGATGGAGGAACTGGAAAAACTTCACTTGCAGGGGAAAAGAAAAAAAAAGATGGGGGAAGTCATAATTACTCTTCATATTTCTAAGGGGCTGGTTCAACTGAGTGAACAGCCCTGTCCTGTACAGGCCAGGACAGAGCTAGGACTGGTGGGGCCTGAAGGTTGTCAGAGGGACAGAGAGTCAGACCCAAAGTAAGGAAGAAGAGTAGTGAACACCCACTGGTTTTCCATAGGCTTCTAGCTACAGCATTCTTCCCTTTGGGGATTCTACCCTCCGGCACTCCGTGTGGTTCCAATATGGCTACCATTTAGCATCGCCTATCCTTGGGTCATGTAACAAGGCCTGGCCAATCATAACTGCCCATGTCCCTGCCCATGGTGATTGGCTCAGGATGGGCATGTGACCCAAGGCTGGCGAGGCTCAATCCTTGTCTGGGAATTTGTATGTCGTCAGTGGGTGGAGGAAGCTGTCACTTCTGATTCACTAAGATGTGATAATATATGCTGAGAGCTATGGGCTGCCTTCGCCCAATCACATGGAGAAACAAAACCTAGAGTTGCAGAAAGAGAGAAGGAAGGTCCTGATAATGCTGTTTGGGTCTCAAGAGCCCTCAGGGTCACCTCAACTCCTGCCCTTTCCAATTGCTTAGGCCAATAAATTCTCTTTTTTGGTGAGCCATTTGAGTTGAATTTCTGTCACTTCAACTCAAAGTGTTCCTGACTGAGGCAAGAACTTTCTCACAGCCAGAGCTGTCCAAATGGGGGCTGGGCCGCCACAGGAGGCTGTAGCTGCCCGGGGCAGAGCTGCGCGGCCTCCTGCCAGAGCACTGTCGAGAAAACTTCTGGATCCGTTGTGCCAGATAACAGCTAATATTTATGGAGTTCCTGGAGCTTTATGACTATTACCTCATTTAATCTTCACAGCACCCCTGCAGGGAGGCAGTCTTCCCCCCAATTTATAGATGAGGAAACAGAGTCTCGGGGAGCTTCATTAACTTGTCAAGGATGCGCAGATCCAGGACTCATGCTCCTTGCTGCAAGCCCAGAGATTCAGAGGGCTTTTGCCTACACCCCACCTCAAAGCCCCGCCACTTCTGGAGGGGCAGATGCAGACCTGGTCTCTGCAGTCAGCTCAACAGCTCTTAACTAGGACAGTTGATAGAGGCGCAGTGCTGTGTCCAGGTGAGCAGACAGGCACACAGCTCCCGCTGGCTCTGGGGACAGCCCGCCTGCAGAACCATAGCAGTGGAAGAAACCCAGCGGAGGGGCGGGGCGGGGTGGACCTCAGGGGAGGGCGCAGGCAGGCAGGAGGCACTGCTTCCTCCAAAGACCTGGGGGGGGGGACTTTAATGTTATTGTGTGTCACAGATGCCTTTGGGAATCTGATGGCATCTGTGGACCTTCTCCTAGAAACAGACACGTGTGCGATGTTTTGCACAGGACATCAGGGGCTTCAGAGACCCCCTGGAGCAATGCGTGGAACCCCAGTGGCTCAGTGAAGAACTTCTGATCAAGAAGCATGAAAAGTGCTCAGGGGCCTGCCCCAGGCCAACCAGCAGTGGCAGTAAAATTTCAGAAATGCAGACTTACCACAGCCAATTATTTTAACCAGCATGTCTAGCTGGGGAAGGTGACCAAGTGTCTTTGTCCCCTTTCCCTTAGCCCCCTGCCCCCCAGAATCTTGCTGACCCATGATTCTAACTCCATGGCTGTTCCTGCCTAGGTGAGCGTGGAGGGAAATATCTCATGAGCTTCTTCAGCCTGAGATGGGGGGAGGACACCCACCCCCACATCTTTTCTCAGGCCATGGCTGCTCCAGCCTGCACCCACATGACTGTCAATCAATCCACCCTCCCCAAAGTTAAGCTGCAGAGTGAGACTGGCAGAAATTCGTTTTTCTGGGGTCCAACAACCCAAGACCCGCAGAGTAAGGTCTTAGACCTGTGTTGTCTAATAGAGTAATCACATGTAGCCATATAAGTGAAAATTAATTAAAGTAAAATAAAATCTAAAACTCAGTTCCTCAATCAGTCGCCCTAGCCACATTTTGTGAGCTCGATAGCCACATGTGGCTAATGGGTACTGTGTGGGGCAGTGCGGATATAGAACATTCCCATCACTACAGAAAGTTCTATTGGACAGCACTGGTCTAGATTAGACAGATTCTGAACAAAGACATAGCCTTGGAGTCAGGCTGCCTTGCCTTAAATCTGGAGTCTACCATTCACCTGCTAGGATTGGGATAAATTTCTTAGCTTCTCTAGGCTTCAGCTTCCTTCTCTCTAAAATGGGGATAATAGGGGCGCCTGAATGGTGCAATCAGTTGAGCCTCCGACTCTCGGTTTTGGCTCAGGTCATGATCGTAGGGTCGTGAGATTGAGGCCTGCCTTGGGCTCCATGCTCTGTGCAGAGTCTGCTTAAGACTCTCTTTCCCTCCCCTCCCCCCGCCGTGTGCAGGCTCTCTCTCTCTTAAATAAATAAATACATCTTTAAAACATAAAATAAAACAGGGATAATAATAATGTCTGCCTCATGAGGTTCTCATGGTCCCTGAATGAGTTGAGCCATATGATACTTCAGCACTGTGCCCCGCACATAGTTCGATGAGCTGGATGCCTTCAGCGTGCCCCTCTAGACCACCATCCACTCTTTCCCACTCAACTCCATGCCTGAGAACCTGAACTTCATGGACTGCATCAAAGGGTTTTCTTGCCCTCTGTCTTCCAGTTGGATTTGGCCATTGGAAAACACCACAGAACATCGGAGGGCAGGAAGAAAGAGACGCCGGGGTGTTTGTTTTGTGGCATTCTCCCCGCCAGGCCACTGTGCGTGGGCACTGTCCCTCAATGAAAGGCCACAGCATTGTCAGGCGGCCCTCTCTGGAGAGCTCCTCACTCCAGGTTCCTGTAACTTCTCCTTCCATATGTCCCTTTAGGCCCTGCTGTTTCTTGATGGGGTGCTGTCCTGTCTCTTGTTGGTTTCCTCTTATAGATATTCTTTACTAAGCTTTCCTTCATGACCTCGTGTGAATATGCCTCTTCTGTCCTGATACACAGACCCCCACCTAGGCTAGCCCTATTGGTAGTACCACCAGGCAGCAGGGGATCATGGATGTTCCTCTCTCACCACCTCCGCTTCTGCCTCCAAGCTTCTTCAGAAGAAACTGAATTCTAGGAGCTATCCAAATGAGGAAGGATGAAAGAAATGGCTCAGGGTGGGCTGATGAGGCTGGAGGAATGAGTTGTTAGCAAGGTGGAGAGTCAGTGAATGTGAGGAAGGAAGTGGAAGGCAAGACAGAGTTCAGGAGTCATTTAGGGCCTCCTAGAGAAGCTTTGGCTTCCAGACAAGACAGATCCAAGGTTGAAGAGCAGAACCCAGTTTGACTGCCTTGGGGGTTGTAGGGCCTGCTGAAAGGGTCCTGGAGCTTAGGCCTCTGCCATGGGGTCCAAGCCTTCCCCCCATATCCCCTCAAACGAGATGTCAGGTCCCTTCCTTTCCAGGGCCTCCTTCTGGAGCCTGACGCCCCTGCCTGGGGCCTCTTTCATTTGAACAGCCTGTCCTGCTTATCTGTCCCCTTAGCCTCTGAGTTGTGACATTTATCTGGTGTTCTTATTCAAGCAGGAGACAGAGTGGCGCAGGAATGGCCGAGAGTGGGGGATGTCCTGGAGAGGCTCTAAGAGGAATGTGTGGAGTTTCTGCTTCCTACCCCAAGCTCCCCTCACCCGACCCTTCATCCCAAGTCTGGGCTAGGTGTCCCTCCTCCAGGCTCCCAAAGCCAGGTGCACTTTCCTTACCATAATTGCCCATCTCCTCTCTTGTTGAAGTGCCATCTAGTCCATCATTGTATCACCAGCCCCTAGCAACTTGCCTGGCACACAGTAGGCTTGCAGCATCTTCATGGTGCCCAACCAATATCTATTTATAAGAGGAACTGCCCCCTACTGCCCCGGAGCAGCAGACCTCCAGTAACACTGGCGTAAACAGTGGGAAGAGCCCTCCAGGATCCCAGGGCCTGAGAAGACTGAACTGCGCTTTCATTTCACCAGGCTGCTGGCTTTGGACACTCCCTTCTTGTTCTGGACTTTGTTTTTTCTTATCTGAAACTTGTACTTGGTGGGACTTGATAATCTGTGGTTCCAGTGCCAAGGAAGGACTTTTTTAAGTATCATGATTAATACATACAAATGATTAATATGTACAAATTTTGAATCACAGTCCCAAACCTTGGCATCTTATCCTTTCTCTTTTACTCATGGATGAGCACTGTAGGTATTTTTATCGACATGTTCCTAGTCTAAAAAGAGTCGATCTCCTCATCCAGCCACGTAAGGCCTCTGTGCCCACAAAATTAGGTAATGGATTAATTCACTCCCTTACTCATTTGTTCGTTTAACGAGGATTTATGGAATGCCTATCACCAGTCAGAGATGGATCGTGCATTTTCTTCACTGTCTTTGTGAGAAGCTCAGAGAAAGCTAGTAGGTACCAGAGATGTCATGGAATCTTCGCGTGGGCAGAGGTGGGCCCCTCCCTCATCACCTGCCCACTTCACTCCTGCTGTTCCAGCAGAGAGGGCTGGGAGAGGTGGCCCTGCTGCCCAGAGCAGAAAGGTCTGGCTGCCTATCTGTCTTCCCATGGGGGAGGCGGTGACATCTGAATTAGGGACCAAAAGCTCAGGGGTCTGGAAGGAGTAGAGGGCCAGGTAGAGGCCCAGACTTTTCCACATGGCCCAGTGGCGGCTCCCTCATATCCACCAACTGTGCCCCTATACACACCAGCCAAATATAGGTAGGAAGCATCACTAAGCTCCTCTCCAATGGGGCTGACCCGGAGCAAAGCCTCTGAGCCCAGCAACTGCCCCAAGGGCTTTTCTTGAGTTGGACTCACTGATGCAGGGAGGATGGACCAACAAACTAGGCCAGGATGAGTTGCTCACCATCCAATTCAAATTTGAATGCTATACGGGGCTCATCAAGGATTCTGGCTGGAACTGAAAGGGCCACCCTTCTGAGTGCTGGATTCTGAACCGCAACGTGCCCTTTCCCTTTGGTCTGAATACAAGGAGACTCCAGATAGTTGTCTGCCGGGTCAGGGATGGGGGAAATTTCATTTATGTAGGTGGGCTGAAGATGCCGGCTCAAGGACGGTGGGCTGTCTATGGAGCCCCAGGTGGGGAATGTAGGGCAGCTCTTCCTGGATGAGTCCCACGGGTGACCTGTGAGCAGCACTGGGCTAGGTCCATTGCTAAATTTGGCCAGGGTGTTTTCCCTTCGGAAGGAGAAGCTGCTGAGGACAGCTGGAGGGAGTACACTCATCCTCATGCCTGGGCCCCTTGACAGATTTCTCTTTCAGGCTCAGGTGGGGTCCCATTGCTGCTTGGCAATCCTTTTAAAAAATAACTGTGTTATTTAACTTACTAAAAAAAGCGATACAAACACATTGTTGAACGTTTTAAAAATAAAGGTAAGTGAAAAAGAAAAATCACCCTTAATTCCACATTCCACCACTCAGAAACAGCGACTGCTAACTGGTATATATTCTTTCAGTCTTATATCTGTCCATACATATTATAGATTCTTTTAAAAAATCAGATTGCTGGGGCACCTGGGTGGCTCTGTCAGTTAAGCATCCGACTCTTGATCTCAGTTCAGGTCTTGATCTCAGGGTGATGACTTCAAGTCTAGTGTTGGGCTCCGCCCTGGGCATGGAGCCTACTTAAAAATAAGTAAATAGGGGCGCTGGGTGGCACAGCGGTTAGGCGTCTGCCTTCGGCTCAGGGCGTGATCCCGGCGTTACAGGATCGAGCCCCACATCAGGCTCCTCCGCTATGAGCCTGCTTCTTCCTCTCCCACTCCCCCTGCTTGTGTTCCCTCTCTCGCTGGCTGTCTCTATCTCTGTCAAATAAATAAATAAAATCTTTAAAAAAAATAAAAATAAGTAAATAAATAAAAATAAATAAATAAGTAAAACAAAAAATAAGAAAACAGATTGTTGTGTTCATACTAGTTTTTCAATTAATATGCCCTAAATATTTTTTCATGTCCTCAAATTTACTTGCTTTGTTTTCCAAATATCATTTCAAATGGTTCCATAACATTCTATTATATGAACCTGCTTTATCAAGTTGGGGGTATAAATAAGAAAAATATTTCATAAATATTGATATTAACTACTCAAGCCCATCTGAAGTAACAAGAAATACAATATCTCTTGCTTGGGTTTTCCCTTCACCTTGAATTGTCGAAGCATACAAGGACTTCCTCAAAACGGCCGGTTCATCCAAAGCTGGGTGACAGATGAGAGCACTGGCACCTCTGACCAGCTGTGGCTTCTCTTGTCACACCAAGGTATCCCTGTGGCACCTGGTCCCACATAATCTCGACTTCCTTGTCCACCAAGGCAGTGATGGATTTCCTCAATGGTCCAGACTTACAAGGGATTTCTAAGGTAGTTCTCCAGTGGAGAAAGACCCCGATGTGCCAAAGTGCCCAGGATGGGAGAAGCTTCCGGTCCTAGACACACACCAGTCAGAACCCTGGCAGCTTAGGGCCTGGCACTGAGCTTAGACAGTCTGTCAAGCTTCCCACCACCAGTGGACCTCACTCAGAACCATCTCAATCCATCAGAGAGGGGATAACCATGTTGATCCCCAAAGGGAAGGGACCAAGGGGCCTTTCCTTTTGGAAGCTCTTTGCCCCATACGGATTTGCCCACCTCCTTCTCAGCAACCATTGTTGAGAATTTTTTCTTAAAAATTTTATTTATTTATTTGACAGAGAGACAGCCAGTGAAAGAGGGAACACAAGCAGGGGGAGTGGGAGAGGAAGAAGCAGGCTTCCAGTGGAGCAGGGAGCCCGACGTGGGGCTCAACGTGGGGCTCGATCCCAGAACCCTGGGATCACGCCTTGAGCCAAAGGTGGACGCTTAACAACTGAGCCACCCAGGCGCCCCCATTGTTGAGAATTTAAATGAGTTCTCTCAAATTCCTTCTTTGCACCTCAACTTCTCCCTGGCCTGTCATGCATTCTTTTCCTTGCCTCTCACATCAGGAACTATCCTTCCTTCTCTTCCAGACTAACCTCATGTCTTCTGTAAGTTGTTGGTGCTGTTTCCTTCCCTCCTAAATCACCTGTCTTAATTAATTTTTCCTTCTATATCCTGCATCTTCAACCTCTCCCTGTTTGCTAAGTCCTCTTCCTCCCCAGACAGACAAATGTCTCAAATGTAGACAACTAACAAGCAAGTAAACCCTCCTCCAACCTTAAGTTCCCTCTAGCTATGACCCAACTGGCCAAACTTCTAAAAAGAACAATCTCATTGTCTTGACTCCTCAACTCATACAACATGGCACTGTGGACATCATCTGCTGAGACCACTTTCTCAGAGGTCACCATCATCAACGTCACCCTGCATTCCAGTTCTCCAGAAATAATCCTGGTTTGCCTGTGTTGTCCCAGAGTCTTCTCCGGTGTGCCAGTTTAAACTTTGCATTATATGGTCACCTTATTGCTCACCAGCCACAACCAATGCAACCCATGGTTTCATCGCAGCCATTTCCCCCCGAACTCCAAGCAACACCAGCCTCTGTTGACTGTGCCCTTCTTGAAATGTGCTCCTCTGGCTTACTTGACACTTCTCGGCTAGTTTTCACCTCTCCCTTCTGGGTGCTCACTCTCATCCGCATCCACCACATTCACTTTCCCCCAGACGCTGGAGCTTTGTAAGGTTCTGTTTCTTTCACTTAGCATTTAATCTTCTGAATTTCACCCACATCCACAGCCACAGCTCATCATCTCCGCCTTCGCCCCTGATTCAGTGCAAATCTAAAGACTTCTGGGAATCATGGTGGCTTAAATGCAGGTTTACAAAACTACCCTCCCCCAACTTGACAGAAATGAACAAAAAGAAACAAAAATGAGAGAAAAGGCTGCACCAGGGCTGAAAGCATGGCATGATTCTCCTCAGAAACAAAAGAAGATTTAAATAGAGACAGACCTTCCTCTTGGAAGGGAAGACACCATGATATAAAGATATCATCTATTTCCTTTGGATTAATTCGTAAATCCAGTACAATCCTAATCAAAATACCAACATGATTTTTAACACAATCAAATAATTATACAGTTAATCGTGCAAGAAATAACTAGGAGAATTCTAAAAGAGATGAGCAGTAGAGGAGAAAGATTCTTTTATCTTTTTTTTTTAAGATAATAGTACGTTACAGTAATTTCTGGGGGGAGTTGTGGTATAGGAACAGGAATAGGAAGCAAATCATGGAATAGATATAGACTCTAGAATATATATCCATATATAAAGAAATGTACTGTATGAGAAAAGGGGCATTGTTAATTAATAGGGGAAAGATGGATTATATATGTATATGAAATGTATTTATAGACAAAAAATGTAAATGAATATTTCTTGAGGTGGGGAAGAGCTCTTGAAGTGTGATATCTAGGTCAAAGATCACAAAGGACAAGGTTGACATGCTTCACTATATAAAAAATGAAAATTTCTGGGGCGCCTGGGTGGCTCAGTTGGTTAAGCAGCCAACCCTTGATTTCGGCTCTGGTCATGATCTCTGGGTTGTGAGACCAAGCCCCTCATAAGGCTCCACGCTCAGTGGGGATTCAGCTTGAAGATTCTCTCTCTCTCCCTCTCCCTCTGACCCTCCCACCCACACTCACTCTCTCTCTCTCTCTCAAATAAATAAAATACGTCTTTAAAAAAAGAGAAAATTTCTGGCATGGCAAACACTCCACAGCAAAAGTCAAATAACAAATGCAGGGATGAGTATTGGTAGCAATAAACGATAGAAAAGGGAATTACTCTTCCCAATATAGGTTGTGCTCCTTCAGCTCCATAAGAAAAAGGTAAAACCCAAATGGAGGTAGGGGAAAGGGAATAAAAAGAGTTTGAGAATCATTCCTCGCTTAATCAGCCACCTTGCATAAAGTCAGGGAGGGAGAAGTGAGCTAGAAAAACAATGCAACACAAATGTTATCAGACCCTCCCAGTCTGGGACTATAAATAACGCTCCATTAACATCCATCACCCAGAGTTCCTGCTATTTCTCTTCTGGCACCTACAAGGCCTCTGCCCTCTTCCTCCTCTGCCACAAGTATTTCTGGGAGTTCCAAAAAGGGAGCCCACATATGCTGAAGCATCACCCCGTCAGCCACAGTCCCCATATGGCTTCTCTGGAGTTCTTCTCTCCCAGTTCAGTGCTTGCTGCCAGCAGAGCCACTCCAGCAGTGACCCACGTGGGACTACGGCTCTGGGGAGGTGCCCCCTTTCCAATGTTCCCACAGCCTCCATTTCCTGGAACCAGAGGCCACTGGGCCCCAGGTAGAGGTGAGGAGCATGGCTTTCTCCTTCTCTTAGTGTATGGCCTCGCTGCTAACACCAAGGGGATTAACCCAACTCAAGAGAAAGACAGAGGGGACAGAGAAGGAGGACAGAAAGGGACTGCTTAGTTTCCTACTGGGGCTGTAACCAATGGCCACAAACCTGTTAGCTTAAAACAATACACCTTGTTCTCTGGAGGCCAGAAATCCTGGAATCAAAGCGTTGGCAGGGCTGTCCGCCATCCAGAGGCTCCCGGGGAGAATCTTTCCCTTGCCTTTCCCGGCTTCTAGAGCTGCATTCTTTGTGTTCCTTGGCTCATGGCCCCTTCATCCATCTTCAAAGCCAGCAGCATAGCATCATGCTTCAGTGGTTACATCGCCTTCTCGTTCTGTGTCAAATCTCCCTCTGCTTTCCTCTTACAAGGACACTAAGGATTGCCTTCAGGGCCTCCCCAGCTACTCCAAAATAATCTGCCCCTTTTCAAGATCCTTAATCACATCCGTGAAGTCTCTTTTGTCATATATGGTAACATTCACAGGTTCCAGGGATTATGACTTGATTATCTTTGGGTACCATTACTCAGACGGCCACAAGGCTAGATGCCTTTTTCTCATCCTCCAGCCTGCTCATCGCCTTTCTTCTTAGCCCCCAACCTCCTCCCCCAGTTTAGGAAGATAGCCCCCATGAGTATTTATAGAAGCAAATAAATACCAGTACTAGGATGTTGTCTATACCAGGAGCGTCAGAGGCCCAGCCTGGCAACCCAGTGCCCCATGGTGGGGGTCAGACCACAAGTCTTGGGCGTACGTGGAGACTGGGTGGCAGGTCAGGGCTACAGAGCTAAGCTTCTGAGAAGGTCAAGGCTCTGTGTCAGCTGGTCACCGAAAGAGGGAGGGCTTGGGCACCAACTGGCTGGAGCTGCTCTTCTGTGGCTCTGCAGCGAACCTTGCTTGTGTCCCCACTACATGCTGATAGCAGCAGCATCTTCACATTTATCACCTTCTCCCTCTGTCATCATCACCATCGCCACAATTTCACCAACTTAAGGGATCAGCTGGAAAGAGCTGAATACTGGACATGGGTTCAGGATGGCATCCAACAGTCCACACAGGAAGACAGCCTGCACCCCGACTAGAGAGTCCCAAACAACCCCTGGAGCAGGAGGCCCTGAGAGGGGCATACATAGCTAACTTCCAGGAGACTGGAGCAAGGAGTGTTGGGGGATGGTTTCTGCCTCCAAGGACTGCCTTTTAAATGTGGTAGGCTGTGTTTTAAATGTACCACCCCCACCATAATCATCGACCACTAATGTCACCATAATTACCACCACAGCCATTAACAAGAGTGTCACCATCACCATAAGCAGAAAGCCTAGGAAAGTGCATGAGTCGAGTGCCAGGGGAAGGAGGGCACTGTTGACAGGGAAGGCTGAAGAAATAATGGTGTACAGGCCATTAAAAAGCTTATTTGCCTTTATCCTAGCCCAGTGGAAGTCATTAAAGAGTCTTAAGCAGACATGCCCCAGTTACATTTTGGAAAACCACTCTGGATGCATCATGGATAATGGATTATAATAAGGCAAGGCTGGAGGTAGGGAGGTCAGTTAGGCTGCTGCCATAACCTGGGCAAGATATAACCCGGAGTTGTGTCAGTGGACATGGTAAGGGGTAGACGAATTTGAGAGATATTTATGGAGGAGAAACAGCAGGACTTAGGAATTGATTGGATATGGGGGCTGGTGGTGGGGCTGGTGGTGGAAGAAGTCAGGAATGATGCCCATGTTTCTGGCTTCAGCCACTGGAAGGATGGTGGTGTCATTCATTGAGTGGGGAGAACTGGGGTCTTTGGAGAAGAGCGTGTGGAGTGCGAGGTGCTTGTGAGACATCCAAGAGGCCATTGAACAAACAGGTCTGGGCTGAGGGCATGGATGAGAACCAAACCCAAGGGCCTGGGTGAGAGAGTCTGAGGAGAGAGGTCACATGAGAAAAGAAAGCACGCGCAATAGAGTCAGGAATGACACCAATAGGTGAGGCGTTGGCAGAGGAGGGAAACTGAGGACTGCCAGAGATGTAGAGGAAATCAGGAGAGTATGTTTTCCTGGTCAAGGGAAGAGGATGTTTCAAGAAGGGGGCAGTGGTCAGCTGCCTCACACGGTGCTCAGAGGACAAGTAAGGGAAGGATGAAAGGTGGATCCGGTCTTGCAGAAGACACGGCGGTAGCGGAAGCTGATGGCAGTGCTAAGGCACAAGGGCAAGGGAAGCCCTCCCTCTCAAGAAGAGTAGATGTGGGTGGAAGCAGAGAGGGAGACAGTGGGATTCAAAGAGGACCTTTTGGGATTGAAGGAATCTGATCAGGCTTAAATGCTGATGGGAAGGATCCTGTAGGAAGTGGTCGAATGTTTGGGAGAGTGGTAACTGATGGAACGGCGCGAAGACAAGGCAGATAGGGAAACACAGTGGGATCCCCAGGCGGCACTGAGGCACAGTAAAGACCATGACCTTGAGGAAGCGCCAGTCAGGGCAACCGCGTGATCTTCTCTGGCCGCCTCGGCAGGGCTGCTGTAGGCTGTACACGGTAGGGCCTAGCCAATTCATAGATGAGGACCTCTTTTTCACTGAGAAAGTCTCTGGCTTTGAAACTTCAAACTACATGTGACATGATAGCAGCTGTGATTGAGAAAGCAGCCAGCGGTGGGCGAGGATAAGACACGGCGTCAGACGTAGCCGCCTGCAAACCCGGGCTCTTCCTCTGCCCGTGGGAGCTTAGGCAAGTTAGTCAACCTCTTCAGCCTCAATTTAATCATCTGTAAAATGGAGATAAGACCGCTTACCTGACCAGGACTCTGGCAAGGATTACATGAGCTGATCCATGCTAAGCACTTGGCGTGGCGCCTGGCACGGAGCGAGCTCTCCGTAAACGTCAGTCTTCATGGCCATGAGTTCAGTTTTGCTTTAAAACAAATGGGTGTTTTATCCATCACGCTAGCTCCCACACACGGGGCAACGGTGGTTCGCGTATGTGGAAGGTGTGTTCCTTATTCGGTCAGCGGCTGTGTTTGGGGGTGCTGGGGAGACTCATAGCTCAGAGTCTCACAAGGATCCTCGTCCATCCACGTCTGCTCCCGACTCCTTCTGTGATCTGGGCTCTCCCCAACGCCGGCATTACCGAGGAAACTGAGGCCCGGAAGCTTACCCATGGACACACAGGAATTCATGGCAGAGCTGCTGGGAACCGGCCTCACTCAGCCCCTCTTGCTCTCCTCCTGTGGCAGCTTCAGCCTGTTGGCGTTTCCACAAGTGCCTGGGCCTGGCTGGGCCCATGTGTTTGCTGTGTTGCTGCTGTCACCGCCAACTGCTCTGTCAACCGTGGGAGTGTGGGCCTGGGCTCCAGGAGCTGTTGTCCCAACTCTGATTGTGGTTCCAGACTTAGTCACATTTCTGTCCCAGGCTCTCTCACAGTCCCTGTCTCAGCCTCTGTCACATAACTGTGGCAGCATCTGTCGCAGTACCTGTCATAGCCTTTGTCACAATACCTCTTACAGCCCCTGTCACAGACCTGTCACAGCCTCTGTCACAGCCTCTGTCACAGTCTCTGTTGCAGACTCTGTCACAGCCTCTATCACAGCCTCTGTCACAGACCCTGTCACAGCCCCTGCCCCAACCCATCTCAGCCTATCACAGCCTCTGTCACAGCCTCTGTCACAGACTCTGTCACATCTTTTGCAGCCCCTGTCACAGCCTCTATCACAGCCTTTCGCAACCTCTGTCACAGCCCCTGTCACAGCCTCTGTTGCAGACTCTGTCACAGTCCCTGTTACAGCCTCTATCACAGACTCTGTCCCAGCCTCTATCATAGCGTCTATCACAGACCCTATTACAGTCTCTGTCACAGACTCTATCATAGACTCTGTCACAGCCCCTTTCCTAGTGTCTGTCACAGCCCCTGTCACAGCCTCCATCACCCTCTCCCTGACACCGTCTCTGCTCTGGACCCTGCAGTGTGGCCTGTGGGGCACAGCTCTCATTACACAGCGGAACTGTCTTTCTCTGGAAGGCGTCCAGCGAAAAGCTCATGTAATAGCAGGTTATCCTGATGTGCAGGGCTCATGGGAGGGAGGCTGGGCCATGGGGCCTGCACAAAAGATGTGCTTTGCAGGGAGCTGGAGAGCAGAGCTCCCAGACCTGCTGCCAACCCTGGCCATGGCTCCCGCTATGGGCTCTCAGGCCTCTGGGGTCCAGGCCCTTCCTTCTGGCAGGTGACTAAAGGGTTTTGTGCCATTACTTTAATCTCCTCAACCCCACTGTGAACTTCCAAGAGTAGGGACTGTGTCATTCTTTTCTTGTTCACCTACTGCAGAATTGAGTACAGGGCTGGGCTCCCAGGGCCCAACCTCATGGTTGTCCCCAAAGTCCTGGCTCGTCAGGTCTGGTCACTTCCCATTGCTTCCAGAACCAACCTACCTTTGGGTCCTCGTGCTCACCCACGACTGCCAGGGCTGCCATCCCCCAGACTGCTGAGCCACCCCAGTGATGGGCTCCCCTTTGCCTCTCTTTTGTTCACACTGTGCCCTTCACCTGGCACACGCCGCCTCTCTGCTTCCACTTTTCCAAATCACACATGCCTTCTGGCACACATGCCTCCTGCAAAAGCCAATTCAAGCAGGACCATCTCTCCTTGTTCCCCTCCTCCATGTCCTTCCTCCTCCTTCCTCTGCTCTCCAGCCACTTGGCCACATCACATGACCCCTGTCCCTGGCTTCTTTACAAGAGTTTCTGTCTCTGTCTTATTCTTGTCACGGACGGCGGTGGCTGGAGATTAGGGGCTGGATCTTTAGTGCGATATAGTAGGTACTCCACAAGCCAGCTAGATAAATAAATGGGTGAATGGTTGAACAACAACAGGAATGATGTGAAATTGGGTAGGAAGAATAAGTAGAGGAGTGAGGAAGAGGACAGTGGGCATGGTAGGGGGGGCAGCAGGAACAAGGCTTGGCCAAAGGGAGGAGCCCAGTGTTACTGGGGGCTGCAGGCTGAGCCCACTCTCCGGGCCACCCCCAGCGTTCCTACCCACCCCTTGCCCTGTTTGCCAATTCTCTTCCACCTCTTCCCCTTGTCCCAATCTACCCTGTGTCTTCCTTTCGCTCCCTAACTCCTCCAGGCCAGGCTGTTGAAACCATCCCGGGGCCCCTGTCTGAACTCAGTTCAGCTCTGATATATGGTGAATTCCAGACTTGGGGCAGAGGAGTCTCTGGTACTTAGCTTCCTGGCAGCTCAGCTCAGCCAGCACCTAGGAGGCCTCCCCCCGCCCAAGTGCCTCACTCTCCAGCCTGGCTCTGAGTCCAGGTGGCCCAGACGTCCTGGAGCCCTAGTGGGACACAGAGACACAGTCCAGGCCTGACTGAGCTGTCAGCACATCTTTCTTCTGCCTCCCTGAGAGGAGAGGGGCATGATGTCCCAGCCAGTGCCTTGGCCAAGTCCTCAGGGAGTAGCTGGGAGGACAGGATGGGGAGAATGGAGAGATCAAGGACTGGCCTGGAAATGAAAGGACTTTGGGCTCTGCCAGGCTCTGGGCACTCACAGGTGGGGTCCTGCACAGAGGTAGGGGATGGAGAAGGGGACAATGCCATGGCTCACACTCCCAGATCCTAAAGAAACCAGGCAGACCTGAGAAGAAAGCAGATGGCAAACCCAACAGGAAAGCCTATAGGGACTTTCTTTCACTCGAGCCTTAATGTCATTGGGGGAGGGTAGGCTTGTGGGTTCCCAGTAGTTTCTGTGGCCAGACTCTAGGGGAGAGAGTATTAGGAAGAGGGGGTCAGAAGGACCCAATACCCTCCTTCTATTGGTTCAGCAGACTTTCTCATATGGCCAGCTTAGAACAACCTTTAAGCGGCCCCCTAAGGTGGACCCTTCCCCTAGGCCTATCCTTTGGCAATTCCTCATTTACCCCACAGAGAATGCAGCAGGCCTCACCCCCGCAAGGCTGCTCCAGTCACGGTTTCCCCCATAAGAAACACACACACACATACATACACACACACACCCCTGTCTAGAAAGCCTAGTTCACTTTCCACCTCCTCCAGGAAGCCCACATTGACCACACTCAGGAAGCACCATTGCTCTGAGCTTCTGAACCACTTACTCTGACCCCTGATTACAAACCTCTGGAATGGTCTTTCACCACTTTGACCAGACTGAGAACTGTCCATCTAGGGCACCTCACTCTCTTCTCAGCCTCATTGTGGTGGTGATCAGGGATGGGCACCAAGGCTTGGTCAAGACTAGGTGATTGATTTGTTCTCTCCAATACATTTACATGCAATTGGCCTTGCTCTCCATGTTCCTTCCCCCTTCCAGTTTCTTCATCAGGAAGCCCTGAGACAGGAAACCTGAGGGAATGTAGCAGAGTCCAATATTCCTTCTTGGGGCCTCGTCCCCTGGTCAGGAGTGCCAGCAGGAAGTTTACATATCCCTGATTCCAGCCCCTAGAGCAGAGCAGAAGTGTCTCCTGGGAGGACCATATCTACCCTAAACAGAAAGATGAAGTTGCACCTGTGTATGGTGGGGGCCTTGAGCATAGGGTCCAGGGTGTGAGCTCTGAGTCAGTTTCCTCTGATCCCACTTAAGCAAGTGCTCATGCCAGAGAGAAGAAAGCGTGCATTCTGGAGACTCGGCCAAGACTTACCAGGGACAGAGAATTTGAGGAAACAATCCTGCATAGCAAGACATGACTTCGGTCCCAACAGCAATTTTTTTTTTTTAAAGATTTTATTTATTTATTCAACAGAGATAGAGACAGCCAGCGAGAGAGGGAACACAAGCAGGGGGAGTGGGAGAGGAAGAAGCAGGCTCATAGCAGAGGAGCCTGATGTGGGGCTCGATCCCACAACGCCGGGATCACACCCTGAGCCAGAGGCAGACGCTTAACCGCTGTGCCACCCAGGCGCCCCCCAACAGCAATTTTTAAGACAAATATATGACCTAAGTTGGATTCCAAGGGCCAAGTATCTCCTCCATGTGCAATAACCTTCATTGGCTATCGCAAGTTTTATTCAATATTCCATCATTCAGGGTTTATTGAGAACTTACTACAAATGAGCTGTCATACTCCATGCATTCATTTTCTCAGTCTTCACAATAACTTATGAGGTATACATCGTTAAACCCATTTTACACATGAGGAAGACTGAGGCATACACAGGCAGTAAATGACAGAGAAGTATTTAATTGTGTTTCCCAGTCTCCTGCTCTATTGTTTACAGCGGGGGGCCCCCAGACTTTTGGAATTCACAGACAATAACATTTCAAAAATAATTTTTGGGAACAAACACAGAATCCCATGCCAACTTTTTATTTAGCCAAGGACATAAAAAATACCATCTCCTAGCACTATGATTTCATAAAAGGGCATTTCAACACAGAAAATGCAGCAAGGATATAATGTTAGAATAAAGACAGACTTCTAAGGACAGTTGGCAACCTTACCCTAAAATATCCTACATTGTTCTCTCTCTCTTTTTGTTAAATTTCAAGCAGAACTGGCCGAAACCTTGGCATTACATGGTGTGGGAGCCACACCCCTACCTCCAAGCTGCCTCTTTAAACAAGAACAATGCCCTCAGCCAACAAGCAAATAAACTTTCAGAATTTCTCAACCCCCTCTGCCCATCCAGGTTCCCATCTAGGGCGTATAAGGTCTGAGACTGACCCATAATAATCAGCTATATCCCCACCCTGCTCCCAGTTGGTTTTCTGAATTCAGTATCCCCTCCAGGGAAGGAAGCCCATCTTCCCCAGCCCCTTCTCTCTTAGACCCAGATTTTTTCTGGGTTTTCATTCCAGGAATACCCAGGTCCCCTGCGGCCCGGCAGAAAGCACATCTGTCTCCCAGAGACACTCATTTCCCACTGAAGCTGAGAGCCATAAGTCTCCCTATCTCAGTCCAGAGGCAGGGCTTTCCCCTTGCTGGAGTCCCCAGGTCCTGTCTACTGTGTGATCACATGAGCCAGAACAGACCCCAGGCTTTCTAGACAGCACTGGAAACGAGAAGGCATGAGACCCGGCTGGAGCAATGGCGAGAATACAGAATGTGGGGGCTCCATTCTTCACGGCCTCTCTGCTTTGACCATGCCAGACTCAGAAGCACCTCTCCTCCCTCCTGCACCTGTGCCTGCCCTCCACCCCACCTATGCGAGTCAGCTGGACATCCGAGGAGAGCCTGACCTGTGGGGCCCTTGGCCGGAGGTCCAGCCCCAAAGCTTTTCTTGCTGTGAGACATTTGGCAGGCACCTCTCAGGGCTTTAGTTTTCTTGCTTGCAAATGGGAGGAAGAATGTTAGCTAGAGCCACTGAAATCATAAAATGGTCCACAGAAATTTTATATGGTTTAACAGATGAAGTGTAAACTGTAAGGCGCTAGATACGTGTTTCTCACCAAATGTGACCCCTTCCTCCAGGGAGTCCTCCCTAGCTACCCCAAGCTCAGCGAGGTCCCCACCCCCCAAATCTCTCATCGGTTGAGGCATGATTTAGTTCAAATTTCTTTCCAATCTTGAGTTTTCTCCTCTTTCCTAAGGATGAGTCTAAGATTCCCCACAACTGGGTCCCATCAAGGGCTGGGTTTCTTCCTCCTCTACCTGCCACATTGCTGGCACGCCGCAGCTGTCCTCCATTAGGGTTTTCACACAGAGGAGACAGGAGAGGCCAGTGTCACCACATGCTGACTGGTCATTTCTGCACCCAAGGGCAGTCCTAGATGGTCCTGGGTGCATGGTGCTAACCAAATTGAGGGTAGGTGAGGTGCTAGAGGGAGAGGAATCCAAGGGCCCTGACCCCTGGCCAGCCTATGGCGGCAGTATCCCAGCAAGGAGAACCTTGGTCAGATCCTCCATCTACTTCAAAGATCCCCTTCAACGGCATTAGCTAACTTCCGGGGTCACTCATGCATGGTTGACATTTATTGATCTGCTCTCTGTCCCTCCTAGTTTTGGTGCTGAGGTCCCTGAGATGAGTCAAATTTGTCCTGCCCTCAGGGAGCTCAGTCCTGACGGGGACACAGACTGCTCTGTGTCATCAGTGCTCAGGTTGATGGGAGCTCATGGGCCACGGGGACTGAAAGGTGGGATATGGCCAAGATTTGGGTGGCCAGGAAGGGTACCTAGAGGAGAGGATGCCCTTACCACGGGTCGTTGGGAAGCCTGTTTGGGCTGACTTCCTGAAGCTGGGATAGGGCAGACTAGCTCCTGGCTATATACAGAAGCCCAAAGAAGTGAGTTAAACGGAGGTCTTCTCCCTATGGCTGGTGCATCAGGGCAGGCGGGGCTCCCAGCCCGTTAAGAACACTCCTTCTCAAGGAGACCCAAGGACATTCAAGGATTAGGCCTCCCAGCATCTGTGCAGAGAACTGTCAGCTCAGAGCTGCTCAAAAGTAGAAATGCCAGCTAGCGGTGATGTCATCACCCTAGTCATTCCCTCCCCCCCATGGGAGGTCCTGCGGTCCAGTGGGTAGAGCAGAAAAGCCCCTGCCAGCCTGCCTCCTCCCATCTTGCTTCCAAAATTTCTGCTCTGAATGGGGTGGGGGAGGGTGGTCCCAAGTGGGTTAAGAATGAGAGTAAAAAATCCTTTGAAGAAAAAACGTTATTCCTCAGAGAGAGGGCAGGGCTAGGGAATCTTTTGGCCCCCCTCCTGTCAGACTTTGCTGAGGGTCCACGTCGGCATTAACCCAAACTCCAACCTTTCCTGGCCAACCCCTTCCCTCTAATGCCCCCTCCCCATTTTTTAGCTAATCTGGGATGTTGGCCCTGACAGGATCTGAGTAACCTCTGGGCCATCTTGGAGGCCCCCAGGCCAAGGAGAGGGGATCTGGCAGCCATGCCTGTGTGGATGGAGGTGTCAGGCTGTCCTGGGGTGTGGAGGGGAAGAGAGAGGTATCTCTGGCTGAACTGGTGGGATTTGTCCATAACCCCGGAGAATGTCCGCGCAGAGAGGACACACAGCTGGATGGCCTGCTGGCCTGTGGGTGGGGGTGGGGAGCGGACTCCAAGGCGTGGGGGATTGTACAGCTGCTTGGGGGTAGGGGGCCTGGGTGGAACGGGAACTCCTCTAGCGTTTGTCCATATAGGGGTGTTACAATTTGGATGGTAACCCAGGATGAAGGTTCACAGCTAGCCCCAGAGTGCCAGGCCGCCAGAGGAGCCTGCCTATTGGCTCCGCGCTGCAGCCCCGCTGGTCTCAGAAACCCCCACCTGAACCACCCGCGGAGAGGTGCGCTCGGGCATCGGACCCCGCGTCCGCTGTGGGCGCATTTCCTCGAAGTCTTACCTCGAAGGGCTGGGTCTCACCCGCGCGCCCGGTGCCTCCCGGAGTTTTCCCCCACGCCCTCCTTGCCCGGCTGCTGCGAGGCTCCGCAGGGGAAAGACCGGCGGGGGGTTCGCCCCCCTCCCGTGTCACAGGAAAACCCCGGGAGCAGCCCAGAGGCAGCGTATTTCCTGGAAACCCCCTCTCCAGGAGCCTGGCGGAAAGGCCTGGGGCTCCGCATCCAGAAGACCCGCGCGCCTCCCCAGAGGTGGGTCGGAGACTCAGCTGAGAAGCTAAACCGCCGCGGAAAGGCGAGCCTAGAGCTCGGAGGAGAGATCGGGAAACCCCGTCCCCCGCCCCTTCCCCCCGCCCAGTCTTGGGGTGGAAATTCGCAACCCAAGCTGGAATCCTAGACTTGGGGCGTGCTCCCAGCCTTGGCCAAGGAAAGGTATTTGAGGGTGTAGGATTAAGGACGCCTCTCCCCCCAGCCCCTAAGGGTCTGGTGAGGGTCCACCCTGCGCCCCCGCGGGGCCCGCCCCCCGCCCCCCTCCCGGCCCCCGGCCCGCGCGCGGCTGCTCCTTTAAGAAGCCCAGGTAGGCAGGCCCGGCTGCGGGAGCCGCTCCTATGGCAACCCGCGAGCTGCGGCGTCTTCATGAATATTCCGGGGCGCGGGAGCCGAGCGCTGCCGGAGGGCGCTCCGAGGGAGGCGGCCGCTGATGTAAGCCCGGCGGGCCGCTGGGCTCCGCTCGGCTGCGGCGGGAGCCCCGGGACCGGCCGGCCGAGCTCGGCCAGAGGAGGCGAGGCTAGCTCGCGAGTGGCTGGCCACAAAGCCGAGGCGGCCGGACAGACTGACAGCACGCCGGCCCGCGGGACGCACGCCCGGGAGGCGCGCGGGTCGTGCGCTCTGCGCTCCAGAGCGGTTCTCCGAGCGCCGCGGCCGCAGCGCCGCTTCTACCCGCGCCCATTGTTCCCCGCGGGGGCGGGGCGCCTGGAGCCGGGCCGCGCGCCGCGCCCCCGAACGCGGGAGGGAGAGAGGGAGGGAGCGCGGGGTACCCGCGCCCAGCCCGGCCCGGGAGGAGGCGCAGCGCGGCGAGTCCGGGGACCCGGAGCCGGACAGGGAGCCTCCCCGCGGCACCCAGCCTGCCCCAGCATGGGCGCCTGAGGCGGCCCGGAGCCGGCGGCGAAGGACGCGTCCCCGCGGGCGGACTGACCGGCGGGCGGACCTGGAGCCGGTCGGCGGCGCCGCACCCGCGCCCCTGCCCCGGCCGGGCCCCGGCCCCTGGCGCCATGGACAAGCTGCCGCCGTCCATGCGCAAGCGGCTCTACAGCCTTCCGCAGCAGGTGGGGGCCAAGGCGTGGATCATGGACGAGGAAGAGGACGCCGAGGAGGAGGGGGCTGGGGGCCGCCAGGACCCCAGCCGCAGGAGCATCCGGCTGCGGCCGCTGCCCTCGCCCTCACCCTCGGCGGCCGCGGGCGGCACCGAGCCCCGGGGCGCGGCCCTCGGGGCGGCGGACGGCGAGGGGCCGGTCCGCGGCGCGGGCAAGTCCAGCACCAACGGCGATTGCAGGCGCTTCCGCGGGAGCCTGGCCTCGCTGGGCAGCCGGGGCGGCGGCGGCGGCTCCGGAGCGGGGGGCGGCAGCAGTCACGGGCACCTGCATGACTCCGCGGAGGAGCGGCGGCTCATCGCCGAGGGCGACGCGTCCCCCGGCGAGGACAGGACGCCCCCGGGCCTGGCGGCCGAGCCAGAGCGCCCCGGCGCCTCGGCTCAGCCCGCAGCCTCGCCGCCGCCGCCCCAGCAGCCGCAGCAGCCGGCCTCCGCCTCCTGTGAGCAGCCCTCGGTGGACACCGCTATCAAAGTGGAGGGAGGCGCGGCCGCGGGCGACCAGATCCTCCCAGAGGCCGAGGTGCGCCTGGGCCAGGCCGGCTTCATGCAGCGCCAGTTCGGGGCAATGCTCCAGCCCGGGGTCAACAAATTCTCCCTGAGGATGTTCGGCAGCCAGAAAGCCGTGGAGCGCGAGCAGGAAAGGGTGAAGTCGGCCGGATTTTGGATTATCCACCCCTACAGCGACTTCAGGTAAGGAGGCCGACGCGATCCTGTGGGTTCCCTGAGCGATCGCAGGCATGCTTCCTCTCTCAGCCCTGCCTCTCAGCCGGAGTTAACTTTCCTTCCTCGCGCGGGGAGCTCCAAGAGGAGTGGGGCGCCTCTAGGCACCAAGACACCCCCAGTCCTCCTCCCGCACCGCGCTGGGAACTTTCTTCTGTGCTCCAGGCTCCAGACCTCGCCCTCCTGGGGTCTGGGCCACATTAGAGGCAGGCTGAAAAGGCGTTCGGAGCCTGGCCTAGCCCTGCAGGCAGCCGGGAGTAGGCTCTGCCACTTTAAGCCACACATCCCACCTCCCTGTGCTGGGCTGCGGAGTCAGGGCGGCCATCCTGGAGTCAGTTCCAGGTCATTCCGCCTGACGAGCAGGGCCATGAAGGGAGACAGACCTCGTGGCAAAGGTGCCAGCTCCTTGGGCACTGACCCCAAATGTTAGCATCTCCTTCTGGTGCCCTGGGAAGCTGCAGCTGGGGGCGGGGGGGGGGGTGGATCTGGGCCCCTAGAGGACTGAGGTCCAGGGTTAAAGCCCTCCATGCCTACCTTAACCCTTGGTCCAGACCCTCGTGGCAAGTGGTGGGCCAGAGCAGGCATCCTGGGCACCTGGCCTCCGGACTAGCGGGACAGGATGACCTTGTTCATAGTGGTCAGGGAAGATGCCTGGTGTCCTGTGACCCCAAGCACATCCACTGCCCCATCCTCACCCCAGAGGCCCAAGCTGCAGTAGCTACCGGGACTCTCCTGGGTCAGTCACAGGTCCCCAGACAAATGGTGTGACTGCCAGTGAGGGAGAGGGACCCTGCCCCCTCCCCCATCACCTGAGTCAGATGCCCCTGAGGAGCAGATAGCTCCAGGCCTGCGGGGGTATCTGCAAAACAGGAGATCAGTGATTGCCCCTGAAGTTGAAATAAGGGATGCCCCCCACCCCAGTCAAGAGCTTGGGGCCCCCCAGCACCCCCCGAGTTTTCCTGATACACAGGACTGGAGTGAGGGTCTGAAAAGCGTTCACCCTTTAAAGCTGGGTCTAATTCATTCTCTCTCAGCCCTGCCCCGTTTAGCTCCCTTCCCTGCCTACCCGGCTTGCCTGCCAATATAAACGAGCATTTTGCCAACGCAGAGCCCTCTTCGCAAACTCCAGGGAAGCTAGGTTTGTAATGAGAGCAAAGCCATTTTCCATCCAATGAGAGAGATTTCTTGTGCTGGGAGTGACCAGTCAGGCAACACTCGATGGCTTATAATGGTGGTGACCCGAGGCCCCCCACACCCCCTTTTCTTTTTTTGAGGCACTGCTCTTCGTAACCCTCTTATCGAGGGTTCCCATTCCAGAGAGTGTGGGAGGCCACAGGCTAAACAGACAAGCGCAGTCTTCAAGCTGTGTGAGCAAATGTGGGACCCTCCCATTGGGAACTGTGGCCGCTCCCCAGGACCAGGTTCCTGAAGTGTGGCCTCCCCCCCGGTCAGTGCCAGGACTTAAGGCTTCCAGCCTGAGCAAGAAGGACTGGGCAGGAGGTGTATCTCCTGCACCCTCTGGGTGTCCTGGGCTTCTCCTCCTCCCTCGGAACTCCCTGGAAGTGGTAGCAGGTGGGCTGGGCCAGTATCAACCGCTTGAGAGTGGTGAGGGACCCCCTTCCCTTGCTCGTCTCTCTGCTGTTGTCATTGTCTGAGAGCCCCCGGTCAGTGTTCTCCTCGCCAACCCCATCGCGTGGGATATGGGGGGTGCCAGGCCTCCACAGACAACAGGCTTTGATCGAGGACCTTCTGGGAACTGGGCCTTGCCTTCCCAGTCCCTCCTTACCCTCGATGGTGAAGGGTTTGGACTGGGTGGATCGCATCAATGGGAACATCCCCGCCTTCCCGATCTTCCTCTGCCCATCTTGGCATGTCTGTCTGCAGTCCCCCTGCTGCAGACTCTCTCACTAACTGCAGGCTGCCCAGGACATGGCGGAGGGGATGGTGGTGGCGGGCATCAGGAGGGGTGGACGCAGCAGGATTGATAAATGGGCAATGGGTAAGGGTTGGACTGGGCTTTGAGTCTGTGTTTGTACCACAAGCATCAGAGACAGGTAGCTGGAAGCTCACATCTCTGGGGCTGGGTGGAGTGTAAAAAAAGAAATCCAAGAAAAGACCATCTGTGCATGTCTGGAGGGCCAGTGGTCAAACCTCTAGGCCAGAACAACTGGTCTCATCTGCACAAGGTCAAAGAGGCAATGGCCTGGCTGAGTCTTCTAAGCTTAGGAAACCCACCACTCGGACTGGCATCACCCCCACCAACACCCCACGGTGAGTTCCAGCCACTGACCAATGGGTCTCTGCATGGAGCCAATCCCTGCTGCCCAGCTCAGCCTTCAGAAGAGCTTCTGCAAGCACTGTTCAGGCCAGTTGAGGATTTATTCATCATTTTGACGGGCAGGAAGCATTGATCCAACAGAATTGGTTTAATAAAGAATCACCAGCAAAGCATGATAGATTGAGTTTGTGGTTTGGAGTTCAGGGCTCGCTGTCATGGGCTGCTTCCGGCATCTCCCGTTCCTGGGGGAGGAAGGTTGGGTGCCTTTTCCGAGGGCCAGAGTGGACCACCCGCCAAGGGACCTGCAGAACCTGGGCCATGGCTAATAAGAGGCTTTTCTGGGCTGCCTGTGGTTCTCCTCACCATGCCCCCAGCTATTACAGGGCTCCTCCAGGCTCTACAGGCTTGTCTGGCCCCCCCTTCCACTTCTCAGTTGCCCTTTGAAACTTATATTTAAGGTTTGGTAAGGGAAGAGGCCGGGAAACACAGTTCCCCAGGCTCCTGCCCAAGGCTGGTTGGGCTCTTGGGTCCTGGATGTGTCCTTCCTTCCACATGAGCCATGTTCTGGAAGCCGAGCTTGGCAGTGGGAACCCGGAACAAACCAAACATAGAGTTTTTCCAAAGAAAGAGGAAAGGAAGAGGGGACCCGAGGGTCATGTACCGGGTTTTGTGCCCAGAAGCCTGTCAGGCTTTTAAGTGTCAGGCTTTCGGGGGGTCTGCCTGGGTGTGTGTATAGCTAGCTGCCTGTCCGAGCAGGTGTCTTGAGCTGTGTGGGTGGACCTGGGGGCTGGCAGGGCAGTCCCCATGTAGGAAGTCAGTGATGGAGTACTCCTGTGCCCCAAACTCTAGCTTGGCCTCGAGAGTGGAGGCAGACAGAAGCTTGGCCCTTCTCATCCCTCTGCTCCTCCCTCTCCTAGTCTGAGCTTTCTGACGCTGTGAAGAAGGGAAGGGAAGAAATGCCCTAAAGGTCCTTTCCTTGGGACAGAAACTGCTGAACTCTGAAATCATGGAACCTGGGCCAGTGGCCTGATAAGTCCCAAGGGTGACCTAACCCTAACTTTTGGTGCCGGCCCCCTGGGCCCCTGGCCCTGCCTTTGCCCACCTCACATCCCTTGCCCTGCCTGGGTTATGAGCTTTCTCTGAGCCTCAGTTTTCCCACCTAGGAAAATGGGAATCCTGTCGCCCACGTCAGACCTGTATACCTGTGGTCACCCTGTAGAGGGAAGCAGCTCCAGTGGTCTGTCGGAGACCAGCGATGCTGCTGTCAGCCACACCACCCCCACTCTCACCGCCTCCTTCCCTTAGTCCTGGGGGGACCACATGGGCCTCTGTCTTTGGCTCTGACCCGTGGTTCTGAACCCATGTCAGGGACCTAAGTGAGAACGTGCAGGGAACTATAGAGTGTCTATCGAGAAAGATGCGCGTCTATCCAGACACAATATGACACTCAATTTCTGGGGTCTGTGGACTGCCTAAGTTGAAGACCATCTAGGTTGTGAACCCTGCTCTATCTAGACCATCCCAGAAAAGAGTGCCTGGCCTGGCAGGGGCAGGTGCTAGCCTCTTAGATCGAGCGCTCCCTGGGGCAGCCTGTACCCTGAGGCCTGGGCCTCCCGCTGCTGGCAGGATGGGCATGGAAATGGAGCTGACTTAGATGCCGAAGGAGGCAGTCTGGGGACTAGTTACTTTTCTGTTTCCTCATTCCCGCACCCAGCTCTCTCCCCTTCAACCAGGGGCCAGACTGTGCACAGGAGGAGGTGAGGAGGAAGGAGGGAGCAGCCGGGCTGGGTGGTGGGGCGGGGGGGGGGGGCTTCCTGGAGGCCATTGCCCAGAATGCTGCTTCTGCTCTCAGGAGTAGGGGGGCTCACTCGATCTGTTGTAGTGTAGAAAGCCAGGCCCAAGATGCTACAGGCCTTGCGACGCCAGGGGAGGGGGAAGGGCGCCTTGGTGCAGAGGGGAATTCCAAGGTGAGCTGCGGGGGGCGGTGCTGTCAGCTGGCACAGTGGGCAGCAGGATTCTCCAGAGATGAGGATGTGCTCGTCCTGGTAAGACTGGGCTGGTGGCAAAGGCCAGCACCCAGCTCAGGGCCAAGGTGCTCCCGGGATGTGGGATGTGCAGAAGCCCCATGGGGCCGGGCCCCTTGCGTCACCTGGGTGGGGAGGCTGGGGCTGCAGGTTCTCTCCCTGGCAAGGCTTCCGTTCCTGGTCTGACTGCTACATGACGAGGCTGGGGGCTGCTGCCCTGCCCAGCCCTGCCCCCGTTTGTTCCCTTAGCTGCTGTGAGCTGCTGTGAGGCTTTGGGCTGTCAGGTGGCCTGCCTCACATGGTGCTGGGCTGTCTGCCTGTCTGTCTGCCCATCCATCTGCCCTCCTCTCCCCTGCTTTCAGGCCCCTGGGTCTTCTGGGATGCCCTCTCGGGCCACACGGCCACCATCATCCGTCTGTCCCCTGCCTGACCACCTCAGGGCATTTGGATGGAGCTCTGTGTTTGTTCGAATGCGGCGCTTCTCACATTGTCATGTCATCCAAGTCGCCTGGGGATCTTGTGAAACTACAGATCCAGATCCTGACTTATTAGGTCAGAATTAGGGGTGGTGTCTGAGACTCTGCATTTCTGATATGGGTGCAGGCGATGCTGCTGCTGGGGTCCAGCCCAGAGCCAAGCCTGGAGGACTGGGGTTCAGGTCATGTGTATGTTCTCATCTTAGCCTGGGCTCCCTGAGTTCCCTGAGGGCGGAGAGACTGTCTTCTCCTGTTGGCCTCTAGCCCTGAGCACAGCAGGGTGAATTCTGTGAACCGGGTTGAGTAACCCTTAGCCACAGAGGTCAGCCGCACGCTTGAGGGTGTTGGGTTCCCAGCCTTCCTCCCCTCCTGCACTGCGGCTTGGACCCTGCTGGCCCTGGATGCTGGTCGATGGGGTGGGGTGAGCAGGAGGAGGCCAGGAGGCCAGAGGGCCCTTGCGAATCCATCCTGTCCCACTGCTTGGGTGGCTTCTCTCCCATTCAAAGGGCCAGAGGGGTGGGTCCGGCTGGAGGAGCGCGGGCAGGGAGGGCAGCGACCGCTGTGCTGCAGTGAGGTTTCTGGGAAGGAATAGAGGTCAGCCAGAGAGTCCAGAGGTGCCAGGGCAGGAGAGTGGGTGTGAGGTGGCCCCGACTGTGGCTGCCTGGGAAGAGGAAGAGACATCCAGGAGAGGCAGCTGCTTTGGCACCCTGAGGTTGTTGTGGGGGGTGGGGATTGTCTGAAGCTCATGGCCCCCTCCACTCCCCCCACCATGCCTAGCAGCCTTGTCCATGGGCTGGACTTGCCTGTCACTTCTCTCTGCCCCCTCCCACCCTGGAAGGCAGCAGGCTACATACAGGTGACAGAGCTGACAGTGTCATAGCAGCCTGAGTGGAGTGGCCCCTTGTCACAACACTGGCTATCCTGGGGGAATTTGCCCAGAGTAGAAGGTGCAGTCCCAGCTGGCCCTGGCGGGGAGGAGGGGACCGTCACATAAGCAAGGAGGCAGCCAGCTCCAGCGCATACACCCGTTGGCTCAAGGACTCTTACCAAGCTGCGACTGCCAGTTGCTAATTAATAGAAGGGCTACTAAGGCCGGCCAGGCGGTCCTGCTTGGGCCCAGGGGATATTGAAGAATCCACGCTTCCCAGCCAGAGCGGACCGTGGGGAGGGCAGGGGCATTGCCTTGGCTTTGGAGAGGATGTTCCCCGCCAGCCAGGCTTTACTGAGAGAGCATTGCCAGGGCCCTGGAAATCTGTGATTCCGAAGCCTAGGAGGCCACTCAAAGGCACTCTTCATCATCAGCACCTGCCCAGAATCGGGGTGGAAGCGGCACAAAGAGAGGGTGCGCTCCCTGTCACCAAGGGTGCTCAAGATGAGACAGCAGTACTTGGATCAGAAGTTGCTAAGCAGCATCCCGTGGGCCAAATACAGCACCCAGATGTGTTCTGTTTGGGCAGCAGAGTGTGTCATAACAAATCTGAGACAGTGTTTTAAAATGGAAAGATGTGACATAAAAATTTGGCTTTCGGGCTTCCTCTGAAAAACCGGAAACTCTGGCAGTTCTGGCCCCACGTGCCCACACCATAGCAGGCAGCTGGAGCAGACGAGAGGCTGCCCCGTTTGATGTGGCGTTTGCTCTCCGGTTGCCCACTGTCCCTAAAGTCCCATACCCAGCCGTGTCATTCGTGCACCCCGAGCTGATGAGCCCTGTAGGCTTCCGAGTTGACAACCCTCGATTCAGCCCGATAGAGACTGGAGCCAGGTGGATTTCCAGGTCAGTAACCACCGTTATGAACCATCTATACCACGTACCAGAACAGTAGAATCTTTATATCTCGTATTTTATTTACTCTTCGTGGTGGCCTGGACAATAGTTCTGTTATCTCCAGTTTAGAGATAGAGAAACTGAGTCTCCGATGGGAGAAAGAAAAAGATTTCCCCTAAATCATGCAGTAAGGAAGTTCTAGAACCGCCCTTTGAACCTGGTCTTGAGGATTCTAAACACATTCTCATCCCTCTTTGTTTCCTCCTCCTTCTTTTTCGTTAGCTTTAAAAAGCTGAATTACAAAAGTAGTTCGAGAAAACATTCTCCTGAGAATGAAAACGTTGCTGATAATGTTTGGCCACCCATGATTCGTGAGGAGGGGCTGTGGGGAGGAGGGCTGAGCTGGCTCGGGAGATTTAATAGGCCTCGGCCCACCACATCTGGACAGGCCTTAGCCAGCCCCTGGCCTAAAACCTTCATTTTATCAAAGGGGAGCAGAGGACCAGAAAGGGGGAGCCACCGGCCCAAGGTCGTAGAATAAGTCTACGTCAGAGATGAAATCAGAACCCAGAGGTTATGTAACATCTGGCTGCAAAGATCTTAAAATCCACAGTCTATCCCTAGACCCCAACCAGAGGTCCTGAATGGTCTTGTCACTGGAGCGGTTTTGTTTTGTTTTTAAGATTTTTAATTTATTTATTTGAGAGAGAGCGAACACGAGGAGGGGCAGAGGGAGAGGGAGAAGCAGACTCCTCACTGAGCAGGGAGCCCGACGCAGGGCTGGATCTCCACCTGAGCCACCCAGGCGCCCCCACACTGGAGCTTTTTCCGTTGCTCCAGCTCCATGCCCAAATTTTGAGGCGATAGGTATTTTCTGAGTCCCTTCTTAGTTTAAGCTGATCGGTGAGAAGGGAGTCTTTCCATGTCTGAAGATGCAGCGTCTGGAGGTGGAGGTCGTGCTTGCCCGAACCCCTCACTCGAGGGCTGCTCTGCTCCTGGGGAGGCCGGATCAGGGTCCTGACGGGCGTGGAGGACTTTGGGGTTTTGGAACCGTATCCAGGTGCTGTTGACCCGTCTGTTCTTCAACAGGAGTGATCAGGGTGCCTAGGGAAAGGGGACAGGTAGCCAGTGGAAACAGGTGGTCATGTGGCCTATCCATGCCTCCTTCGGAGAAGAGAGGAAGTGGAGTCCCGGTTTGGACTGTGTGTCCAGGGTCGGGGCTCAGGGTGTGATCAGGGTCAGGTCTGTAGCTGAGGCCACAGTCTAGGCCCACACTGTGGCCAGGATCCGAGTGAGACTGGTAAGACCAAGAAAAGGCTTTGGTCTGGGGTCAGGAGCCAGAGTCCTTAAACAAAGCCTGGAGCCAACCCCAGTGCCTCCCCGAGGCACCAGGGCTTGGGGCAAGGTGGGCACATGGCCCACCCCACCTTGTGCCCTCCCCTTTAAGAAGCCCTCCTTTTCTTTAACTCCCTGAGCTCCTACACCCCTTAGCATCTGAGCCAGCTGCCTCTGGTCCTCTCTGGGAGGTAAAGTACAAATTATAAATAAACAACAGTGCCACTGCTGCCGACGCCGGAGCCACCAAACACACGTGACGGCTCCCCGCCCCGCTCTGCTCTCTCATTGTTTGGGGCTGGTGTCTGTCTTCCCAGCCAGGCAGCCGGCTTGGCTCGTGGCTCCCACACAGCGGTGCTCGGGGCTGGGCAGGGATGTGTGCTGGCTTGATGGAGGGACTCCCTGCCCCCCACTGCACTCCCAGCTCCACACACCGCGGAGCCAGCCGCGGGGCCTCCGGGTCTGCTCACGGCAGCTGCGGGGGCCTCATAATTGGCTGCTGATGATTTTGTGTCTGTCTAAGCATTTATCCGTGTGGGTGGACGTGTTATGTCTGCGTGAACGAGGCTTTCAGAAATTAATACATAACATGGGGCTGGCTAATACACTGTCTTCTGGGCCTGGGGAGGGGCAAGCTTAAAGGGAGTTGGGTCATGCTCCCTCCAAATCAGATGCTCCATTCCAGGACTGTCGTCACCCAGTATGGAGGACTGGGGTCACTACCCACCCGGCAAAGAAGAGAATAGGATTTCAGCTCCTCTTAGGGTAGATCAGTACGGATTGATGGCCAGGGAAGGCTTCCTGGAGGAAGCAGATCTGAGCTGGATTTGAAGGAGAGAAGCATTCTGCACACTTTCTTGGGAGTAATTTCTGGGAGATGGAACGAAGGGGCTGGGGTGGGTGTTGGTAGGCACTAAGGGCAGGTTACTCAAATATTCTGCCTCTTTGGACTTATACTTACCGAGCTCTGTGCTTCTCCCCTGAGGACTGTGACCCCACTGCCCTGGGTCTTGACCCTGATGCTGTCTGAATATGTGTACATATATGCAAGTGTGTGCATGTCTCCCTGGCCTGTCTCCCTGGCCTGTCTCCCTGGGTCTCTGTGGCCCAGGGAGCTCTCCTGGCCCTGGCCCCAGCTGCCCAGCCCCCCTTCTCTTGCTGTACTACGCCCAGAAGGCAGGTGTTGCCGCCGCATTCATGTCGCTGAGTGTGTGGCCTGGAGCCCAGAAGTAATTACCCTGCAGTTGCTGTTGTAGGCTAGAGCAGCCCCTGTCAATGATCAACGCGAGTCCCCAGCCGCTCATCGCCAAAGCCAGCTTCTCCCACCTACAGTCCGTCAGAGGTTGCAGGGTGCTTGTTCTCTTCTGCAGGGACAGGAAAGACCCTCGAGCCCACAGGCCTCATCAGGGCGATCCGCACCTTTCAGAAGAAACATGGTCCAGCCGGGGAGATGCTGCAACTGGGGCCTGTCTGTGCAGCTCTGGGGCCGGCCCACCCTGGAGCCCCGGGTTCTCGCATCCTGAGCTTTCCTAGCTTGTGACTGCCCACCCCTCCCACGCTGAGTTTGCCCTCCTGCCCCTCCTCCTGTTCCGCTGTCTGACCTCAGCAAAGTCCTTTCCTGTCTCAGTGTCCGGGGTCAGGGCTCAGTCTGAGGCTGAGAAGAGAGCAAAGCTAATTGCCCAAATAGGTATTGAACCCGTAATCCTGACCCCATTAGTACAAATTGAGCCAGCGGGGCAGGGACAGCGCTGCTGCTGAGTGGAGCTGATGAGAACCTCCCTCCCTCCCTCCTTCTGGAGACTCCGCAGAGGCCGATCCAGGCACCATCCTGGAGTTGTGCAGCTCCTGTGCTCGTGGGCCAGCGGGAACGCCTGACACATGGGCCTCTTTCTGTGCGGGGGGGCTCTGCGGGCCCTTTGTGCTGGGGAACAGGGCGGAGGCTCCCCAGTATGTTGTGTGACGTGTGTGTGGTCTGCTGAGCACTCCCGGCCCCTCATGAGATCATGGCCCGTGTGTGAGTGGATGGCAGGCTTTCTTTTTTTTTTTTTTCTTCTCTGGGCAAAGGACACCAGCCCCCACCTCCTCCCAGCCATCTCTCTTGGGGCACAGTTGTCCCCTCCTGGAAGCTTAGACCTGGCCCCGGAAGAGTTCAGAGGGGAGGATCCATGGGAAGTGCGGGTCATACTCGACAGCTGCGCCCGGAGGAGTCCTGGGGGCGCAGGCCCGCAGCAGCGCCGTGGGCTTTGGAATTGGCAGGGGAAGGAAATGCGGCAAGCTGTTCTCCTATCCCACAGGCTCTGAGGAGTCATCATCCCGCTGTGTTGCTCCCCAGCTTCTGGGGACAGAGCCGAGGGGGCCGGTGCCGAATAAGAGGCCAGTGAATGCTCTGCTCTGGCCCCCCCAGCTGGGAGCACCGGGCCTTGCTTTCCTCATCCGAGAGTGAAAGGTGCTTCCAGAGAGGGGCTGGGTTTTAGCAAGACCCCCAGAGCCTGAAGCTGAAATGCGCAGGCCGCAGAGTGACCTGGGAGCTTTGCGCGAGGAACGCCTGGGCCTGCCGGTGTGGCGCCTGGGGGGGTGTGATTTTGGGGAGCAGCCAGATTGATTCAGCGTCTGTCACTGAGGAGCCGGGGAGCTGGGCACCGCTCAGGCCCTCGCCACGCCAGCACCTCTGACTGCACCACATCTGCCTCCTCGGTGCGCCCCACAGCCTGGGGGTGAAATGCTCGCTCCCCAGCCTGCTGTCCAAGCCCATGTGTGATGGGCCCCTCTCCAGGGAGTCGTTACCTCTTCTGTTAGCGATCAGAATCATAAACCTCCAGGGCTGGCGGGACCCCAGGGACCAAGGCCCTTCTCCGTGTCTTGTCACACTGCGTTTTCCTGGATGGAAGGCAGCGGAGTCCCGTCTGGCTCGTGTTGTCAAGAGCCCAGGCACCTCCTGGGAACCCCCATCCCAGCAAGAAGGGGGCCACGTAGACCCTCCCAGAGTCAATATTTAGCTACCTGCTCTGGGGCGGCCCTCCCGCGCCGTCCGTCCTCATCAGAGCACCCCTTCTGCCCTGACTCCGTCTGCTCTCACCCTTCACCCTGGGGCCCCCGCCTCCGGGAGCAGGTGAGCTCTCCTACCTCAGTTCCCCTGAGGTCATGCTCACGCGCTACTCCTCAGCCGTATGCTATTTTTGTTCCAGTCTCCTGGGTGGGGACAGCTGTGCTTGCGCCTTTGTTTCCTGGAAGCCGGGCAGGGAAGTGCTCCAGCTGCTCCTCGCCTCCCCATTTTTCCCCAGATAGTCTTGTCAGCGGGGTGAAGCTCAGAGAGGTTAGGCCACTAGCCTGAGGGAACACAGCATCCTGGCATCTTGGGGCGCTATAGAGCAGATGACCCCTGCTGTACACGTTGGGGTATGTGTGTGCGTGCGCTCACTCTTACATCAGTGTATCCGTGCGTGCACAGAGGAAGTCTCAGCTCTTCCGAGAAGCAATGGGTTGATATCTTGGTGTTCCTCATGGCCGGGCCGGGCTCAGTTGCGCCATCGAGAAGGTGCCGTCACAATCCTCCCTCCCCCGCCCCCCCACCTGGGAACTCTCCTCCTCTGTAACCTTCATGGCTCCCACGGCCCCAGGAGAGTCCCGACTACTCAGTCTGGTTTCAGGATGCCCCCGACTTCTCTTCAGACCGGTATTGGGAGGGGGAACAGGGGGCTGGAGTTCTCTACGGTTTGTGTTCTCCTCTCAGCGAGCTTTCCATCTGGCCAGCTGCCCTCGGCTGGCCTCTCGAGCCTCCGCACTGCAGAGACTCGTGGAATTGGCGTGTCTTTAGAGATCGTCCAGCTCCGTCCTCTCTTACCAATGGGGAAACTGAGAAAAGGATTATGAGAGGGCAGGGCCTGGTTCAGGGCACACAGCAGGTGAGAGATGGACAGGGAACTAGCACCCAAGCCTCTCAGGCTCCTGGCCTAGAGTCCCACTGTGCAGCACGGGCCTCCTTCCCTCCACCGCGACACTGACCTTCCTGACCACTGGACACACTCAGGCCGCCTCCATCCCCAGCAGGCCATGCTGCTCCCTGTTCCTCTCTACATTCTAAGCCCTGCTGAATTTCCCCTCCAGCCATCCGCAGCCCACACGGCAGAGCCGGACAATGCCCTCACCACCCACCCCCACTGGCTTATGGCTCATGTGTCCATGGAGCTGGTCTGGATCATCAGCTCCCCTCTGGGGGTGGGTCTGTCCGTCCCTAAGATCGAGGGCTCCTTGTGGTGAGACAGGTCCGCACACGTCCGTATCCCCAGAGCCCTTGGGCCAGGACCTGCCTCTTAGTGGTCACAAGAATAATAATGGTGACGTAACAGCCAGCATATACTGTGTATTTACACTGTGTAGCATATTATAAATATCTCATTGAATTCCCCCAGAATCCTGTGAGGTGGGATTCATGTTCTCATTTTGCGCATGAAAAAACAGGCTCAGAGAGATTAAGTGATCTGTCCCAGGCCACACAGCCAGGTATTTAGACACTCGAATGCCTAAATTCCCGACCTGTCTGCTAGAGCCTGGCTACTCGGTGTGGTCCGGTGTGGTTCCTGGACCAGCAGCCTCACTCTCACTACGGAGCCTATTAGCAATGCAGAGGGCACCCCGCCCCACACCTAGTAAACCCCTGGCTGTGTCTAGGTAAAATCTCCAGGTGATTTGCGTGCAGAGCACGGTGCTGTATGATGGAAAGATCACAGAAGGGGGAAGATTCCATCAGTGACAGCCCTCAGCCCACCTCTGCTGGCAGAATAGCCGAGACTGACCCTCGCTGTAGGATGAAAGGCTAGGGCCTCAGCCCAGGACCGGGAGGGACTGTGCAAAGAGACAGTGGTAACGGGTCTTCTTGGGTCTTCAAAACCAAAACCGAAACCGAATTTTCTTTCTTAAGTCACATAGACAATTTAAAAAATAAAAATACACCCAAGTCCCGGCTCCCCACCCATAAAGCAAGCACTGGATGCCCTTGGCTCTGACTCTGCTCCGGAGGCAGCCCCAGACAGCCCAGGGAGCAGCTACCTGGAAGCCCTGTGATTCTGAGTCAGAGAGTTTGAGGTGGGCTAAAAATAGAGCCTAGTGGCCAGAGGCAGGTGGGAGGAAGAGAGCAATTCATCCATTATGGGGGGGAGACCCCAAGTCAGGGAGGTTGGGCCAGAAGAGGGGGCAGTGAGGATGGGGGGTTATGCCTTCAGAGGCAAGAGCTGCGCGCCCGGCCTGGTTCTGGAAGGTTGTGGGGTGTGGAGTTCCAGCCGGAGGGGGGAGAGGGAGTCTAAAATGCCAGCTCCAGGGCACAGACAGGGAGGACCCCATCCAGCTCCCAAGCAGCCAGCAGCTTCTCTGGGAAGCTGTAGGGCTGGGCCCAGCTCTGCCTCAGAGAACACGGAGCAGGAGCCTGGGCAGGGAGGGGCAGGGAGGGATAGGGTGAAGATCCAAGTTTGACGATCCGGAGGGAGGAAGACGAGGAAGGAGGCTCTCCTGTGTGGCTCCCCACGTGTATGTTGTGGGCCAGCACGTAGTCTCCTTTGCCTGGCACACCTGCCCTTCAAATGGCCTCCCTCCCTCCCTCCTTCGTCACCGCCCTCCTCCAAAAAATCTGCTCATCCTGACCTCCCCATCGTGCTAACAGGCTTTTTGCATGTTTATGCTGGCTGCCTAGGAGTTTCCTCGAGGACCCAGTGTGTGTCTGTCTCCTGACATGCGTGAGGGGGCTCTTCCCAGCACGGGGCCCTGTGTTCATATCCCAGAAAAGGAAGCGCAATCTTTTCTGCTCTTGCGGGGCACAGGGCAGGGCTGAGGACATAAGACTCATCCTGGGTCTGCAAAGTGGGGACAACACAGGGGGATTCTAGGAGAAGGTGCGACTCTCTCCTTCGTACCCTTGCCTTTCCCCCTCCCCTCCCCCACCTCCTAGATTTCTGTGCTCCGCCTTTTTCGCCTATTTCGGGAGTAGGGAGAATCCTTAAAATCCCCACTGAGAGGGCAGGACCCTAATGAGGGCGAGTTCTCCCTCCATGGGCCTGTGCCGGTCAGGCTGGAAACAGTCCTGTCTAGGTTGAGGCCACTGTGTCCCCCTACCAGCCCCCTCTGCCACCCCACTCTGTCATAAACCCCAACCCTCATGCTTCTCCTGGCCTGTCTCTTATTTGTCTACTCCCCCCTCCTGCCCCCTCCCCTCCGGCTCTGCCCATCCTTCTCTGTGACTTTTCCACCATGGTTTTCAACACCAGGTGGTGGGGGGCATTCTCTGATGGGTGTTCCCGGGAGTCTTGGAGTCTTGGGGGTTTGGACAGGACAAGTTCCACCCAGATCAGTGGAAGGCCTCGTGAAAGCCTCGTGGGTCTCAGTGAGCTGCCATTTCATGCGTCTTCTGCTGGGCCACCACTCAGCTTTGTGTCGGTGAGGCACAGGCTTTCCTTCACCCACCTGTTCACACGTGTATTAGGCCCCACCACGTAAAAGGCGCTATGCCAAGCTCAGGGAGTCTCGTAGGCCGCAAGATATAAACACACAAATCAAACACACAATTTCGTCATGGTGTGATAAATACTATGCTAGGGCAGCGCATATAAGAAGCGCGTAACCAGCTTTCCTAGGATACAAAGAAACAACGCCTCCTCTGAACAGAGGGGCCTGGGGTGGGCGGGGGTGGGGAGAAGAGTCCCAGGCAGACACTGGCACGCAGGCAAGCCCAGAGGACAGGAAGGGTGGTGCATTTGGGGCACGGAAGGCTGCTAGTATGTCTGGAGCAGAGCGATGAGGGGAGGAAGGGTGACAAAACGTGGAAAGGAGGCAGAGTCCAGGTCCAGAGGGCCTGGGGGACAACAGTGGGACTTAGTGAAGCTGGGAGCACAGAAAGACTCTGGGCTTGGTGAAGTGTGAGAGTGGATTGCTGGGAGGATGTGGAGCCCACCTGCAACCCCGAAGTATGCGGGGTCCTGGAAAGGCCAGGGGCCCACCGTAGGAAGCCACGGGGTAGGCTGGGGGGTGTGCTGATGAGACTCAGACCCACTGGCTGGGTGTTGGTAGGTGAGGGAGATAGAGGATAACTCCCCGGGTTCTACATCGAGCATTGGGTGCCTGGAGGAACCCGTGCTGGGAGCACAAGAGTTTGGGAGGATGCTGTTTAGTTCTATCTGGACGTGGCAAGAATGAGGTGCCTGCGGGGCATGCAGGTGTCAAGGTGTAGTCGGCAAGTGACCCCACGTGCCTGGAGCTCGAGAGAGAGGTCTGGTTTGAAGGCCAGCAGGATCATGGAGGCCTTGGCAGATGGCGAGGTCACCCGGGGAGAGTGTGTAGAGAGAGAAGAGGCCAGGGCCCAAAGGAACAAACACACTTAAAGGTCACGCAGGGGAAGAGGAGCCCCTCCAGGGGAAGGGAAGGGAGGCAGAGAGAAGGGAGGAAACCCGGAGTCGCAGCAGAGTGGCCCACGGGATCACGTGATGCTGAGGGTCAGCCAGGAACAGACCGCAAAGCGCCCTGTGGACTGTGCAGTTACGGGGGTCGGCAGGAGTGTGGGGAGTGGGAATGGAAGTGAGAAAGCCTCTCCCAGGAAGCTTCTTTCCAATGGGCAAAGAGATAAGGCAGAGGGATTCGGGATTCGGGAATGGTTTCATTTTATTTTTTAGGTGGAGGGAGCTTAGAAGAATGAGCTGATGGGCAAGGACGCTTGGGGAGGGAGACTGAAGATACAGACAAGAGGGGTAACCTATGGGTCAGGGTCCCTGGGGAGGCAGAGGGGACTCGTGTCAAGAGGCAGGTGGAGGGGTCCCCGATGCTTTTGCAACTGGAGGAGGGGGTGGGGATGAGGGAGAGGCAAGCGGGGTCGGAGTCTGGTGGCAGAAAGAGGAAGGGGACGTTCTGGGCTTCTCTTTTCTCTGTGAGGTAGAAGGTGGTGGTGTCTGCTGACAGGGGGTAGAAGAGTGGTTTTAGAGCTTTGAGGAGAGAGAAGACACTCTGAAGTGGCTGTTGGAGGAGAATGGTGAGGGAAGTTTCCCAGGGTCTCCTGGAAGGCAGGGCAGGTGAGTACGGAAACCCTGATGAGGACATTGAGGCACGAGAGCTAAGGTGCTTTCATATTAACAGGACGAATCTGAGGTTGTGGGATTTTTTGCACAGTCGCCATGAAACGTGCAAAGGGTGAACGGTGGCCCTGATCCAGGGCGTGATCTTGTGAAGTGGGTGCCAGAAGGGCCAGGCAGGTGAGGTGGAAGGGCCAGACCCTTGTGTCCCGGGGGAGGGGAGGAGGCAGGAGGGTTCTGTGACTCGCGGATCCTGGGACAGACACTACAGAATAGACTTGGCACGACTGGCTACAAGAGCTGGAGGGAAAGGAGGTTGGGGTGAGAGATGGAACGACTGGAGAGGGTGACATCGTCCATCCCCCGCTGCAGGAGTGGGTGACTGACGTGTGGTGAGTAGAGTCAGGGCACCGAGCCACTGAGGGGCTGGGTGTTTGGGGTTGATGTATGGAGTGGAAGTCACCCAGGACGATGGCAGGGTTTGGAGTGGAACGGAAGGCTGTGAACCAAGTGCCAGCAAGACCAGGGTCCCTGAGGGCGGCAGATGGATGCGGCAGGATGGCCAGAAAATGACAGGATGCTCAAAGGATCCTGTAAAGATTCCTAGCACAGGCAGGAAGTGGTCCCAGCGTGGCAGGGGGGGAGGTTGCTGACCCCACCCCTGATACGGAGGCATGTGGGGTTCCAGGAGGGTGACGTCCTCAGGATTTAGCTAAAGCTTGTATAAGGGAAAAGCAGGACTCTAGGGGCAGGCTGTTTGGGCTTAATTCTTGATCCACCATATATAGCAAATTTCTCAACTTCTTGTGCCTTAGTCTCCTCACCTGTAAAATGGCACAATCATAGTATCTCCCTCACAGGGATTTTATGAGATTAAATGAGATAATCCATAGAAGGTACTCTGATTAGTGCCTGGCATGTAGTAAGTGTCCAAAGAACATTGGCCACCATCCTCCTCTTGTCTCATTGTCTTCGCTGTCACCTGGAGCAGTCGTCTGGGCTGGGCCTGGAAGACCAAGGGCTGTCTCGGGAGCCCAGGGGGAGCTCCCTTCTCCCATTGCGGTCTCAGACACAAGGATTCCTGGAGTCCTAGTCTCCGTGATTTGTTGGGAGGCTGAGAGGAGAGCTAGGTGGTGCCTGACGGAAGGGGCAGGATGTGACAGCTGCTCCCAGATACACAGCATGGTTAGGCAGACTTCCCGGAGGAGGAGGCAGTCAAACTGGGTCTTGGATGAAGGAGGAGATTTCAGAAGATGGGGGCTCAGGAGGCAGAGGCGGTTCTCAGAAGGAGGAGCCGGAATGTGGACAGAGATAGAGCGGGGGGGCGGGTGTCCGGTGGCTGCTGTGTAGGAAGCAGGAGGAAGCGGGGTGCAGGGGATGCCAGACCTTGGAGCTTGAACTTTCTTCTGTAGCCATAGGGAGTCTGCCAAGAGGGCTCAATTGAGGGGTGACGCCATCATAAAATTTGGAAAGATAACCCAGCGATCGCGTGAGTTGGAAGGAAAGAGGCTAGTGACAGGCAGGCAGCAGGGGCAAGGGTCCAGGTGAGGAGCAGTGAGGAACTGGTTTAAAACAGAGCAGTTAGAGATAGAAGCCATCCTAGAAGATTCTAGACAAGGGGTGTCTGGGTGGCTCAGTTGGTTAAGTGTCCCAACTCTTGATCTCAGCTCAGGTCTTGATTTCAGGGTCATGAATTTGGGCCCTGCATTGGGCTTCACGCTGGGTGTGGAACCTACTTTAAGAAAAAGACGCCAGACAAGACTTGTCACTGCATGCAGGGCCTGAAGGAAAGAGAAAGCAGCTGAGGATAGCTTTGAGGTTTTGAGCCCAGGTGATTGAAATTCTGAGTGTGCCATTCAGCTCTGAGGAGGAAGATGCTGAGTTCACCCTTGGACTTGGGTGTAGAAGCCAGCAGGCCCTCCAGGTGGTAGGTGGGAATGCAGGTCTGGTGCTAGGAGAGGTGTCTACAAAGAGGGAGGGGGTACACGGTGGGGCCCTGGGTGTGCCATTCCCCTGGGAGAGAGCATGGGGACCCTGGCCTGCAGTCAGTGTGGCAGGAGCACGGCCATGGCTGGGACAAGGCCCCTGCCTTCAGGGAGCCACAGCGTTCTGGGATGTCCAAAGCCAGGGCTCAGGCCTGGCTGAGGTCCATCGGTGAGGGGTGGGAGGGGCCTGGAAAAATAGCACTTCAGATGAATCCTGAAGGATGGAAAAAATGTAATGGGCCAAAAACCCACACTCTCTTCCAGCTGGCAGGATTCCTAGTGGATGTCATTTGTGTCAAATATATAGGCAAGCAGGTGTGCAAGAAAGTATGAGTGTGTGTATGGGGGCATAGATGAGAGTGTGTACAAAACTGTGTTATGGGTGTGTGTGTGCATGTGCGTGCGTGTGTGTGTGTGTGAGCACATGCGCTCAAAGGCAAGCATGGGTGTGTGTGAACAAGAGGCTGAAGGAGCTCATCCCTCTTCTGACTTCCACTTCCCCTGCCCCCATTTTATTACCCTTCACTCCTTAGCCTCTGGGGAAAGAGAGGGCCCTTGGTCTGGTCCTGGAGTCTCTGAGTTCAAGGTCAGGAGCTTCCTGTCTTCTCTTTCCTCAGCTCCCTTGAGGCCATAACCTTCCTTTTGGACCAAACCATGAAATGTTCTAGGTGTCCGTGTAAAAGGGCTGCTTGGATTTTCGCCATCCCCCATGTCTTCTGCACACGAGACCTCCTTCTCCAAAGCTGCCCTCTAGGCCACGCCTACCTGCTGAGAGGCCACCTGCCTGCTTGGACGGCCAGGGAGGAAGTAAGCTCCAGGATTAAGGGAGGACAGGCCTGAGGTGTCCTGGGGCTGAAACTAGGGTGAGGTGTCTTCCTTTTAGCTTAGAGAACACTGGGATGGGGTGGGTCATCTGGCTTTGAAGAGAACAAGTCCTCCAGTTCAGGCATGTGCCAACTCCAGCATGTCTGAGTCTGGCTGTCCCTCACTTCCCTGCCAGGGCCTGCCACCCGCCACCATGGAAGCGTACCCTGGATTGTGGGAGTTAGCCATGAATGATTCTAGGGGCAGTGAGGTGCTGGGCGAATATGGGGCATCCAGCTTGAGGATTTGAAAATGTTACTGTTCCCTCCTCCACGGACCTTAGTTTTTTTATTTTTTTATTTTTTTTATTTTTTTATTTTTTTTAAGATTTTATTTATTTATCCGACAGAGATAGAGACAGCCAGTGAGAGAGGGAACACAAGCAGGGGGAGTGGGAGAGGAAGAAGCAGGCTCACAGTGGAGGAGCCTGATGTGGGGCTCGATCTCATAACGCCGGGATCACGCCCTGAGCCAAAGGCAGTCGCTTAACCGCTGTGCCACCCAGGCGCCCCATGGACCTTAGTTTTTATACCCCTTTTACAGGATGTCACAACTGTGCCCAGTTGGCTGCTGATGACCAGGATGCCTTTAATATTTGAAAGGTGTGCTACTTCCCCCACCCAGGAAGCACCTCAGAAGGCTCTGGCATAGGAGGATGGGTCTGCTCCAAACTTCTTCACAGCTCTCTCTTCTCCTCTCTCTCTTTTTAAAAAAAATTTTATTATTGAAGTAGAGGTGACATACAATGTTATATCACTTTCAGGTGTAGAACATAGTGATTCAATTCTATGCATTATTCAGTGCTCACCACTATAAGTGTAGTTGCCATCTGGCCCTATCTCTCTCTCCTCTCTTGTCAACAAGAGACAACTACACCTGCTGTGACAGGCTACCTCCCCATGTGATGCAGAGGCTCCAGTAAGGCTGGTCTCCCTCCCAGCATCCCACTGAGGTGCCTAAAATCCTAAGCAGTCAGGCTCTCAAGTCCCCCCAGACTGCTTGGAATCTCGTTCTGTCCCTCACTAGCTGTGTGATCTTGGGTAGATACTTCTCTCTGAGTCTCCGTGTCACCATCTGCACAATACAGATGTTAGCAGCCACCTCAGTGCTGGTGGGAGGATTAAATGAAAAAATGCACGGAAAGCACAGAGTAAGTGCCTGATACACGTGAAATGTTTTGGAGTCTTTATGAATTCAGTCACCAAGGAGCCCCTGTAAAAAAAAAAAAGCCCAGGACATTAAGGAATCACTTGAGATGCTTCTGATCACTGGGCTTGGCGAGAAGAGGGGCCTGGGAGCTGAAAATGCAGTGGGGAGGCTGTTGCCAATTTCCCCCCGCTGGATCAGCAGAACGCCCGGCAGGCGTGCAAGGAGCTGTCCCTGGTGCTGAACCACCACCTCCCCTTTCTCTCTCCCTCTGTCACCTGGCCCTGCTTTTGGAAATCTGTGCAATCCTCTTGAGAGAGTAAGGAGAGGTTGTCTCCAAGGCCAAGGGCTGCTCCCAAATCCCAGCTCCTCTAGGAGCACTTTCTGGCCTCACCCTTCTGGGCCACTGGGAGCTCACCTTCTCAGACGCTTAGGCTGCTGCCTGGGATGGTTTCTTCCATCATTGCCCAGTTTGTCTTCTGTCTAAGCCTTGTCTTCTGACTAGACCATGAGCTTCCTGAGGTCTGGGGATCTCTGTCTGCCAAGGTTCTGTTGTCTGCCTGTTCACAGAATACTGTGGTCCTTGACTTCCACCACTGGACTCTCCCAGCTCCCTTCCACCCCTACCCCCAGTAGATGCTTTACTTTGACTCTTCTCTGGAAGATTTCATCTTCCTCCCTCACCTCTTTCCTGGGAATTTGTTGACTTGAATTCCTTATTGAATCATTTAGTAACACAGATAGGTATAGGTCAGAGCATTTTACAAATATCAATTCATGTCATTCTTATAACTCTAAGTTAGGTACCGTTATTATTCTCAGGGAGCAGACAAGGAAACTAAGGCATGGAGAGATTAAGTGACTTGGTAGTAAATGATGGAACCAGGAATTGAACCCAGGTTGGCTGGCTCTGAGAGCCTTTCTTCCCACTGTATTATGCTGCCTTTTGGGTGGCTCTGTGGTGCTCCAGGATAATTGTTCGTGGGGAGGAATGCTCCAGCATTCCGACCCCAGCCCGGATCAGGCACCAGAAATATCCCTTAGCATCTGGAAACTCACGATTGAAATAATTAGTCAGAATGCAAGGAAATGGGTGTTTTTGCCTCATGTAATTTGGTTTTATGAAGACCACTAAATGCAAACATTCTCCTGTTAATTACTGTCTCAAATTTGGTCTGTAATTGAGAGAACTAGAGCTGGGGAAAGTGTAGAAACCCGCTGGAGTGACAGGCCTGCCCGAGTCAGCATTCCCAGCCGCCTTGCTCCCGCTCTGTTAATTTTAGAAACTCCTCTAGCCTGTGTGTATTATTAGCTTTATGTACAGAGGGCCATGGGGCCCCAGTAGCCTCTCGATGCCAGTTTTGTTTTGTTTTTCCCAAGAGATGAAATGAAAAGGAATGGTGGCCGTGTGTATAGAGGGGTGTTTGCACACTCTATGTGTGAATGGGGATACCTGTTTGCGGCTTCTAATGAGTGTTTGCAGCTGTCTTTGAATGACATGCTTGAGGCTGTGTAGAGAGTGTACACGGCTCAGGAACATCCCGTAGAAGCTGAAACCATTCTCTGGGGTCCGCACATCATTAACAGGATGTGCTGTCTTCTGTGTGGTGGGTGTGATGGCTGGGGAGGGTTCTTGGGTCTTAGGCTGGGTTCTCCCAGATAGCATAGGGGGCTTGGGGCTGCAGAAAGGGTGGTGGATTATAGGGCAGGGAAGGAGCTGACGTTGACCTCTTACAATAAGCACCAGCCTTAGAATGAGAAGCTTTTAGCCTGAGAGGCTCTGACTTGAGGTCCTGTCTTGAGGCCCTGAATGGCTTGGCTTTCAAAGGAGTCCAAACCTGCCCTTTCAAAGCTGCCCTTCCCTGAGCGGTGTGGTGTGGGGCAGCGGTCTCGTCCACCTTCAGTGAGGCAGATCCTGCTCTCTCTTTGACTCACAGCACCATTTTGAATCTGGCAAAGAAAGCAATTTGCTGTGAAGTAATATTTTTTTCAAACCTGGAACTCTTCTGGCAGGAACACTTTGGTTTCGAATTGGGACCCTCTGAAGACTCAAGGGAAGCTTGTCTTTTTGTCTCCCCCTCCCTCCTGGCTTTCTTGCAGTCAAGAATTAAAGATGGCTGAAAGGTTACTTCTCTTGGGAGAGGACATGGTTATTTCTGCCTGACTTAATACCTTTATCTGTCATTGTGTAACTGTCTAAATTAATAGCACAGGGAAATAGCTTTGCAGGGCAGGTTTTAGATCTTGGGGCCAGCCCCGGGGTGGCTGGTACTTGGTCATACCTTCTAGACATGGGGTCTGTGCCTGCCTGTGCTGTCTGCATGCTCCAGAAGGGCCCCTGCTAGGCCAGGTGGCTTCGCCCTGAGTGGCCCTTCCCACCTCCCTCAGGAAGCACTTGCAGGTGCTTTGACACCTTAGGAGAAATGATACTGTAAGCCCCCACTGATCTCACTCCATTGCATTGAGTGGCGCCTCACAGGTGCCTGAAATCCCCTCATTAACACTTCCTGCCCTTGAAGATTTCACTGTCCTTCCCCAACCCTGTGTTAGAATGCAAACCTCTGGGGGAGATAGATGGTCAGGCATTTTGACTATAGGGAATAGACTAAAGGGGGACCCCAGAAACCCAGTGTGGGTGAGGGCCAGGTCAGAATTATGGGATGGAGTGTTAGACTCTACCCCTTACTGCACAGTGAGGAAACTGAGGCCTAGAGCAGGGAGGACACCTGCTTGAAGTCACACAGCATGTCAGTGGCAGAGCTGGGGCTGGATCCCAGGCCTCCTGCCACCCGAGTACCTGCCGTGTGTCTGGACCTCCCCTGCTCTCTGGTCACGGTCTGTAGCACGTCTGCCTGCCAGCCTGTCTCAGACCCTAGCTGACCCTCCGGGAGGATGGAGCAGCTTGGCCTGAGCCTGGGGTGTTGTGGAGCGAACTACTCCCGCTGCTAAAACAGCTTGGCACTTCTCTCTGGACATCGTTGTTTGGTTTGCATTTCAGCCTGAGTCCCTCTGGGGCTTGGGGATGGGAGCGGGAGGCTTGTCACTGGGGAGCAGACAGAGGGACGGGCAGAGGGTATCCTTAGAGAAAAGAGAGCCTTTCTGTGCCAGTCTCCATATCTTGCCCATGGTACCCATGCGTCTGTCTCACACAGTGACTCAGAACCTCCCAAGTCTTCCCTCTTCCACACGTGCTCTCCCTTGGAGTTTCTTCCCATAGTCTGTAAGTCATTCTCTCTGTCCTCCTGGCGACTGACCCCTGTGTCTCTGGGCAGATTTTACTGGGACCTGACCATGCTGCTGCTGATGGTCGGAAACCTAATCATCATTCCCGTGGGCATCACCTTCTTCAAGGATGAGAACACCACACCCTGGATCGTCTTCAATGTGGTGTCGGACACATTCTTCCTCATCGACTTGGTCCTCAACTTCCGCACAGGGATCGTGGTGGAGGACAACACCGAGATCATCCTGGACCCGCAGCGGATTAAGATGAAGTACCTCAAAAGCTGGTTTGTGGTGGATTTCATCTCGTCCATCCCCGTGGACTACATTTTCCTCATCGTGGAGACACGCATTGACTCCGAGGTCTATAAGACGGCCCGGGCCTTGCGCATCGTCCGCTTTACCAAGATCCTCAGCCTCCTGCGTCTCTTGCGTCTCTCCCGCCTCATTCGATACATTCACCAGTGGGAAGAGGTGAGTGGTCAGACCCAAGCCTCTTGGGGGAAGGGGCATGTTCCCCACAGGGAACAGATAGTTGGATTTGGGCTGTCAGATGGTAGCAGCCGCATCTGCTCCAAGAGGACTTGTGTTAGTAAGTTCTTGACTTCTTATCATGTGCTAGATACTATGAAAATCACTTTACAGGCAGTATCCCGTGTAAGTCTCTAACAACAGTAGTGGTACTCACTTTTACATGAGGAATCCAAGAGAAAGAAAGTTGAAGGGATTGATATGAGGTCACAGAATCAGTCATTGGTGAACCTGGACTTGAGAGCCTGTGCTATTAACCAGTGGACTATATTGTAGGGAACGCAAACTCATGAGCCTTGAGGGGCCAGGCAGGGAATGTGAATGGGTGAAAAGGGCCGGTGAGAGGCAGTAGGGAGTGTGGTGGACTGGGGAAAACTGAAGAATACATCTTCCGTCTGCCTCTTCTCCACCGTAGCTACTTGTTGCCCAGTGAGAATAAGCCCAGGCTTGCAAGATCTGCACACTGATCATGAGAAGCAGAAATCTGGGTTTTTGTGCCAATTTTGTTGGCAACTATCTTAGGTGTCCTGGGGGTTCTTCCAGAGCAGACCCTGAGGTGAGGATTTGCATGAAAGTGGCTTTTTTCCCCAGTGGGGCTGCAGCAGGGAGCGTTTCCAGGAATAATCTGGTAAGGGACTGGGGAAGAGGGACAGGGGATGGAAGGAAGGAAGCCAAATAAGGAGCCAAACCAAACAAAGTGCCGCGGGGAGCTCTGGGGACAGTGGACCTCACACCTCGGGCAAAGAGTTGGAATTTGGATATCCCCTCGCGTGTCAGTCCTTGGGTCAGGGCACTCCCCGCCCTCTGTGCTAGCAGGCAAAGCAGCTTCCAGCAGCCTGGGGCAGGCCTCTGACAAAGAGCCACAGGGGCTAGCCGTAGGGAGCGAAAAGCATCCGAGGAGCGTGGAGTCGTGTCCGCACAAACTGTAAAGGGATCCTAGGGGCTGTGGGCAGGGCACTGGCTACAGTAACTAAATAAAACATTGTAAAAGAACTGGGTGGGCCAACACCGTTCTGAACAAACCTAACCCAGCCACGGGCTGAATGCAGTCCTCTGTGGGAGGAAGAGAGGAGGACTGTGGACTGCGGCTCGGAAAAAGGCAGGTGACGGTGCGAGCGCTTCGGTCTGTGTCTGCCACCAGCCAACGTAGGACTTTCAGCCACGGTGGTAGTCAGGCTGACCTGCAGGTGCCATCACAGGGGTAGGTGTGCTCTGTGAGGCCGCCTACCTTGGGGTCCAGAGCAGCCCAGAGCCCGGGGAAGCTTCCACAGAGGCGCGTTCCTTGCCATGGCTCACTGCCGGGCTTCTGTTCCCCAGGACCCCCTTGCTTGGTTGGTTGGATGGAAGTGCCCATGCCCAGGACACGAAGCCCCCACCCCACACCAGTGGCAGCCTGGGCCCTAGCAGCACCCACGGCCGATGGTCCGGGCGCTGGCAGATTGAGGTCAGAGGTATCGTGAACACCTGTGCAGCTGGTGCGCCTCCACCAGCCCCGCAGCCTCACTCCGTGGCGGAAATTCTCTTTGCCTAGGAGAATTTGCATTATTCCTGCTGACGGAAGAGGGGCCATGACTTGCCCAAGGTCACGCGGGCGGCAGGCCTCTGGCGGAGCTGGAGCAGAGCCCAGTTAGCTCTCTGGACTTGCAGCAATGAGGAGTCAGTCCCTCCCTGGTGCAGTGCAAGGCCCGGGGGCTCGAGCTAGGATTGCACCTGTGAGACCCGAATTAAAATCCTGACTCTGTGACCTGGGTGGCCACCTTGTCTCCCGGAGCCTCAGTCTCTTATCTGCAGAGTGGGTAACATCCTCACTGGATCCTTGTGAGGATGAAATGAGATGCTGTTTATAAGACGCTCAGCAGGAAGCCCGGTGGATGGTTTGATAAATGTCCCTCCCCGCTCATTTGTCTGAGTGACCATCTGTACCTCTGTGTGTGTGGGGGTTACTTATCTCAAATACTTTTTGTTTCTCTTTAAGATTTATTTACTTCTTTGAGAGAGAGAGAGAGGAGAGAGAGAACACGCACACAAATGGGAGGGGCAGAGGGAGAGGGAGGGAGAATCTCAAGCAGACTCCACGTTGAGCACAGAGCCCAAAGCGGGGCTCGATCTCACGACCCTGGATCATGACCTAAGCCGAACCCAAGAGTCAGATGCTGAACCGGCCGCGCCAGCCAGGAGCCTCTCAAATATTGTTTAGCCTTTATGTTACTGGCTCCTCCCGCCTAGCCGGCAAGGGAAAACAAGCACGACTGATTATTCCTGCTTGTCCGTGAGGAACAGGGTCGGAAGGTCCAGCTGGCCCAGGTGTAGAATTTTGGAACGGGGCCTCCTGATGCCGGGTTCCTGCATTCTTAGGTCGCCTGAAAGCAGGATGACTTTGATTCTGTTGTCTGTCCCTCTGTTAGGGACGCTCCCAGCTGAGACTGGGAAGGCAGGCAGCCGAGCAGGTGGAGGGGTGCGGTGAGGAGTTCTGTGTGACCGGTTGGGTTTGAGGTACCTATGGGACATCCAGGCACAGAGAGCTCTTGGCCTGGGGATCTGAGCTCAGACCTGAGAGGGGACAGTGTTGGCGTGGGGGTGGGGGGCTGGGGCCCCTCTGAGCGGATGCAGGGGAAGGACAGAGGCAGATGTCCTGGAACGCCCTGGCAGGCTTGTCTCTTGGTTTCTGTCCCAAGTAGAAATGCCATGGTCAGGGGGGTGGACCCTAGACACCCTCAGGCAGACCTCCGGACCATGTTGGCTCCCTCAGTCCCCAAGACCCCCCCTCCAGCCTTCTGTTTGTCTTGAACTTGCAGTAAGACTATCATTAAAAGCAGCCAAGTAGCCCCTCTCTCCCTTCTCTGGCATTGGTTTAAGTCTCCAGGCTCCAGCCCCCTGGGAACTACCCTTGCTCCTTCCTGATGCCTGGGCCCCGGCGGCCGTAATATTTGGGGAGAGTTGGCAGAATCGCCAGTGGCTCGGCAGCGTGGGCCCTGGAACAGAAACAAGTGCTTCTCTTACTGTCCCTGCACCACACATCCTGGGAGCTCGGTCCAGAGCTTCTGTCCGCACTGCCTCTCTGGCCTGGCTACCCTACGGGCTCTCCAGAACTGGTCAGGCAGGCTCTCGCCCTGGCCCCTCCCTGGGGTAGACCCAGGAGGCCTCAGGTCTGAACTGGACATTGGTATCTGGTCTCCTGGGCAGGGAGGAAGATGCCAAGAGGCCAAATAGATGACTCCCCACCCCCTCCACACACACCCTTATCTGGCCTGCTAGCTGGGGAGGAAATTGCTTTGAGCCTGCTTCTGCCAGCACACCGCCCAGCCAAGGGCTCCCACTGGCCCCCGGGGTGGGATTGGGCTTCCCCAGCTGGCCCCAGAAGCCCTGTCTCCACATTCTCAACAGCTGCCCTAGCCTGGGGCTTCTCACCTCAGCTTGGCCTACAGGCAACAGCAGGGAGACCCGAGAGGTCCCAGTTCTGCGTGAGACACTGGAAAGGAGGTATTCAGCAGAGAAAACCCTGCTCTCTCTCCTCCTCTAACTCTGTATGTGAATCTCTTTCCTTTCGGGGGCCTCAGTTTCCCAGACTGTAACGTGTGCCCTGCTGTTCTAGGGGGTTGGGGCTTGGTCCCCACTCCAGCCTCCCCTGGCAAGGATGATGTGAGCTGACCCTGAGGACATTTTTGTGGCGCTGGGTGGGGGCGAGAACGTCAGCCACCTGTGAGAGGAAACAGCTTGCCCGAGGCCCCTGGTGAAGCTGTGGCCATGCCAGACTGCCCACCCCCAGGCTTCAGCTGCCTCGCCCAGCCCAGCCCCCCATCAGAGAGTCCTCAAGTGTTATCAGCAGGTCTTGGGAGTCGGGGAGGTGGAAGGTCTCGCCAGGTGTAGGCCACCCTCTTGGAGGACGCCAGCCTCTGCCTCCATCCCAAGCGATCTAGGTCAGCATCCTCCTCCCCAGCCTCCCCAGCCAAGCCTCTTCCCTCCCTCTGAGGTGTGAGCTTGTTACAGGCACAGAGGCTATTGTTAGAAACCATGGTCCGTCCCCCCCACCCGCCGGATGTTCCCTGCAGGCCCAGCACCCCAGCGACCCATCCCAGAATCCTCTTCCCCTCGGCAGCCCAGAGCCGTGGGAGGAAGGCTGGAGGCAGGAGGCTGGGCCGCGGCCGAGCCTCCTGATGAGTCTCCTCCCCCACGGGCCTCGATTTTTCTTTCTTTCTCAGAATCGAGGAGGGGTCCTAGGGGTAGGGGTCGGCGCTCTCTGTAGGCCTCAGGAAGGGACCCAGTGTGCCCCTCAGTTTGGCCACCTCCAGGCTGTCCCCAGCACACACATGCACCAGCCATCCTCTCAGGCCTGGGATTGCTGACCCCAGTGTGATCGCTGGTCCCTGAGACTCAAGGAGAAGTTGTTTTTTTTTCCCTGAGGAGAAAACGAATCTCGCTGGGAGGGAACTCAACCGAGCCCCAAGAACAGGCCTTGGCGGACACTCTAGTTTCTGGTCTCTCCCCAGGACTGAGAAATCAACTTTTTGTTTGAAGGCTGGGGAAGAGAGGGAAGGAAAGGAACCAACATGCATTGAGTACCTATTGTATACCAGCTGTGGACATTATCTCTCCTGATCCCCAAGACAGCCCTGGGAGCTGACAGTTATTGACCCATTACACAGATGAGGAAACAGGCTCAGAGCGGAGAAGGCACTTGGCCGAGGTGGAAGATGTGTCGCTCTGTCTCCGTGCTGTGGTGGGGAAGCTACGGAGCCTCCCCCCAGGGCCACGCAGGGCACAGAGAGTGAGCCACCCAGGCTGCCGGCCCAGCGAGCCTTGCGGGGCCTGGAAATGAAGGTACTCAACCCCCACAGTCAGAACCAACATCATAAAAGGGGGTTTTAATGAGGAATAAAGAGCAAGATAAATATTTGTGCAGTGCAGCTGACTTGCGGGTGGCCTGCGGCCCCAGCCCACAGCAGGGACACACGAGTGTTTAGCCACCTCTCCCAGCAACGGCCAGCCTTACTCTCAGCAACCACACCTGGGTGCCGTAGTGCGGGGCCGGGGTGCGTGTCCTCACCACCTGGGGTACCTCCTAGCCTGGATGGATTTGCCCCTCCTCCCCCACCAGCTCGGCAGCAAGGTCAGATTTTGCCATCGGTGCCTTTGGCTTTGCATTGACTGAGAGCTGTCCACAGTCTCCCTCCCCACCCCTCCCCACCTCCTCGGGGCCCCCTTCCAGCAGCCACCTACTTCTTCAGCCCAGCACCAGGCACCACCACCACCATCACCGTGCTCCGCAGGACACGTGAGTCTGTGCCCACCTGCAGGAAAAGGCACCCCTCCCTCCCTGCAAAGGCGGAGGCAGAGTCCCCGTCGGCTGCACCTGCCCAGAGAGGGGTCTTTTCCAAATGCCACCATATACACTCATGGTGGCCCTGCTCCTCATCATCCCTATCGCTGTCGTCATCACCTCCCCCTCTACCTGTGTCACGAAGCACTTCTCAGTTCCTGAGACCCTACCACGCGCTCTGCCCCCTTCATTGCCGAGGTCATGATCGAGGCAAAACTAGACAAGGACCTGGTCCTGGAGGAGGATGGGCTACGAAGGAAAAGACAGGTGATACCGAAAGAAAAGCGGGTACTGCATAAAAATATACCCACCCGGATACTTCTGTCTCTAAGGCCTGGAGTGATTCGCGCAGAGGGGCGGGCTCCGTGAGCCGTCCCAGGCTGGGACGCTTTCTAAAAGGGGTCCGAGGCTTCCTGCAGCCCCAGGACTGTATCACGTACATGTACCGCATAGTACTGTCTACCATAGACACCCTAAGTACCGTCCAGCTTGGGCTGTTAGAACAGAATACTGCAGACCTGGGGGCTTAAACGACAAAGGTTTATTTCTCACAGTTCTGGAGGCTGGAAGGACAAATCGGGTGCCGGTGTGGTTGGCTTCTGCTTGAGGCCCTCGTCCTCGTTTGTGGATGGCCACCTGCTTGCTGTGTCCTCACATGGCAGAGAGATCCTCCTTCTCGTGTCTCTTCTTCCAAGGGCACAGACCCCATTCTTGGGGGTTCCAACCCCCACGACCTCATCACCTCCTAAAGACCCCAACTTCTAATGCCGTCACAGTGGGGGTTGGGAGTTCAACAAATGAATTTTGGGGACACAAACATCCAGTCCACAGCAGCTGGGAAATGAAAGAGCTTTGTAATAAGGACCCTACTCATGTGCTCGTGGCCCAGAGGACTTTAGTAGCAAGTTTAATTTCTCCAGCAACCTCGAGAAATGGGGGGCAGATGTCTAGCTCGGCATAGCTGAGGGGAGGCTGAGATGTGGTGGGACGCAAGGGCAGGTGCTGGCCACTTCTGAGACAGGATGTTCCCACGTCACTTGCCTTCCCCATCCTCTGAGTCTGGGGAGCTGGTGGCATCCTGGTCAACTGAGACTTTGAAAGGTTAGTGACTTGCCCAAGGTCATAGAGCCATTGTGCTCACCTAAGCAGTGAAGAACCAGAAGTGAGATCTCCCGTCAGAGCCGTGGCTGGGGTGCCGGTACTCAGGAGCTGCTGGGGACAGTGGGGAGAGGCTGAGGAGCTTCCCGGGCTCCGGATCTAGGCCCCATGGCAAGGCTGGCAGTGGGCGGATGGCCGGGGGCAATGCTGTCATGCTGGGGCATGCTGTGCCTTCTAGACGCAGGCCCCGGGCCCATACGGCCCCGCCCCATCTCTCGTGCCCCCCACCCCTTACACTGACGCAGCAGTTCGGCGGGGAGCTGGCATGCCGACAGCACGGGGCTCACGGAGGCAAGAGGCTGGGGAGTTCCAGCTGGCCCTGGGTCCCCTTGCCATGTGAATCCAGCCACATCACTCAGCCACTTCGGGTTTGAGTTGTTCCATCTCCAAAACAGAATTCCTGAAACCATCCTTCCCTCACTGGGCCAGTCTGATCATCTGCAGGCAGCCCTGGGCTCAGACGTGCCGCTCCCACTGCCACCATGACGGTGGCCGGTGCCTTTCCTTCTCCAAGCCGTGATGTAAAATGGATTAATAATATTTTTAGCAAAGATTGTTGTGAGTTTAAATGAGATGAAGGCTGTGGGCCCACATGCCCACACTCAGATGTGGTGTTATTGTCCCTCTGTCACGTGGGCCGTGGAGGTGATGGAGCGCCATCCTCCATGAACCTTTCCAGGGTCCGCTCCATCCTGGAAAGACTCCATTGCCTTTCGGCTGGAACATCCAGAGTCATGCTAATAAGGGGGCCACAGGTGGGCGTGACCCTGGAGGTGATCGAGGAGTGGTGTTCATGTTTGGCTTTTCAGAACCTAGCCCCACACTAAGCCCACATTTCAGAAGGGGAAACTGAAGTCACTAGTATCAGAACATCCTGCCACCAGCCACCAAAGTGTACCCCAACCTGCCCCCAGAGTCTCCTAGGCCAGGGGGCAAGGCCAGAGCTTCCAGAGACCTCCCTCTAGACTTCCTTCCAGCTCTCTGTCCCCTCACTGCCCCGTCAGCCTGGGGATCCCCGTTGATACCAGACCAAGCAGCAGCTCTGGGAGGAGGGCGGTGGGGCGGGGGTGCGGGGACGTGCCCACCCTGGCTCTGCCCTGCCAGGCTTCAGCCTCTCACTAGGAGCCACAGGAGTGGGGGTGCACGGGTGGCGCTGGGTTGGGGTTGCAGGGACTGTACTTTATTACGCGATACGGGAGAGCACGACTGCTACTACGTATTAACTAATCATAAAGATTAATTATTAACAACAACCCATCCATTAATAATGGTTTGCAATTTATGGAACACGTCTATAGTACCGGGCACTTTATATGTATAATTTAATCCCTCTGACAGTCCACTCAGGTAAGAATTTTTATTGCCATTTTCCAGATGAAGAAACATAATCAGAGAGGTTCAGGGACTTGGCCAAGGTCGCACAGCCGGGAATTGGGTGGAAGTGGGCCTGGGATCAAGGTCTGTGGGAGCTGGGAGCCCGTGCGTCGGTGCTGCTCCCCTTCAGCTCCGCGGCTGCCTTAAGCGGAGCCCCCTGCCACTCGTAGGTCTCCGGTGTCTAGCAGCAGATCTGGGGAAACACCGCGCCCCGCCCTCCCGGTGACGGCAGACCTGGCTCCCTGCGGAGCCTCATGCTGGCTGGCCCCTCTCCCTGTCATCACCACGTCCGCGGCCAGCCGGGGAGGCAGCTTCTGTGCCCACGCCGGGGCGGCCGGGGGGCTCCCGGTGCCCTCCCTTCGGGTATCCGGCCTGGAGGGCTGGACTTGCCGGCGGAGGCCTCCCCCATCTGCACGCATCCCAGGAGGCGTCCCTCTCGGGCCCTCCAGCCCGCCGTGAGCTTCTCCGGGCCGCCTTCCTGCCCCCGCCCGCACCCCTACCCGGCCGGCTGCTCGGCCAAGGGCGCGTGGGGAGGGGTCGGAGGGGTGGGAAGGGTGCGACGGGCCCCCCCGCAGCCGCAGGGGCCGTCGGGGCCGCCCCCGCCCCTCCCCCCACCCCCCGCCCCGCCGCGAGCTAGCAGGTGTCTTGCCCTCTGCCTCCAGATCTTCCACATGACGTACGACCTGGCGAGCGCCGTGGTGCGCATCGTGAACCTCATCGGCATGATGCTCCTGCTGTGCCACTGGGACGGCTGCCTGCAGTTCCTGGTGCCCATGCTGCAGGACTTCCCCGACGACTGCTGGGTGTCCATCAACAACATGGTGGTGAGCGCCCGCCCCGCCCGCCGGAAGACGGGCGCCGGGGAGGCACGACTGGCGGGGTCGGTCCGCCGCCCGGGCTCCTGAGCCTCGGTGTTTGGCCCTGACATCACCCAAGGAGACGAAGACCTGGCCATTCTCGGACTGTCTCAAGGGTGGCAAAGCTGAGCTGGGGGCTCCTGCCCTCCTCCCTCTGTTCCCCAGAGGCAGACCAACCCTAGAAGCCGAGCCCGAGGACAGAGAAACCCGAGGGCAGAGAAAGCTGTGAGGAGCGCTGTGGGCAGTGCCTAGACGGGGCCAGCCGCCTTCCCGCTGAGCCGGGCTGTCCCCTACCGACCCCTTCCCCCCTCCCAGCCCCCACCCCTCAGACACACACCCGCTCCTCACGGGGGGGGGGGGGTCCTGAGCCTGGAGGGCTTACCACCTCCCTACCACCAGCCCTGTGGTGGGAAGATGGAATGGGGGCTGGGAAGCCATAGCGCAGAACCACCCCCCCCACCATGCAGCCTCCCATGGACAGAGTGGGCACCAGGTGCGGTGAGGACCCCCTGGACCCCTGAACATTTGTCTGGGTCTGGTGAACCCTGCCTCTCTCCTTCTCCCTCCATGTCAGTGTGGTTAGGTCTGTGTGGTTTGGTCTGTAGGCAAATCCCCAGAGCCCCAGGGGAGGAGAAACCAGCTTTGAAAGAGGTGAAAGAGACCCTGAGGCATCTTCCAGCATCAAATAGGCCTTTACAAAACAGCCTTTTGATGAGCTAAGTGTAAATGAATCGGCCATACGGATTGAATTTCCTGGTCCACAGAGGCTCAGCAGGAAGGCCCAAAGCCCTGACTAGAGGCAGCTGGGGGCCACCCCGGTCCCCAGGCAGGGAGCCCGGGGCCAGCACCCCAGGATCAGCCCCGCTGACCTCCCAACCTGGTCTGGACTGAGAGTCACCAGACCAGCTCAGCTTTGTCTGGGACCATCAGTGACCTTGAACATGGCTCGCAGCTCCTGGGCCTTTTTCCAGGTGCAGGGACAGCCTGCTGATCCTGGAAGGGTTTGGGCCTCTGGGCGAAGTCCTGCTCAGAGTTGCTAATATGTCTCCTGTGTGAACAGGGAGACAGTGGGGAGGTGGCAGATGCTGGGGTTCATCTGGCAGCTTCCTCTTTGGGGACAGTTTCCTCTGTGTGAGGGTGACAGGCCCACACATGCACTAAATTCAGGAGCTGGCCCTTCTGTGCCCAACATTCCCACACGGAGACTTCCTTGAGACACTCACTGGCTTTGGTGACAAAAATAGCCAGGATCCTCGCTCACTCCCTTCCTCCCTCCTCCTGCCCCCAAGCATTGTCTGTTCCAGACAGTCCATCTCCCGGCAGGGAGGACTAGGGGCCTCAGCCCTGGACCGATTCCGGCAGGGCTCACCCAGGAGGCAAGTTAGCTCTGCAGCGCTTAAACTTTGCTCGCCCAAAACGAGGACAGAGTTTTCGGCTCAGTCTGCCAGAGCCTGTCCCCCCAGGGGAAGCATATCTGGTTTTATAATTGAGGTCAGTGGGGAAATGGGCTTCACTTGGCAGTAGTTTGGGGGGGGGTGGAGCTATTTCAGCAAGTGGAGGACAGCAGGGTGGCTCAGCCTGGAGCCTTTGGCTGCTTTGGGGCTCCAGGTGGCCCTATGGAGACTGAGAAGTCGGGGGGGGGGGGTGAGGCTGGCTCCCTTCCCTTTGCTGGGGCTTCTAGCCTGATCCCTGTCCCCCAGAGCAAAAGAAAGGTCCAAGTCAGGTATTTGCTATCACCACAGGTGGCCAGCGTGGGCCTCCTGCCCCTCACCCACGGCTTTCAGCCAGCAGCAAGGTTGGAAGCCCTCCTTGGGCTCAGCCACTGGGAATGAGTTAGGTTGGGGGCGGGGGTGGCAGTGACCTTTCTAGCGGCTAGTGAGAGCGGCAGCCATTCACTACCCACCCCATAATGTGTCTGCAGAACAACTCCTGGGGAAAGCAGTATTCCTACGCCCTCTTCAAGGCCATGAGCCACATGCTGTGCATCGGGTACGGACGGCAGGCGCCCGTGGGCATGTCGGACGTCTGGCTCACCATGCTCAGCATGATCGTGGGCGCCACCTGCTACGCCATGTTCATCGGCCACGCCACCGCCCTCATCCAGTCCCTGGACTCCTCCCGGCGCCAGTACCAGGAGAAGGTAGGGCGGAAAGCCGTGGTCCATCCTGGGTTGTCTCGGGAGAACCTGAGCCACGGTCCCCAGGGAGCACAGGCTGGCAGCCGGTGGGTCCCCACCAGCCCCTCGACATATTCTGCCCTCTACCATCATCTGGCCTCGGCTGCTCACTTTTCTGTTGTCTGCCTCTTTCTCATGGACAAGTTCCCAAAACAAACCAACCCCACGTTGTTCATGATTGCTGCGTCCGTAGCTCAGTCCGTTAGATTGAAGTTCGCCAGTGCCCTCTGCATTGCTAAAGCCAGTGGCTCAGCATCTCAGTGGTATTTGACAGTTATCACTCCCTTCTTGGCTTGGCTTGGTTTCTGTAACTGCATACTCTTGGCTTTCCTCCCCCCCGCCCCCTCTGGCTGGTCCTTCTTGCTTCCCCTGTGCAATGGGGCCCAAATGATATAACCGGCTGTCCACAGAGCGTGGGCATGTTACTTCCCATATCTGTGCCCCATTTGCTCATCTGTAAGATGGAGACAGTAAGGAGAAGGGGTCATATCATGGGGTTTATGAGGAGTGAGTAATACGTGCCAACCACTAAGACTGTGTGAGCACAAAGCAGGCTGTTCAATATTTATTGGCTAAGTGGGCTCCATCTGCCACCTCCCACTCCATGCTCCGCACTTAAAAAATGTAAAGTTGATCGTATCATCCTGTTTAAAACTCGTCAGAGTCTTCACAGGACTCTACTCGTAGATGCAGAGGAACTCCGAGGTGGGTTTCCTCAGCCTGGCATTTAAGGGGCATAATCTGGCCCCTGCCCTTCTCATGCCCAGATCATGCCATGGGCCCCACAGCCCTCTCTATTCCAGCCTTGTCAGCCACCCCCCCTCCGCCCCGCATGTGTCCTCCTGCCACAGGGCCTTGGCACAGACACTAGCCTGGAACTCTCCTCTCTCCTTTTCACCTGACCACTTCTCCACCTCTCAGCCGGCACTTCACCTTGGTGAGCCTTCTGGGACCCCACCAGCCCCATCCATCCTGTGACCCCCTGGTGCCCTCTAATTCCCCTTCATCACAGTTTGAACTCGTGCCATATTTAATTCCTCCGTGCGGTCCCTTGTTTAGCGTCCATCTTGCCTGGCCAGGCTGTGGCTCCGTGATGGCAGGACCCAGTGAATTCCCGGAATATGGCACATAGCCGGGTTCAGTGTGTATTGATTTAACTGGCTGCCTGCCTGCCCCAGGCGCTGTCCCTTGGTGGGGTGACCAAGACCCGGAGGCCCAGGTCCCATGCTGCCAAAAGGAACGCTCAGGAGAGCCTGCAGAGCCAGGTCAGGGTGGGCGGGGCAGTCTGGGGAGGCAGAGGAAGGAGAAGGTAGAAGAGAATTCTAGGCGAATCATCATGACAAACATGAGCAAAGGTATGCAGATGGTGGGAAAGAAATCAGCCTGATGTAGAACAAAGGGTCCTGGGTTAGGAATGAGGGGGCTGGAAAGGGGGAGGAGAGGAGGAGTCAGGTTATAAAGGCCAAGGCTTAGTTCAGGGCCAGGTGAGGGATCAGTGTGGGCCCCTGTCAGGGCCCAGCCTGTGACCAGGTCAGGACTCAGGGTGAGACCAGTGTCAGGGCTCAGTGTGGGACCAGGATGAGGGCTCAGTCCGGGACTACAATCAGGGATAGTTCAGAAAAAGCACCAGGGTTCATTCAAGGGCAGAGTCAAGCTGCTTGTGACTTTCCATTTGCAAGTTGTCTTTATTTGTTCTTTAGCTAATGGCTCTCCAATGATTCACCCATAAATCTCTCTGAAATGTATTACCTCCCCTTGGTCTCCACCACTAGCTCTCGCCTGGATCACTTCAACAAGCTTCCAGCTCCCGCCCCTTCTCCAGACCTTGCGTCCCCATCACTATCGATGCTCCAGGCGTGGGGAATTCTCTAAAATACAGCTCTAGCTGTCCCCATAGCCAGCTGGGAAGTCCCTGTCTCCTGGGGCTGGGCACAACCTCGAGCAGACAGAGCCAGCTTGGCTGGAAGAACGCAGGGAAACTTCATCTCCCAGCCCTCGGTTGCCTGCTGGCGTCTGTCTGCAGCCGCACTGTGTCCCCACCTCTTGGGAACACCAATGCGTGAGAACAGGCTCCCCTCTTCTGCTTGTTCCTGGGGTATAGGAATTTCCCTTCCATCTCAGTGTGGGAAAACTCTGTTCTTGCCTCATCTGTTTCTGCCTATCATGCCCCCGTGGACCCCCACTCTGTACTCACAGTCCCAGGATGGCTGGAGCAGCGCCCATCCTTCACCCGTGGGTGGACGGGAGCATTTCGTATTTGCTTGAGTCCTGGGCACTTAGGCTCACAAATCCCTTATCCCCAACCTCTGATTAAAGAATTTGTTCTACCCTGCCCCCCCCACCATGGGCTAGAGTCACTCTTCAACAAGATGACTTGGAGCCAGTGGGGGGCCATGTTTGGATACACAGCCCATGACGGGTCAGGCATCCTGACTTCAGCCTCCGGTCTCCCTAACCCACTGCAGCCCAACCCTGCTGCCCAGGCCAGTGTGCTCGCTGTGGCAAAGAGCTCCTCCAGGGCCAGTGAGGCCTCTTTGGTCCACAGCATGACACAGAAAAGACCCGTGTGCAGCGGAAACTTGATGGACTCCTGGTCGGTTGGCTTGGAACGGGGGTTTGGAAAGTCCCTATTGTCCCTGGCCATCTCCAGAGCCCTGAGCACCCTGATGGAGCCCCTCCCCCACCCCAAGCAGCTGGGAGTCAGGGAGGATCTCGGCGTTGGGGAGCCAGGCCGGGCCTGGAAGGCCCACAGGGTCCAAGCCAGCTCTGGTCAACGGCAGGGCCGAGGCCCTCAGGAGGTGACGCCCTTGCCTCTCTCCCTGGACTCAGTACAAGCAGGTGGAGCAGTACATGTCCTTCCACAAGCTCCCGCCCGACACGCGGCAGCGCATCCACGACTACTACGAGCACCGCTACCAGGGCAAGATGTTCGATGAGGAGAGCATCCTGGGCGAGCTGAGCGAGCCTCTGAGGGAGGTGAGCCGGAGGGGCAGGGGGGAGGGGGCTTCCCTCCCGCGGGGCGGCTCCCTCACCTCCTCCCTCTCGCTCCCTGTCCACCCTGTCTGGGGAGCAGGAGATCATCAACTTTAACTGCCGGAAGCTGGTGGCCTCCATGCCGCTGTTTGCCAACGCGGACCCCAACTTCGTGACCTCCATGCTGACCAAGCTGCGCTTCGAGGTCTTCCAGCCCGGCGACTACATCATCCGCGAAGGCACCATCGGCAAGAAGATGTACTTCATCCAGCACGGTGTGGTCAGTGTGCTCACCAAGGGCAACAAGGAGACCAAGCTGGCAGATGGCTCCTACTTCGGAGGTGAGGTGGCCCGGGGAGCTCTAGGGGGACAGGGGAATGGGCTGGAGAGACACCGAGGATGATGTCTGGGTCCCTTCCGGGCCACTGCCTGGAGGTGGGTGTTTGTGGCCCAGGGTCAGGGTGCCCGAGCTGGGAAAGAGCTGGGCACGAGCCATGTGGGCACCCACTGGGGTCACCTAGCGTGGTCACCGCTGGGGACGGGAACTTGTGACTGTCAAGCTTCCCTACTGTCCGGGGCGAGCAGGCGGCCCCTTCGAGCCCCCTCCCCACTCCCGCTGTCCTGGCAGAGATCTGCTTGCTGACTCGAGGTCGGCGCACGGCCAGCGTGAGGGCCGACACCTACTGCCGCCTCTACTCGCTGAGCGTGGACAACTTCAACGAGGTGCTGGAGGAGTACCCCATGATGCGGCGGGCCTTCGAGACCGTGGCGCTGGACCGCCTCGACCGCATCGGTGAGGGGCCGGGCGGGCGGGAGGGCGGCCCCGAGCGGTACCCACCCCTCCCACCCCCGCCCCCCGCTCCGGCCTGAGCCCCTGCTCTCGTTCCGCGGCCCAGGCAAGAAGAACTCCATCCTCCTGCACAAAGTGCAGCACGACCTCAACTCAGGCGTCTTCAACTACCAGGAGAACGAGATCATCCAGCAGATCGTGCAGCATGACCGCGAGATGGCCCACTGCGCTCACCGCGTCCAGGCCGCCGCCTCGGCCACCCCGACCCCCACGCCCGTCATCTGGACGCCGCTGATCCAGGCGCCGCTGCAGGCCGCCGCGGCCACCACGTCGGTGGCCATCGCGCTCACCCACCACCCGCGCCTGCCCGCCGCCATCTTCCGCCCCCCTCCCGGCCCCGGGCTGGGCGGCCTCGGGGCGGGGCAGACGCCCCGGCACCTGAAGCGGCTGCAGTCGCTGATCCCGTCGGCGCTGGGCTCCGCCTCGCCCGCCAGCAGCCCGTCGCAGGTGGACACGCCGTCTTCCTCCTCCTTCCACATCCAGCAGCTGGCCGGCTTCTCCGCGCCCGCCGGCCTGAGCCCGCTGCTGCCCTCGTCCGGCTCGTCCCCGCCCCCCGGGCTCGGCGGCTCCTCCCCGGCTCCCACGCCCTCTGGCCCCGCCGCTGCGGCCGCGGCCGCCGGCTTCGGCCACTTCCACAAGGCGCTGGGCGGCTCCCTGTCCTCGTCCGACTCTCCGCTGCTCACCCCGCTGCAGCCCGGCGCCCGCTCGCCGCAGGCCAACCAGCCGCCGCCCCCGCTGCCGGGGGCCCGGGGGGGCCTGGGACTCCTGGAGCACTTCCTGCCGCCCCCGCCCTCCTCCCGGTCCCCGTCGGCCAGCCCGGGGCAGCTGGGCCAGCCTCCCGGGGACCTGTCCCCCGGCCTGGCCGCCGGCCCGCCAAGTACGCCAGAGACGCCCCCGCGGCAACCTGAGCGGCCGTCCTTCGTGGCGGGGGCGTCCGGGGGGGCTTCTCCCGGAGCCTTCCCCCCCCGCGGGGGTCTCAGCCCCCCAGGCCACAGCCCCGGCCCCCCAAGAACTTTCCCAAGTGCCCCACCCCGGGCCTCCGGCTCCCACGGTTCCTTGCTCCTGCCGCCCGCCTCCAGCCCCCCGGCCCCCCAGGTCCCCCAGCGCCGGGGCACGCCACCGCTCACTCCGGGCCGCCTCACCCAGGACCTCAAGCTCATCTCAGCCTCCCAGCCCGCCCTGCCCCAGGACGGGGCGCAGACTCTCCGCAGAGCCTCTCCGCACTCCTCGGGGGAGTCCGTGGCGGCCTTCCCGCTCGTCCCCAGAGCTGGCGGCGCTAGCGGGGGCAGCGGGGGCCTCGGTCCCCCGGGGAGGCCCTATGGTGCCGTCCCCGGCCAGCATGTCACTCTGCCTCGGAAGACATCCTCAGGTTCTTTGCCACCCCCTCTTTCTTTGTTTGGGGCAAGAGCCGCCTCTTCTGGGGGACCCCCTCTGACTGCTGCCCCCCAGAGGGAACCTGGGGCCAGGTCTGAGCCAGTGCGCTCCAAACTGCCGTCCAATCTATGAGCGGGGCCCCTCCCTCCCTCTTCTCTTTTTTTCTCCCTTCTTTCTTTCTTTCTTCAGGTTTAACTGTGATTAGGAGATATACCAATAACAATAATAATTATCATTAAAAAAAACCCACACCAGAAAAACAAAAGACAGCAGAAAATAACCAGGTATTCTTAGAGCTATAGATTTTTGGTCACTTGCTTTTATAGACTATTTTAATACTCAGCGCTAGAGGGAGGGAGGGGGGAGGGAAGCAGGCAGGGCCCAAAGGCAAAAGCCAGAAGAAGGCAGGTGGGGGAGGTCTCTGGGGCTTGACCGGGGCGGGGGTGACCCACCTTTGGGGTTTCTTAGAGATCTGTTGTCTTCGTTTTAAGGTAACAGTCACCACCAGCCCCTTAGCTGTGAACTTGGAGCCCCATACTGCGGGAGCCATCTTGCTCCCCCCAGGAAGGGGTTGCCCCTGGATGTGTTCCTGGGGAGCCTCGGTCACCTGAGTCCTTGAGACAAAACGGGGCCAGGGCCCGGAGAGTCTTGCATTTTTTTCTACTGCAAACTTAGCAAGATATGTATATGAATATATGTATATGTATGTAAGGTGTATGTATAGCTGTGTAGCGTTCTGCAGACCGTGTAGATAGCCACTCACATGTGTGCACATTTTAACCCCATGTTGCCAGGACACCCAGGTCACCTTACATCCAGCAACCCGCCTTGGCCCTCAGGCTGGGCACCGCAGGGTCTGGGGGAAGTGTTCCCTCCAGTCCTCAGGGAAGAGGACCGCAGGACCTCTCAGCAGGCTCCCTTTCTCTCCATCGCTGGTCTCAAATCCAGTCCTAGCCAGACCTCTCACCACACGGAAGCAGAAGACCCCTCCTTCCCTGGGGGACCTCAAGCACATCCTGTCACCTCCGTGGCCCTCCGTTTTCCCATCCGTACAGTGGGAGGTGAGGGGAACTTCTATTTATCGAGTCTGCTCTGTGCCAAGCCCTGGTTCAGCGCTTTACCCACATTAACTCCTTCAATTTCACGAAGACCATGAGGTAGGTACTTTGATTCTCCCCATTTCGCAGATGAGGAAACTGAGTTTGGGGTAATTTTTTCCAGAATCATGTAACTAGGAGTGGCAGAGCCAGGACTGATGGGAGATTTAAATCCTTGCCTGCCTAAGGCCAAATCCTCTGTCCCTTCCAGAAGCAACTATTGAGAGGGAGAGTTAGTCTCCAAGCATAGTGCTGTGGGAAGAGACCAGATTTTGGAAGCAATCAGACCTGGGTTCGAATCCCAGCCCTGCCACTTCTTAGCTGTATGACCTTGGGCTAGTTATCTGACCTTTCTGAGTCTGTTACCTCATCTGTAAAATGGGAATAATTATGGTACCACCTCACAAAGACTTATGAGGACCAGATAAGTAGCAGATGTGAAATGCCCAGCCTAGCGCCTGGCACACACCATAGTAGGTGCTCAATAAATCATGTTTCTTCTGTTCCCTCCTCGTGTGCCCAGCCCACTGCTCCAACAAGCTATGGTGAGAGCCCAGAGAACTTTGGCTGAGGCTCCAGGACCTTTCGATCTCAGGACACAGGAGGTGGCTGGGCCTCCTGAAGGGCCTCCTGTGGCCAGTGGTGGGCTTGAGCCAGGCCTTGAGAGGTGGAAAGAGTTAGAGAGGAGGACGGAAAGGAAAGAGAAGGGGGGAGGCGAGGGTGGGATGGAGCGCACAGCGAGGACAGGACCAAGGCAAGTGTAGAGTCAGGGCTTTGGGTGGAGATCCAGAGGGGCTGGGTGGCAGCCTGAGGGGATCGGCCTTGATTCTGAAGGCACCTGCGAGCCAGAAGCAGGTTCAGAATGCGGGCCGATGGGAAAGCAGCTCAGATGCCTCCTGAGGCACACTCCTCCTCCCCAACCAGACCCCGCCAGAGCCAAGGTTAGTGGTCTGCCTCCGCCTGCCTGTCGGGCGGGAGCAGGTTCCGACGGGCGGGAGCAGGTTCCGCTGCCAAGACCTGCATAGTGGGGGCGGGGGCTGCTCCCGCCTTGTCTGCCCAGAACCCTCCTCCATGAGCCAACCAGAATGATGTCAAGATCAGGTTTGGTCCTGAGTTGTCCTGGGATGTGGGGCAGGCCAATATCTCCATGGATGGGTCACAGGGAGAGGGAGGCAGTCATCCAGGAGAGAAGGTGGGGAAGGATCCTGGGATCCTGGGGAGAGCCCAAGCCCCTGGCTGGGGTCTCTAGTAGGTAGGAGAATGCCCCCTGGGCCCAGGGAGTTCTCAGAGCTGGAAGGATTTAAGTGGCAGTCTCAACCTGAGTTCTGCACACATCCCTGCCCCCGCCAAGGAAGGCAGGAAGACTTGATCCAAGCCAGTCTAGTCCTGGAGGTGGTGGGGTGGGGGAGGGAGGAGCAGGGGTGGAGGGTGCAGGGGTATGCGGGGTGAGGACCACCCCCCTTGCCATCAGGGCCTGGCCTCACCACTCTCTTCTCTTTGCACACACACACACACACACACACATACACATGCATTTTATAAAAGCTCTGACCCAGCCCAGCCAATCCTCAGAGACTGGGGAAGCCAGGTCCAGTCAGTGGGCCCACCCATCCCCAATCCCCCACAAGCAATTTTCAAAATCTACCACTTTTAAAACAGAAAACGGTAAATGCACCGTGTTGTATATTTTATTTAAATAAAAAAATTCCAGCAGATGCTGTCTTCTTCCAGGGGCCGGGGATTGGGAGCGGAGAGTAAGGTCAGTGGGGTATGCTGGAGGCTCAGCAGCCAGGCTGTGGTGAGCAGGGGACCATGGGCCCTGGAGCGCGTGGGCACTTGTGCCCCCGGGAGCAGGGGAGCAAAGGTGCGAGGGAGTGTGAGGGCGGGCTGGGTTGCAGGCGCGTGTGGTTTATGGGCTGCTGAGTCATTAAGGAGGAGTGTGAGAGAGACAGAGTGTGTGTCCTTTGTCAGCTGGTGGACGTGTGAGACCCTGACTCAGGCCCTGCCCACCCCAGCTGCCAGGGCTCCTGAGTCCCAGGAACTCCCTGGTGCTCCCTGCAGGGGAAGGAGGATAATCCCTGGGCACGTGGACTCCAGGGGGATACTGAAGAGGGAAATGCCATCTTGGCCTGATCAGATGGCCCCTCAGAAACTGGAGGGTGGCTGGGGGACCAAAGGTGACCGGGCTGGGGGTAGGGTGTCATGGCCGAGGGTTTCAGAGCGGCTAAGGATGCGGCACAGCTGCTGGGCCCCTGTGTGGGCTGGGGAATCTGAGGGCACACTCGGGATGGGAGGCTTCGAGGTTAGAAGGTGGGGCACCCACTCCCTTCTGATGGCGGGGTGGCCCTGGGTCTGGCCCCCAGACCTCTGAGAAGCCTTCAGACGGCTGCCCTCACTCCCCCTGGGGCCGCAGACCTCGCCGGATAGGAGAGACGCAGCCGTCCGTGGCTGGAACAGCGAAGTCCCCGGGGCTCCCGGCTCCGCGCGGGGACTGCCCTGTGGCTGCCTGTGGGAGGAGGGGAAGTCCTCAGAAAAGGGCAGGGAACCCGGTCCCCATCACTGATTGCTGAGTGGATGCTGTTTCCATGGGAACCAGCCTCGGAGTCCCGTTGCTAAGGAGGCAGCTCGGCAGTCCCGGCGTCCCCATGACAACTGCCCCCTGCGGCCCAGGCAGCCCGGTTCCTCAGGGACCGGCGGGGAGGGCAGAGGTGGCCCGAGGGCCTGGCCTTTGAGGCCACGGGGAAGCCTTTTCCCACAGTGATTTAGTCCAGCCAAACCTCGAGGGGTGGATGTGCACCTGGGTGGCCCCAAGGATAGTCACCGGCACCCACCACTGCTGCCCGCCCAGGACAGATCCCCCAGGTGCCTGCGCAGGGCCTCGCTCCTGCACTGGGATGGGGGCGGGTGGGGAGGCAACACCAGTCACTGTCTTCTCCGTTCCCTTACTCCGAAAGGACCCTTAGTAAGTACCCACCGTGTGCCAGGCGCTGGCTGCTTCCCCCTTCTCTCCCTCCCCCCACACCACCCTGACCGGTGAGAACTCACCTCAGTCACAGTGAGCCAAAGGGCACGGACGCTCAGCCCCCGACCAGGAGCTGGAGTGTGAAGGGACCAGGATGCTCACCTGGTCCTGGGGACTCCACCCTGCCCTTCTCCACTGGTGCCGCCCTAAGTAAGGGGCTGATGGTGGGAGCCGTCTGTCCGGGTGCAAGAAAGCTTGTGCCGTCTGGAAGGATTTAAAACCAAGAATAAAAATGACTAAACGTCAGTTTGCTTTCTCTTATCTGTCATCATCACCACCTACCAGCAATTCTGAACAACACCAGGGGTACAATCCTCCCTCCCCACTGTGACAGGCAGCATCCCCTCCCCAAAAAATGCCCCTTACTTCAGTGCCTCGCCGAGGGCTGCTGGCGTGGGGGGCAGGCCCGAAGGCACCCTTTCGGCCTCCGTGGGGATAAGCCAGATCGACATTCGTGAAAAAACATTGATAAAGTTTGACAAAATCCCTCCCTCAACTCTGTTTCTTCCCAGCTGCTGATGTCGGGCTTCTCAGCCAAACTTCTGGAGACTTGTCTCCACTCCCCAGCCTCATGTCCCTTCCTCTGAGTCACTTCTTCTACTGCAGTCTGGCTCCCACCTGCTCGCCACCAGCGGCTCCAGACCAGGTCATCAGTGGCCGCCACTGTGCATCCAGGGGCAGTTTCGTGGCCTGCAGGGTGTAACCCCGCTGACCCGGCTCGACCCAGCTCACCCAGCTGCCGAGGTCCCGCTCTTGCCTTCCTGCCCCACCACTCTGATCAGCCTCAGTTCGAGGGGTTCTTCTTTCTGCTGAAGGGCAGTGCTTCCAGGCTGCCCCTCGGCCACCCTCGTCTGTTGCACACGCCTCCTGGAAACTTCACCCAAGCCCTCGGCTCCCCTGGCCTGGAGGGGGAGGCCTTTCCAGTTTCCCCCTCAGTTCAGGCCCCCAGTCCCCTGAGCTTCAGCCCGGGCACCTGCTGCTGGGGTCCCCTGGCTCTTCATGCTTCTCTGACCCTTCTCTCATCCACCTCTCATTCTTTCTTGAGTTTGGAGCTTCCAGTGCCCCACAGAGCCATGGGCCCCCTGCTGATTCTGCTTCTCCAGTTTTCTTTCTCTTGAGGGTAGAGATTTCATACACACGGAAGAAGATATAAACACGTACTACATACATAATAAGACATTAAACATATGAGAAGCAGCCATGTACCAATCACTCAGTTTTAAACACAGAGCACAAGAAATTCCTTTGAAGGCACCTGTGCTGGTCCCCAGCTGTATCCTTCTCCTTCTCTCCAAGGACAGCCACTCATCTGAACTGTAATTCGATCATTCCCTTTCTTTTCCTGATACTTTACTGCCAAAAGACAAGGTCTCTGAACCATAGATTCCGTTGCTTACCAAGGCTGGGGGGTGGGAGTGGAAGTAGTTGTCTTTGCAAGGAGGAGGAGTTCATCAGCAATACGCAGAATTGTGGATGTGTGGGGATAATAAAAAGCAGACCGAGTTTTAGTTCATTTTCTTGCTTTTGAGTTCTTTCCAAACGATCTACCTTACCATTGCCTGCCCGCTCCACTTCCCGACACCACTAAGTACATTTGTAAAAATCGGGGTTTCGCGTACGTGGTATCATGCCATATGTCGTCTCTAGTAATTTGCTGGTTTTGTTCCATATCATAATTTTGAGACACTGTTGATGCACGGAGCACAGTTAACTCATTTTCACTGCTGTATAGCATTCCATTATATGATCCCCCCCCCCACCCGCCCCCGTTTTCATAGGCATTCCTCTGGAGATAGCTGTCTCGGTCGGTTCCAGCTCCTGCTGTTACAAACACTGCTACCAAAAACATTGCTATTTGTGGCTCTGGATAAAGATGTGTAAAAAGATCTCTAGGCTCCGTATCTAGTTGTGGAATAACTGAGTCATAGGGTGAATTAATCTTGGCTTTACAAGATCATGCCAGACTGTTTTAAGTAGTTCTAACAATTTACACTCCCACCTGCCGTGCATGAGTTACTCTCGCTCCACATTCTTGCCGATAATTGGAATCATCAGACTTTGTTATTTCTCCCAATCTAGTGATATTTGATTCTGTTTTAATGTGCAAATCCCTAATTACTAGTAAGGTTGAATGTTTGCTCGTATATTCATTTGCCATTCGGATTTCCACTTCTGAGAAATATTTTTTCATGTATTTTGCTTGATTTCCTATCTTGTTATTGGCTTGTAGCAGTTTTACACACACACACACACACACACACACACACGTGCAAACACACGCACATCTATTTGAGAAACACATTCTTTGTTCATGAGATGTTACCAATATCTTCTTCCTGTTTATGGCTTTTATTTTCACTTTTTTTCATTTTGATAAACAGAGGTTTTGCATTTTAGTGAGGTCCAGTTAAGCAATATTTTTTTAAATATCTAGTATTTCTTTAGTGTCTTTTTTGCTTGTTTAAGAAACCTGTCTCTGATGTTATGAAGATATTCTTCTATATTGATTTGTAAAAATGCGAAGTGTTGCTTAACCTACCCAACCTAACTTTGGTGTGGTATCAGGGCAGAATGCGATTTCATTTTTGCCCCGTATGGACAATCAATTGTTCCTACTAATTTACAGTGTCACTTCCGTATCGTCTCTGGGTCTGTGTTGAGGCTCTGTGTCCGGTACCATTAGCTTGCCTATCCTTGTTCAAACGGTAGCCTGTCGTAGTCACTATAGTTTTACAAAGTATGTTGATTCCTAGTTGAGCGAGTCCCCACCTTCTCCCTCTTAAGGAATGTCTTGGCTATTCTAGGCTCTTTGTACTCTCATACGTACACTGTGTAATCGCTTTGTTAAGATGCATGAAGAATTCGATGGACTTCTCATTTGAAATTACATAAATATTATTATTAAAGTTTATATTCCTATGGATGAACAGAGTATAACTGTCTCCACACTTGGGTCTTCTGTAATGGGTTTTTGGGGTTTTTTTTTTTTTTTTTTGGACTAGTCAGGATAATTAGCACTCGCTGCCCCAACAGAAAAAGCTCCAAATTTCAATGGTTTCACACAGCGAAGGTTTATTCCAGCTCAAGTAGATTCCTCTGCGGGCCGGGCTGACCCTCTCTTCACAGATGTCAGCGGGAACCCCTGGTCCCCTGATTACTGTGGGCGGAGCAGAGACAACTGGAAGAGAAGAGTGATTACGAACCACTTCTCTCCAGCAGCGACACACTTCACTTCCTCTGTCTGTTGTCCCTCGGCCATCACGTAACTGCCAGGGGGGCTGTGAAACGTGAGGGCCCATAGGGAATATTTGCTGGGCATTAACAGCCTCTGCCGAATCTTGCACATGGCTTTATGCTTTTCTTCATGACGGTTTGTACATGTTGTTAGATTCATGCCTCGTACCTTGTTTTTATGTTGCGATTGCTACCAGGATCTATTTGCTTCATCGCGGCTGAGTTTTGACAACTGTGCACAGTCCTATGACCACCCCCAACAGTTAAGATCGAGAACATTTCCATCACTCCTCCAAACACTCATGTCCCTTTGCAGCGAATCCCTGTCCTCCCACTCCTGGCCCCTGGCAGTCTGCCCCTGTCACTAAAGTTTTGTTTTTTCTAGAATTTCGTATAAACGGGATCATAAAATATGTGTCTCTTGGGTCTGATTTCTTTCATTTAGTGTGGAGCTTTCAAGATCTGTCCGTGTTGTGTGTATTACACAGCAACTCTTCCTGCTCTGGAGAAGCCACAATCTGCTTGCTCATTCACCGACTGAGGAACACGTGGCTTTTTCCAGTGTTTAGTTATCCAGGATAAAGCTCCTATGAACATCCATTTCAAGTCTTCATGTGGACATGGATTTTCGTTTATCTTGAATAAATATCCGGGAGTGGGGCACCTCGGTGTCTCAGTTTAGTGTCTGACTTGGTTTCGGCATGGGTCATGATCTCGGGGTTGTGACATCGAGCCCGGAGTCCCGAGCCCCGAGCTGGAGTTGGGCTCAGCACGGAATCTGCTTGTCCCTCTCCCTCCCGCTCTGCCCCTCCCCCTGCTCACCATCTCTCTCTCTCAAATAAGTAAGTAAAATCTTTAAAAAAAATAAATATCAAGGAGTGGCACTATTGGGTCCTATGGTAAGTATATGTTTAACTTCATACGAAACTGCTAGATTATTTTTGGAGCTGGAATACTGTTTTGCATTCCATCCACCAGCAATTGTATGAGAGTTCCAGTTACTGCACATCTTTGCAACACTTGATACTGTCAAGAGGGCGTGTACCGTTGACTTCTGGTTTTAATCTGCAGAATACAAGCCCTTTATAATATATATGTTTTGTAAATATTTTCTCCCAGTTTATGGCTCACCTTTTCATTTTCTTAATCGTGTCTTTCAAACGGTAAACATTTTTTTTAAGCTTTATTTATTTATTTTAGAGAGACAGACAGCACGAGCAGGAGGGGCAGAGGGAGAGGGACAGAGAGAAGCTCAAGCAGACTCCATGCCCAGCACACGTCTGAAGTGGGGCTTGATCTCACCACCCTGAGATCATGACCTGAACTGAAACCAAGGGTCAGACATTTAACTGACTGAGCCACCCAAGTGCCCCAAGTGGTAAGCATTTTCAATTTTGATGATGTTCAACTTACTAAATTTTTCTTTTGTGATTCATGACTTTGGACAGGGAATTAAAAGTGTGCACTAGAAAATATTTACTTAACACACAAAAAAGGGCAGTAACAGAGTAATAGACAAAAAAAATTAAGACATAGAAAACAAATAGCAAACGCCAGATGTAAATCCTACCTTATCAGTAATTATATAAAATGTAAATAGTAAACACTCAAATTAAAAAGCAGAAATTGGCAGAATGAGTAATAAAACTACATAGTTTTGTTAATATATTATATAATCAAAATACATTATGTTATACCCACTTTAATTAATATGTATTAATACATTTATATGTTAAATAGTACAAACTGTGATATATTATTTATTAAGTATAAATTATATATAAAAAATTCAACTCTGCTGTCTATGAGAGACACATCTCATATTCAAATAAGTTGAAGAGATGCAAAAAGATACATCATACAAATTTTAGCCAAAAGGGAGCTGGAGTGGCTGTACTAATATCAGACAAAGTATATTTTAAGACAAAATCGGTACTAAAGACAAAGAATATTTTTAAATGATAAAAGAATCAATCTATCAAGAAGATTTAACAATTAAAAATGCACAAACACCTAACAACAGAGCCCCAAAATCCAGGACGCAAACCTCATATAATGGAAGGGAGAAATAGATAACTCAACAACAATAGTTGTAGACTTTAATACCCCACTTTCAATAATGGGTAAAATGACTGGAGAGACAATCAGGAAGGAAGGAGAAAATTTGAACAATACAAACCAACTAGAATACCCAACCTAACAACAGCAAAATACATATTTTTCTCAAGTGTCTATGGAACATTCTCCAGGATAGACCCTATGTTAGCCACAAAACAAATCTCAATAAACTTAAAAGAATTAAAATCATACAAAGTATCATTCTCTGACAACCATATAGTGAAATCAGAAATTCATAACGAGGAAATTTGCAAAATTTGCAACTATATGAAAATTAAACAACAGACTTCTAAAGAATGAAAGGGGTCAAAGAAGAAATCACAAGGAATATTAGAAAGGAAACTGAGATGAATGGAAACAAATACACAACATACCAAAACTTATGGGGTGCAGCAAAAGCAGAGCTCAGAGGGAAATTTATAGCAAATAAGCTACTATATTTAAAAAAGACCCTAAATCAATAACCTCAACATTCACCTTAGGAAACTCAGAAAAGAAAAGCAAACTAACAAATCAAGTACAAGGAAGGAAAGAATAAAGACTAGAGCAGAAATACAGAAAAGTGATACAGGAAACCAGCAAAACCAAAAGGTGCTTCTTTGAAAAGATCAACAAAATTGACAAATTTTGACAACTGACCCTGTTGGAGAGTATAAGGCAATCGAGTCCAGTTTCAAAAATGAGGTTATAGGTACATACACACTCTTTTTGCAAAATGCACATGCTTTCATATAAAGCGAATGTATGGAGAGTATTAATGTGCTGTTGACACGCTCAGCAAAGAGAGTATATTTCCCCCTGGTAATTATAACTCTGGGATAGAACTGTCATTTTGGAACTTCCCAAGTAACACTTTTTTTTTTTAAATTTCTGTGAATAAACTTGAACTGTATTTTCTTTGATCTGACAATAACTTTCACAAAGATCCGACTACTTCAAGGGAAGTTTTCATATGCAAAAGTTACAATTTTACCTCATTTGGGGCATCAAATTAACCCTGTTAATTCTATATCGAAGAAAATGAACTTACAACTTGCATTTTAAAAAAATCTAGGCTTCCAAAACAAACCAAAGCAAAACAGAGGAGAATGAGAGAGAAGACTCAATATACTAACAGGAAGGGAAGAGGGGCTATTACTACTGACCTATAAGAATAAGAAAGGAACAGAGGGGTACACTGTGGACAGCTAGATGCCAACAAATTAGATAACCCCAAGAAATGGGGCAAATTCTTAGAAACGCACAAACTACCAAAACTGAATCAAGAAGAAATAGAGAATCTGAATAGATCTATAACAAGTAGAGAGATTAAGTTAGTAACAAAATTTCCCATAAAAAAATAGTCCAGGACCAGATGGCCTCACTAGAGAATTCTACCAAATGTTTACGGAGCAATTAACACCAATCCTTTAAAGCAGAAGAGGAGGGAATACTTCCCTTACTCTATGAGGCCAGTATTACACTGATAAGCAAAATCAGATTTTAAAAAAGTATGAGAAAGAATCCCTACATACCCATACCCCTTATGAATATAGACACAAAAAATCTTCAATGAATTCTCAAGGGAGATGACCATTTTTACTTATTTTTTAAATGTATCAGTGCCAGTCAGGTTTCCTAACAGGTTTCTCCTGGGCACCTCCAGCCTGGAAGCTTCCCTGTCCGTGCTCTGGCTGCGTCAGGGTCAGCTGGCTCCCTCCAGCCTCTCCCGCCTTCCAGGTTCCTGGTGTTCGGATTTCCGTAGGGCAGGAAGAGCTAGCTTCCCTTTTCATTTACCACTTGGGGTCAGTTTTTTGGTCCTCTGTGAGGGAAATCCTTTACTTCCTTTTTGAGCAAATCATTTCAAAGTACCCCTGCTGTAATTTAGCCAGTATCTGAATTTTCCCTGCTCTGAAGACCTACTGCCAGAAGGGTTGGGAGAAAACTCTGGTTCCTTTCTCTAGGGAATTCCCTACCACCGTCAGTGTTGACTTACTCTGTGACCGCCCCAGGCTGCAAGCAGGGTTGGACATTCCTTCCTTGCTCTACCAGATCGCCACTCTGTTGGGTCTCAGCACTTGTGCTGGACGGTAATTTCTGTCTGTTAAATGTCTGTGCTCCCCTCTAGAGTGTGGACACATTAACAGAGCCTGTCTTACTCATTTTGCATCCTCGGAGTCCTTGGGGGTATTTGTGAAGCCACGAATGATTCCCAGCTTCTTGGGTGAGGAAGACTCTTTTCTTTTTCTTTTTTTTTTTTTTAATGTTTTTTTATTATGTTATGTTAGTCACCATACAGTACATCCCTGGTTTCTGATGCAAAGTTCGATGATTCATTAGTTGCGTATAACACCCAGTGCACCATGCAATATGTGCCCTCCTTACTACCCATCACCGGCCTATCCCATTCCCCCACCCCCCTCCCCTCTGAGGCCCTCAGTTTGTTTCTCAGAGTCCATAGTCTCTCATGCTTCATTCCCCCTTCTGATTACCCCCCCTTTCTTTATCCCTTTCTTCCCCTACCGGAGGAAGACTCTTTTCTGACTGGCCCTGAATATCCCTCTTCTCACACCACCTGCCCATGGCAAGATCTCTCTGGCTCCAGTTCCAGCCAATTTCCCTTCTGTGTACTAGTCTAGAATGTTCATTGGCTGGTTCTCCTGCCATGTCCTAGGCAACTTTGTCTATGGGAGTTCGAGCCATCATTTTGTCTTCAAGAGTAGATCTTTCTGGCCTCTTTCGGAAAGCTGACCAGAATTCTCAGTAAGACCTGGGTTTTGAGTTTATGAAAGGAACCCACCTTATTCTTAACTCATTAGGACTGACCCCCCACCTGTGGTACCTGGCCAACCACCCCAGCTTGATGGGGCCCGGAATCACCCTTGCAGTGTTCCCAGGGCCCTGGGGGAGGATAGCACCAGCTCTGTGCACCCTCCCTATCCTCTGCTCTGGCCTGCTGGGACTCCAGTGCTGAATCCAAAGACAGCAGGCTGAACACGGTCCTAGAGGCCGCGGCCTCAGCAGGAAACAGGGTGGCTGGGACTTGTTCTCTTCAAGGTACGCTGATGGCCACAGGCAGTGAGCGGCTTCCCAGCTCTGCAATGGCTCCTTCCCGCTCCAGACAGACGGCCTCACAGTAATTCCTACACTCAGCTCAGCCTTACCTCGTCCGCAAAACCCGTCTGAGTGAGTGCTCCCGGGATGAGTTCGGATGTTGTCCAGTTCCCCCAGCACTGGGCCACGGTCAGTTCAAGTTCGTCTTCCTCAGCCAGGTTCATTTAGTGAACACCTACAGCGTGCTAGACACTGGGATGGAGAATCCAAACACTAGCGTGATTGTTTTCCTTGAGTTTACAGCGTTTTGGAAAAGACAGAAATATGAATAAGAACAGAGGTCCGGATGGTCAGGTTGGGTCCTTAGAGATGGAGAGAAATTTACTAGGCAGAGAAAGCCAGTCATGAGGGTGGTGGGTAGGGTGACAATGTGAGGCAAAGGGAAAGGTCTAGAGGTCAGACGTCATGGCTTAGGCTGTAAGCGCGAACTGCAAATCGATGTCAAGAGGCAAATGGGGCCACGTTGGTCTCTTTTCTGCAGGGCTGGTGACAGGGAAGTGAGTGCGGGGTGCTGAGCAGGGGAGGAAGGCTGGATCTGAGTTAGAAAAATCCTCCCCGTAGTCGTGGGGAGGCTGGACCGCTGGTGAGGCAGAGGCCAGGGGCCTGCAGGGAGTTTGCCCCACATGTGACGAAGAGGAGCCACCTCGGGGCACATCTGAGGTAGATGTGTTGAGGGGAGAGTTTAGAATGGCTCTCCGACTCCTCCTTTGGGAGATGGGGTCCAGAGAAGAAGGGAGACCCATTAACGAGAGACAGGCCTGTAGCATTCGCACCGGTGTCAGGTGGCGGGGCCCTGCGCCAGGGCACGGGGATGGGGAGCGCGCAAACCTGTGACTGCAACCGAGACACCAGCTGACGTCGGCCTGCCTCTTGCAACCTGAATAAGGCCGACTGGCCTTCACATTCCTTGACCTGGGGAAGGTCTCATGTCCTCCCCTCTCTCCCCTGGATTTCTGTGAATTCTCCGGTTTAGATTCTTTTAGTCATTTCCAGCTCTGGGCTCCTGTTTCCGGTGAGCCAGTCCCACTTACGGTCACCCTCACCATGCCAGATCTGTGGGCTGTCCATCCCCGCGTTGCCCCTTTCCTTGTTGGGGGGAAGCCAGTAACTCATGCCAGGCCCTGTGCACGTACGTGGCAGACAGCATGCGAGATCTGGGGAGCCGGAGGGGGGTCGTTTCTAGTTGTGCAAGGAGCAAACAGCCTTAAATTACCTCTCAGAGCTTCCCATTTGAAAAAGCCGTCTGGGCACCTCAAGGGCAGCCATTTCCCACTGGGGGTACCTTCCCACCTCGCCCCTCACTCTCTCTGCATCTTGCTTACACCTGCTGCCAGCATACCTTCTCGCCTCCCCCGCCCTCCATTTTTGCAGGAAATTCTGAATTCCTCTGTATCGTGCAGCAATAACCCCTTCTCAGCTCAGCTCCAGGCCCATCTTTTCATCTCCAAACCCATCAAGTCCCTCCTAGTTGAGTACAAGAGCATCTCGAGATGAACATCATTCAGTCTGCTCAAGAGTAATTGCAGTTTTAAATAGCATTTTTCCCACATTACATACTTTTTAAAGATTATAAGAAATGTAAAGCGCTCTTTTCCTTCCACTAGCCTCTCCCACCTCTTCTAGCTCTCCTGGTGAACCCCCTCCTTCGGCAGCTGGAAAGCCAAGGTGAAGAGGTGCGCCTGCTGTCTGGAGCCGCTCTTGGCCCCCTGCTTCTCTCTCCCTGCCCACGCCCCCGTCCCCATCAACACGATGGGTGTTCAGTGATGTTGTCCGGTCTCTCCTGATGATACCACACCCCTAGCAGGAAGATGGCTGAGATTGGGAGGGGCGGATGGACTGGGGAAAGAGCCTTGTTCATAATGTTCGTCTCAGAACCAATCTGGAGGACAGCCTTGCCCTAGTCCCCAGTCCGAGTTGGTCACTGTGGCATCAGCATCATTTCTCAGCACTGCCAGGCAGACGGGTCTTTGTCACCTTTCAGGTTCAGCCCAGGACACCAAAGGGCCATGGCTGCTGGAATGGGAGGGTCCTGGCACCAGTAACAAGAGGGACCTATTAGGATCCCTCCAAGGAGGAGTAGGCTGGTTATTTGTGTGGGAAACCATCCTACATGCTCCAGGCCCTGAGTCCTCATATCTGTCCATCTATCCAGGAGACAAGCATCTGCTGTTGTCAGAAACTGCCTCTGGCATTAGGCATTTGGAGAAGAGGAATTCATATGTGAGTCCACAGTCCAGTGGAAAAAGGCTCAAACTAGTAAATCCGTGTAAGATGTGCCAAGAGCTCCATCTAGGGATACAGAGGAGGGCAAGCACCGGTGGGCTGCCTGGCTGTTAGAGCAGGCGCGGTGGGGGCGGGGGGGGGGGGGGCTCCACGTGCCATGCCTCTAATGCCCATTTCACTGTCACTTCCCGTGGCTGGAATGCTGGGTGCACCCGGTGATGGGGTCTCGGCCTGGAGGCCACGGCAGACCAGCACAGACCTAGCACGGAGAGCTGACTCCATCCCGGTACCGCTAACGGGCATGATGAGGTTTGGGCTTCACGAGGCTCGCTCGGCAGCAGAGCAGATGAAGGGCTGGGGCTGAGCTCCGTGTCCCCCACTCGATGGCCAGTTCACGGAGGGGACAGCCTACGGCCGCGTGCTCAGCATTATTCCAAGCCTAGACCCTCAGATACCGTGAGAAATCTCACAGCGTTATGGACTGAATGTTTGTATCCCCCAATTCACATGTCCAAACCTTAATTCCCAATGGGATGGTATAGGAAGGGGGGACCTTTGAGAAGTGATTAGGTCACGAGGGCCCCTATGAATGGGATCAGTGCCCTTAGAAAAGAGCCCCTGTGAGGCCACAGCGAGAAGATGGCGTCTCTGAACCAGGAAGCAGGTCCTCACCAGACACCAGATCTCCTGCTACTTCGAGCTTGGGCTTCCCAGCTTCCAGAAGTGTGCGAAATCAGCTTGCCGTCTGAGCCCCGCGGGCCGTGGTGCTCTTGTTACAGCCGCCCAAGCTAGGGCACGGAGCGCAGGCGGACAGCGAGGCAGCCCGGCAGAGGCGGGGCTCCGGCAGACCCGCTGCACGTGTCACCCCGGAGAGACGGGCCTGGGCGTGGAAGGCCCGCATCCGCACGGCTGCCGAAAGATCGAGCTGCGGCCGGGATGCTACCGCATCAGGGACTTGGCCCACGCACCTTCCGGGAGGGACTTCTCTGCTGGGGTCTCGTGGCTCGCTGCACACTCCTCGGGCTGCTCAGTCCCTTCAGGGCAGTGATGGGGGGGTGGGGGACACGGACAGGGCTCATCTTCAGGGCTGGCGGGCGACCCGACCGCGGCCTGCAGTCTCCCAGCTCACCTGGCACGCCTCCCTGGGGGCCCCCAGAACGCCTGCCTTTAAGACTGTGAGGGCAGCGGTGAAGTCATGCGGACGCTGGGAACCGGGACGCGAAGCTCTTGTTTTCTTAAGGAAAAAAACTCTTTGACCACACCGGGGTTTGATTGGATTAAAAAAGTGTATTGGATTTCCAATACTAAATAAAAACATGAAATCGTTTTTTAAAAAGCCATAGAGTTTACAGCATCAACTACAGAAAAGGCCGAACAAGTGTGTACAGAAGTTAGTCCCCAGCAGTCCTCCAGGCCCCCCTCCAGCAGGCAACGAGGCATCAGACACGTTTGTCCCAGACCCTCCTGAAGGAAGCTGCCGAGCGGCAGCTCAACTAGGACGTTACGAGACGCACGATGGTTTAATTTCAAAAATCACAGGAAAATGTAAGAAAATGTATTAAATTGTGAAAAGGTGCAATACAGAATAGCTTTCCTTTTTCTTAATTTTAAAAAATCCCCCAACTTTGAACAGTTATTTTATTTAAAAATAGGCCCCCCCGCCCCCGTTCTGTGGCAGTATCCAGGTACCGAGGCCCTGAGGTAACACGAGTGTCAGGGGTCACGGGAGGGAGCGCCCCGAATACCGAGCACGTTTCTTTGGGCAAAAGGTAAGACAGCTTCTGGGGAATTTAGCCCTCCTGGTGTCCGGAGTGCTCGGGGTGCTCTCTTCGGGATCAGTTTAAGTGCACTGGTTTTCCAGAATCCCGCCTAGCACGATCCTCTGTGACCAGCTAGCATGGCAGCAGGACTTCCAGCATTGCACTTTTCATTGCCCCCAAAATAATAAATACAGAGTTCATCTTCTACAAAAGCAAATATGTGTTAAGACCTAAAAAGGGGAAATAACGAATGTACAAAGGCAAGTGGGGTGCCTGCGGGGCCAGGGCAGAGCCCGGGGCCCCAGGGCTGGTGGGCTGGGTGCCCACCGGTGGTCTCAGCAGCTGACCTCCTCCCGGCCACAGAACTGAAGCCTGATGGGCCTTCTACACTGCCTTCCGCACTGTCTTCTGGGGAGTGGGTGCTAGCGGGTCAGTCCTGGATTTTGTGAATATTCTCAATAGTAAAATAAAACACCTCAGCTCCTTACCTTTCTAAGAGAACGTTAAGAGCTGTCTGCAGAGGCAAAGGGCCTCTCAGCATACTGGAGGAGACTGCTACCCCCTTCTACTCAGGGGCTTCGCCGAGCCGCTGGGACCGAAGAGGTGGCAGCCAGCTCCTCTGTCCCTTTCCACTGCCCTGTCCCCTGCTACCTCCAGAACAATGTTTGGAAAGAAGCAGAGAGCCTCACGGGGTCTGCAGCCCCTGCCTGCCTCGGCCTTGCAAATGCTTTCCCTAAGGGGCTCTGAAACCCGGCAGCGAGAGCCACACTGGCTAAGGACAGGTACCAGAGAGAAGCAAGGCGTCCTGTGAGGAAACAAAGTTCCTTCCTTCACGTCCCACGTCCCCCAGGGAACACACAGTAACAGCAGGAAAGGGCTCCATCTTGCCCCGATTTTCCAGGAGCGGGCGCAGGCTCTCGGCCTGTTCCGCATCATTCCAGAGATCGGAAGTGCGGCACCGGCTCCTCCGAGTGGATGTTCTCAACAGGGTGTGACCCAGACATCAGGGCAGCTAAGTCCTTGAACTCACCTATTGCACAGAAGAATTTTTTAACTAGATCCAAATGAAAGTCCAGTTGCAACTTAGTGACAATAGAGATGGACATGCCAGGACAGGACGAAAAAGAAGATGCTTCCGTTCTCTGCAGGCTTCTGGAAGAAAGCACGACGACTGAAACATTCACAGACCTCAGCAGCCCCTCCACTTTCTATTCCCAACCCCCCGGCCCACCCCCACCCCAATACTTTGAAACTGCACAGAAAGCAACGAACAAGTCTTTTCAATGTTACATTTCATTCAAATAGATCTGTGATCTCACAGTGATGAGAGGAGAAAGTCAGGCCTTTAATAATTATAATAAAAAAATAATAAAAAAGCTTACAAACAGCAATGCAACATTTCCTCCCCCCTCAAAGTGGTGGACTAACAGCTGGTAGAGGACGCCATGACTCGGAATTCAAAAACAAAACAAACAAGCCAACCCCGGACCCGCCCGCGCTGTCAGTGACCTGCCACACACAATTCAGACAAGCAGCCGAACGTCAACCACTTGTGGCGAACACCATGGACTCGCTTGGGTTTTGATAGTGTTTTTCTTTCGAAGGTAAAATAAAATAGGACACAAATAAAACCGTACGTAAACGCCAATGTCTACACTCCATAAAGGCGATGCCGTCGCAGCACGAAGACACAGCCTGACCACAAGGTGAAATGTAGGGTGCACTTCCTGCCTCTTCCCCGGACACAAAATTTTGGCCCATGGTGCCCAGTCCTGCAGGGTGTCAGCAGGCAAAGGGAAGCCGCCTCGACACAGGCTTCTTCCAGGCCGACCAGGAGAAGGCAGGTGGCCGTGCCTGGAACCGGCCCCACGCAGGGCCGCCGGCTGGTCTGCTCGCTCGCTCTGTGTTCTCAAGTGCTGTCCTAGCGTGCTCTGTACAATCCTCGCTTTCCAGGCTCTGTCCCAAGACTTCTAGACCCAGGTCTGCCGTCAGGTCCTGGGGAAGGCCTCATGCTGTTGTGATGGCGTTTAGGTCCTTCATTAGTCCTTCCAGGTGGGCCATCTCTTTGGTCAGCTCATCTGGTTCATAGCTCTGGGGAAGAGAAAGCACAGACCCTCAGCACTGTTCCCGGCTCAGAGGAGATGCCCAGAGCACGTCTGCTCAATGAACGAGCGTGCATCTGCTTCCCGCTTCGGGGCCGGCACACGAGATCAGTGCGACCGGCACACGAGATCAGTGCGACCGGCACACTCGCAAGCCGTGGGACACACACCTAGACATCCTGGCTGGGCTGAGGGCCCAGGGACTTACACTCTCGGAGTCTTCCAGCATCCTTGTGGTCTCCTGCACTTCAGGGGCACTGGGCACCACCACTGGCATAGGCGGCCGGCTCCTTCCTAAAGTCCCAATGGAGGCCGTCTTCACCGAGTGAATGTGATGGTTCAGAGCTGAGGGGGAAAGGGCACCGTTAGGGGTGTGGCCGAGCCTGCTCCCCCAGATCTCATGAGGGCAACTAAGTTCCAAACACTGCTTCACGGTCAGGGATGCACCCAGACCCAGTGCACAGAGCCTGCTGTAAAGGCAGTGCACTAGGGGGAAGGAGGGGCAAGTGGGGCATCTCAGAGGCCAGAGAAAGTATTCTCTTTGGCTTTAGAAAACTAGAAGTAAGGTCAACATTCTTTTCATAATAATAAGACGTTTTTGCCTCTGTGCCGATGGTACGGAAGCAACAGTGAGTAAAACCGCCGGAGCCTTAGCATGAATTAAGGCAGTGGTACCAAATCGTCAGGTCACCCACGGACACGCCTTGCAATTAAAAAAAGAAAACACACACAAAACTCGTTTAACTGCAGATCATCCTTAATGAAGTAGTAGAAATTATTTCATTAAATCTCAACCCTGGTTACACACCCTGTAAGTATTCTATGTGACAAAATGGAAAGTATGCATGAAGCACTTCTGCTATATCCTACAGGACAGCGGCCGTCTGAAGTTCAAGGCATCTGTGACAGCTCGAGTTGGAAGCGCAACTGTGGCTTTTGTCATGAAACACTAACGGTAGTCCAAAGGAAGACTGACAGACACACCAGTTACTCAGACTTGAGCATCTGGCAGACATTTTCTAGAAAGTAAATAAAGTAAGCCAGTCACTTCAAGGAAAACACTGGACGGTATTTACTGCCAATGGTAAAATTTAAAGTTTCAAGTGAAAATTAGAATCTTGAAAAATGTGTATCTGCCACCAAGAGCTTGAGAGCCTCCCGATACTTACAGACGTTGGTGATATTAATAAATGTATTTTTAGATATTGTATAACAAAATGTGTTAAGATTTGGAGAATCTGTGTAACTTACTGAACCAATATTTTCCAAATGACCAATGTGTGATGTCCAATATCATGCATTCAAGGTACAAGATAGGTGGACTTTAATGGAATAGAGTACAGACAGCTCACGGCTATGGCTCCATTACATTACAAACAAACCTATAAGAAGCTACAACTTCTTGTGTTTTGCTACAGTATCAAAAAGGAATCTCCAGTTATCCGAAAAGGTTACAAAAATACTTTTCCCTTTTCCAACTTCCTATCTGTGAGGCCAGGTTTTCTTCTCACACTGCAACCAAAATAACATACTGCAACAGACTGAACGCAGAAGCAGGTATGAGAAGCCAGCTCCCTTCTACTAAACCAGACATGAGAGAGATTCGCAAAAACACAAGACAATGTCACTTTTCTCACTATGTTTTTGTTTTGAAGTTATTTTTCATAAAAATATGCTATTTACCTTTACATGACATATTTATTGATATTTTTAAGTGAGTTAATAAAGTACTTTAAAATTTTCTCAGTTTTACTTTCTAATATGCTAAATACTGGGAGATCTAGCTCACGTCAAGAAAAGCTCCTTCATGGTCTCAATAGCTTTTAAGAGTATAAAGGGTCCTGAGACCAAAAAGCTTGAAAACCACTGACTTACTCTAAAACAGACCATCATAACAGATGTGGAGAAGTAGGGAAAAGCATGCCTTTCAGGTTAGGGGACTTTGTTGGGCCACGTGAACTTGAGGAATAGACTTCTGTCCCATCGGAAGGGCCCCTTACTTCCATGTCTTGTCCTCCCCAATCCTCTAGCTTGTAGGCATCCTACAGAGGGAGGCATTTTTGGGAGGTTAAGTGGACTAGATCTGTTGCCCACACCCATAGCCATGGGATTTTACACCAAGAATTCTGCATCCAAAACGTGATTCAAAAAGTCAGCCCTCACTCCCCGCCAAATTATTCTCTGGTTCACATGCACTCCCCAAGGAGGGGAGCCCATATACGTCCTGAGAGGGGCGATGCCTTCCAGCTAGTCTAAACTGCTAGGATAAGCTTGGAAGATACTTGCTATTTTCAAAGAAGGGGTGACTTTTGCCATAAGCCAGAGCCAAAGGGTCCCGCCGGTGGTGCCGCTGTCCTCACTCACCTTGCTGGGCTAGTAACGGTGTGCTTGGCAGCGCGGGATCATAGGTGGGAGGGCCTGGGGGCGGGGCTGCCGGCACAGCAAAGCTCTTCAGTGGGTGCGAAGGGCGCACGTGCGCTGTAGGAAGACTCTGGCCCGAATCCTCCTCTTGGGAGCTCGCCAGGTAAGAGGAGCTGGTAGCACCTTCAGGGTCCTGGTGGTCAGTACAGCAAGTTTGAGACGAGGAGGCTGGCATGGTGTCAGTGCTGGGGGTATTTCGAACGGATTCTACAGCAGGAAAGTCTGAATGTTAGCATTTCTTCTACCATTAAACACACACACACACACACACACACACACACACACACACCAGGGTTCTGGGTACTTCTAAGGGCCCGAGACCAGCTCGATAAGCACTGAGGATCAGTGCTAGTCCAAGGGAGCGTGGATTAGCACCACTGCCAAGGCTAGGTAAGAATGGACTAATCTAAGAGGGTCCCAGCCGACTTTGCCAGCCAGCTGCTCTGCGGAAATGTTCTCGCCCACACAGCTAAGTGGTCACAATTTTACAAGGTTCTCCCGAGGACTTACTAGAAGTACACATACGGGTTCCTGAGACTGTTGTCTACTAAAACGTAAATAAGGATAGAAGGAGATTAAAAACATCACTCATTGACTGACGGTCTTAGAACCTGGCCTGTCACAGATAACATGTCTGCCTGACAAGTCCCAGATCTGCCCACGAGGCCTGGTGGTTCCTACAGGAGAGGCAAAGCCACAGGCCCTGCACGCCCTCGTGGGCTGTGCACAGAGCAACGGCCCCACAGCGCCAGGGAGACCTGGACAACCACAAGGTGCGGAGGTCTGAAAACAGCTTTAAGAGCACGCCGTACAAAGGGTGCCTGGGTCCACAAAACAAACAAACAAACAACGGGGGGAGGGGTACATCAGCCTGGAGAAGACGACTAAGGAAGAACACGCGTCTCCAGGTATGTGAAGAGGGGTCAGAACTGTCCTAGAAGGGAGCATGGTGGGATAGAAAACACTGGCTTTGGAGTCGGGTACACCTGGACTGTGACTCTCTGTCTTCACCTACAAAACAGGGACAACAACATAATTCAGTGAGGATTGAGAAGATGTGTGAAATGTGAACACAGGACCTGAATAACTGATAAGGTTCTTTCCTTTGTGAACGACTGAGTGCTTACTCTGAGCCAGCCACTCTGCTATGTGCTTTACGCGCATTAGCTCATTCTATGCTCCTAGTAACTCGGAAGGCGCCGGGAGGTTGGGGACCGCTCAAGGACACAGAATGGCAAGGGCGGGAATCTGAATCCCTGTGCCCTGACGCCCAAGCCCACGCTCAGAACTACCACCTTACACTGCCCTTCCATTTCCAGCACCGCCTGTCTCCTGACCCTGCGGGGGCAGAAGGAGCACCCAGCCCCGGGGAGACCATCTGAGGAAGCCCTTTCAAACAGTGTGAGCGGGAGCAGACCACCATCCCTGTCCTGAGGAGGGGCCCGGAGACACCAGCTCAGGGCAAACAGGCTGCTCCTAGCGTCCTCAACTTCAAAAAGGAAAATAGACTCTTTAAGTAGTAATGCATGAGCAGCCTGTAGAAATCCAACCTCTTTCCTTGCCTTTGTCACTGAGGTATCGTTGAATCTGTTCCCTTGGGCTCTCAGGAGACAAGCCATGCCAGGCATGAGTGCTATCGCCTTAGCTTAAAGATTTGGGTCCCAGGGGTGAGGGACTCACACACCTCTTCCCAGTGTGGAAAGTCTGGCTGTGATAACCCTACTAGGCCTAGCTCACTTCTCCTTCTCTAAAGAGGCGCATGGAGGACCTCATTTCTTGTGCTTGCTTCGGCCAGCCAGAACCACAGCTGGGGAGCTGCTGGTCCTACTCCGTGGCCTCCTGGGCTGGGGAGAAACTGGTTAGGGAGGGTAGCGGGGGGTAGGAGAGAAGAAGCAGACTCCAACCTGGACCATGTCAGCCTGTACTGGCAGACGGGTTAGGTCAGCTCTGGGCCCACAGGCCTACCGTGGCTGCCTCAAATGCCTGACTTTGATGTATACGCTTCTGAGGGTCAGAAAGGGTGGGAAATGTAACAAAGGACAACAGGTTGCCGCCATGAGTCAGAGCCCTGGCCTAGCTGTGTCAGTGCAGAGGGCACGGGCCACGCTATATTCCCAGTGAAGGGCACAATACTGCTGGCCTACCAAGAAAACGATGCTGTAATTAAAATTTCTGCTTTGCTGAGGGGCCTACTTCCTGACTGACTTACTTCTCAGGGTTTAAGACACACAAAGTTCACACTGGCCGAGGGCCCAGACAAGTGGAAAGTGCTCTCCCTGTGCCAAGGGGTGGCTCCCTAGAGCAGGGACTGCCCTGGCCAACTCCTAGTCACGCTTAGCCCACACGTTCAGCCGCACTGAGCTCCAGAGACCCAGGAAAATACAACAGTGAGAGAATTTGGATCAATTCTAGGTATTTGCTCTGTGTTTCCAATCTGTCTTCAGTGACTTTCCCTGTCATTGGTTTACCTTCTTTATCCCCTCTGGTCATTGAAGTGACGAACCCTGCAGTGACACAAATCATTACTTTTTCCTCTCTTCACTGTCTGCCCAAGTCCGCAGAGAAAGGACCTTTGAGCAGCACTAGACCACTTGGGTCAGGGCTGGCTGAGGGCTGCCCTGCTCTTTGCCAACCTTCAAGCCCCTCCTAGTCTGAGACGAAGGAAGAGCGGCTAATCTGATTGGGAAGAACCTGCCATGCACTCAGGCAGGCCCACATCCTAGGGGGTGGGATTCTTCCGCCTTCAAAATAGAGAAACAGAGTCAGGACACAAAAACTACTTTCTAAGAGCAGATGTGGGAGGCTGCTTTCTGGTCCCTGTTCTGTCTGAGACTATGTCTGTGAGGCAGAGTTCGGTTCTGCAGACAGCCGCCAGTAGGGGATCTTTCCCTGAGGCAGGGGGCCCCAAACCTGGATCTGGAACGAGAGAGCAGGAAGGCCCATTTTCGACATTCTCCAGACCAAGTCAAGGTTTGGGAGAAGTAACTCTGGGAGTTAGTACACATCCCTTAACAAAGCTCTGATCTTCATTTGATGTTCCGGGTCCATTTCAAATTGATCAAAACTTAGAGAGGGGGGATGTTATTGGCAACCCAAACTTCCAGGATGAGGTTCTGATGTGCTTTTAAAATGCAATTCACTTGAAATTCCCTTATTTTCCAGGACAAGCAAAATTTAATTCTATTAGTAACGTCATAACTATTAATAGACAAGTTCTGAATGATGGAAAAAAGAACATATTGTGCATATGAGAAGTTACCAGATTTGCACCTAACACTGAAAGGATGGAAGTCGATTTTCATTTAATGAGGAGCAACAGTATTTGTTCCATTTACTGTCTCCTCACCTTCATTATTTCCTCCTTAAAACTGTTCTGATAATGCTATTTCTTAAGATTTCCAGACTGGGACATGTTTGACTGGCAATGTATTTCTATAAATGCGCTGCAGATTTCTAGGCTCATTTCCTATCTGTTCTTTAGAGATGATTCATGCCTGTGTGGCCCCTTCCAACGTCAGTAATCCTCTGGGCAACCTGAGGATTACAGTGTACACAAAATTCAACGTGGCCACTGCCCCGCTGGCCCTGCATGCATTTCTTAGCTCGGGCCGCAGCAGAAGTAGGTATAAGATCTAATGAGAATTACCTTACGGCTGCCCGACAGACCCTCCCAACCACAGAGTGACTGCGAGGCGAAGACCATATCTCGTGTCTGAAAACCATCCTGAATGAGTCTTCCTTTCATATTAGAAGACTAAAAAATAAACGAACTGAAAATATGACTGAGTCAAGATGCAACTTGATGAAACAAGACATGGTTATGTGATTAGAGTTACTGTGTTTTTACTAAAAGGACACCTTGCACTGAGCACTTACCGACTTAGGGAGAAAAAAAATGGGGGGTGAATTTTACAGAAATCAATTTGAGTCAATAATAGAAGTGTTACGATACATAAGACAACACAGAAAAATTCCACATCCTTCTAAGCAGGGCAAGTCCTTCCCATTTCAGCTTGCCAACTCTTGGAATGCTTTCCATCTGGGGCTCAAGCCTCATCTCTCACCTGTGGAATTGGCCCTGTCTGAAAGGGACAGGGATGTGCCAACGGGCCACGGGCTGCCCGGGTGGTAGAGATGACTGCGAGCTGGAGAAGCGAGGCTGCTGGAGTGGAAATGATGGTGAGGGTTATCGAGGGGATGGATGGGATGGGCACTAATCACAGCTGTGGATGAACACAAGACAGAGAAGTGCTTAACATGCTTGCACGGACACACACAAGTCACAGTTCACGAGCAAAGCCACCCCTGCCCCTCCCACGCAGTACAACCATTCCCTTGGCTTCCGGGTGGCAGCTGGCTGGATGTGAACAATTAGCCATGGATTTTACATTTGTGTTTTTTTTCTTTAAATCAACACGCTCCTATGCGTGGATCTATCTATCTCTATGTATACACACACACACAGAAAAAAATCTCTGAGCAACACGCACTAAAATGTTAATGGGATTATCTTGTGGGGAAGCATGGTCAGGAGTTTGAAAACTTCCTTTGGTTCATCTGTATTTCCCAATTCTTCTAAAATAAACATGGATTACATGAGTTATTAAAAATATCTCTTTGCATATGTCACAAAATATAAATCCATAAGCAAACGAATTATGGTTTAGGTTTCTATCATTTTTTTCTCCTGCAAAAAAAAAAAGAAGTTTCTTTTCCTTCAAGTCTACTCCTAATACATTGTTTTTTCTTATCGTTGAATGAGGCATGCAATAGGTATTTAGACTGAATGGGTGAGGAGCTGTTTAATCAGGTTTTCATATCTGAAAAGGAACACAAGCAGAACTGAACTCCAGTCTAGTCTGAAAGGCACGGGACACAGGCCGATGGCACCATCTCTTACTGCTTCTAGTCTGGGAGCTCAGCCACATCCATTCACATTTTAAAATAGAAATGGATCTTTCCTAATTGCCTCCTTCCTTCCCACAATGGCTAAGGAATTAAATTTGCTGCATTTTGTTAACGAATCCAAATTTCCACACAGATATTCCATATACGACTTTCTATGAAGACAAAACACTTCTTTAATGAGGCTTCATTATCAATCCTGAGATGCAAACAAAGTCGGAAGCCCAGCTGGGGAATAAGCTTCTCTTCGGCACTCCTGACAGTAGTTCGAGAAACAGAATGTTTAAGACCAACATGCACAGCTCTAATCCCCTCAAAAGAGGCAAAGAGGCTGGGCTGACTAGGAACACAGGGGATCTTTTTTCCCCTCTAAGCAAGGGCATCACAAACAGTGATAAAACTTAATTAGCCTTTGGAGTCTATTAAATGTCCCTGTCACCCAGGATCTCCCTAGATCTTTGTGGGGCCACTTAGCATGACTCTGGTGAAGAAAAATCCTAGATGCTTTCATTCTCCAGCTATTTCCTGCCTTGGCCAATTGCCAGACAAGCAGATGGCACAACCAACCAAGGGCCCTGGAGCATCGCGGCCCCTTCCCTCCTTAAGGCCGGGGAACAAAACAGGGGCTTTCCCTGCACTCAGAGACCAGAAGGCTCAGGTGGTCGTTTGGAATAAAACACAAGCTGGAAGAGCTGGCAGAGGAGGTTCAGGACCGTCTGCGAGTCAGCATCTCCTTCAGGGGAACTGAGGTGGTTTTCCGAAGCAGGGAGTTTCAGTATCAGTATTTTCTAGAATTAAGGCCAGGGGGAGCAGAAGCAGCCTCCTGACTTTTGCCTAGTAAGTACAACCTGAAAAGCATTCCAGGTATGCAAGACTCTAGCACAGAAAAACAAAACAGACTTTCTCTTTTTAAAGGCATTTCCAGTCTTTCCAAATTGGGTAAACTAAAAATAAGACAATGGGAAAGCCCCTCCCTAGAATACGGTTGGCAATCGCGAGCTGTCAGCTGCCCTGGGTCCTGGCGCTTCTGAGCAAGGCCTTGTGCAAGGCTGACTGAACCTCAGACCAACGCCGGCAAGTTTTCCCAGCAGTGCTCAGCTGCTGAAGGCCAGGTAGGGGGACAGTGCGACAGACTCCAGGGAACCCCAGCTTGAGAAAAAGGACTGGAGCCACCTGGGGAAAAGGAGATCCGAAAACCTGAAGGCCACAAGTATATCAGAATACCTGGTTTCAGATTCTTGAATTAGAGATTCCACTACTCACCCAACTACTGAGGCACAAATTAAATAGTACTGCATATTTATGTGTACTCCTTGCCCACCCCCCAAAAAAGAAATAGAAAACAAACTGATACCAAGTAGTACAACATATCTTTTCTCCCTAACATTTAAAAATAAGCCAGTTCAGGTAAAAACTAAAATCTTGTACACAAGAAGCTATCATATCTTGCTATGCATCAAACACAAGGAGAAGGGATTTACTCTTTTCAGACACTTTTTAGACCTGGGACTCCAGCCAGGGTACCTCTTCTAAGAGGAAAACCATGTTCTTCCCTGCATGCTTCCAAGTTCAGGCCCTTCTCTTTTCATCATAGTCCCTACTTTGTGCAGAAATGACCGGCTAATGAATCAGCCCTTTCTCTTTCAAAGCTGACTTTCAGAATCTAGTGCCTACATGTCTGTGTACGGTGAGCGTGACAGTGTGTGTGCATTTACACACCTGCACATTTCATGAGTTTCTACGTATGGGGAGCCATGGTCCACTTCTTTGTGCGTAGGGTATCTGTGACTATTTAAATCTCTGCCACTCGTTGACAGAGAGGCGGCTGAGAGTTCTGAAATGGGACATCCTAAGAAATGAATAAAAAACTCAAAAACTCACTTGGGTTAAACTGAAAAGTGAGCTAGAGGATGCTTTCAGGATTTGAATCTGGGTATCTGACAGTGTTAAGCCTCACTGGGCATCTGTTCAGCTTACAGCAAATACCTCTGGTACAGAACTGAAAACACTTGTGATCAGTAGGCAGGTGACTTCTTTACTGCGGGATGGCACAGGGGACCCTCACCCGAAAGTCCCACTGTGCTAGCCAGTCTGAACGGCTTCCCTACCTTGAAAACAGTGACAAGGGACAAGACACTGAAGTTTGAACAAAATAATTGGTTTGCTCCATTTTTTGGTTTTCAATCATGTTATTTAACTTTGGATTTCAAATATTACTAAAGGAGGCCGGGTAACTTTTATGCTTATCAAATTGAGGCATGGTCAAATAAGGTTGAAAAATTTTGTTTTCTATAAACTTAAAAATCCTCTAAAATATAAAGTCCATTAATTAAAAGAAATGACAGGTGCCCATCAACACTGAATGTGTATCAGAAGTTAAGGACCACTGCGACATCTGGCTGTCCTCAGCTCCAGCCTGGAAGGATGCTTCTCCATCCCTCCTGTAGAGATGCCGTGTATACTGTCGGGGGATTGGTTACTTCTCTGTTCCTGGGAGACTGGGGTAGTGGCTTTTTAGTTTATTTATCTAAAGAAAAATAATCTCGAGAATCATGTTAACTGCAAAATATGAAAGTGTTGGTATTTCCTGCTCAAGGTGCCAGAGCTTCGGTGGGTCATCTCTTGTGTCAGGATCATGTGAAGTCAAAGAGATCGTTCGTAGCGGTTCCCCAGGACGACTGGGTAGACTGGCAGCACAGGGAAACGAGAGGCTTTTAACTTACGCTGGGGTGGCTGGGAGTCAAAGGGCATCATCATTTTTGGTCTCATTCCCCGCCTTCCAGCCAGTGTAGACATGCTGTCCTCTGATTCATGCCCTAGACATCAAATACGGAGGTTAGTTATAAGCGTGTGCCCTCGGCCCCTAAGCAGCGTCGGCAGTAAAACATTTCCAGTGGGGGGGGGGGGGTCAGGACTCGCAAACAACATAATGGGGACAGGGCGTTTCTGCAGGAAGTGAAAACAGAGGAAAGTGATTAGTAGCACGTTACAGGAGTCTCTGTTGAGAGTCACTGCAGTTGACAAAGGCTGCCTTCCACGCGTCAGCAGTGTGGTGCTCGCAAGTAAGAGCGTCCAGACCCAGAACGTTCTGGACACCACAATGAGAGGTGGACTCCAATGAAGAGATAGGATGAAATGCGCAGACATAGGCCAGGTTGTCTCAAATGCTTCAGGACCAAGCTGGTGACACATGAGAAGAGACCTAACAGACCTAGAAGGGTGTCTCATCTGCGTACAGAACCTGTCCCCAGTAACAAGCTATTTTTCCCCAAGCTATCTATTCTTTATCAGATGTTGACCAAATCCCACAATACACATTTCTTTAAACCTAACCTCACATAGGAATCACCACATTCAGGCCACTGTAGGAAATGGAAATAGTGTCCCCACATTTGAGGACGACCTGCACCTCTATATGAATTCCGCCTTTGATGGATGTTGCTGTCCATGGAGTTGTCAACTGGTGTGATATCTTGAGAGTTACGAGGAATTGGAGTATCAGTCATGATGGGGTTGGGGTCTGGCGATTTATCGATGGGTTTCAGCTCCAGTCTCTCATGATGGATCCAGAGGTCTGGGGGTTTGACATCTTTGGAGTTCCCTTTGTACTTGTGGGAGCCGTTCACTGATTTGCAAGCAGCCCGCTTCCTAGGCACAAATTTAAGAGGGTTTTTTTAAAAAAACTAATTCTTTTGAACTTGTGAAAAGGCTTGAATGATTAAAACTGCCCTTCTGAGAGGTGCCCCAAGCAAAGGCAGACACTACAAACACACAAAGAAAACAACAGAAAACAGGGTAAAGACATTTATTTCTGGGAATAGTAAATGGATCTCTGCTTGGTCCACACATATTTAAAGATACAGACAAGGGCATATTTGACTACTGCCTTGTGACTATATTTTTTTTGTGGGTATCCCCAGACTAGACAGCATTTTAAAATTAAGTTATCTCTAAAGCAGGGGGTTTCTCCTCAAGTTCCAATCAATAGAGAGAGAACATTTATTAGAAATATAACAATGGAATAGAGGTAGAGTCTGTGGCTTGTAAAAGAGGAAGGGAAAAACATTTCAGGTAGCCCAAACCTAGGACTACCAAATGGGTAAAGTCAAGAATGCGGATGACAGTGTCTACTTCTCTGTCCTTAATTTCTCCATTCACTCGCTCACACTCACCCACTCAATAAGCATTTATTAGGTACCCACTGTATGTCAGTCAATTCCTGTACTGGACTGCTGTGCCCTCAGCATTTCTGGTCAAGTGAGGAAGACAGATGTTGATCTCATTATTTTAAAATATTTTGAGCTTAATGAAATGCCAGTGCTATAGTTCTTAATAGCTGGCATAAAGTGGATAGGACAAACCTGGAGGAAGAGGGGATACTGAAGGGCAGAAGATGCTTTCCAGGTGATGAAGTCAGCTTATATCAAAGCCCTGAAGCAGAGCACAACAGTCTGGTACATCAGAGGGACAGTACGAAGTCTGGAGTGGTGGAAGCACAGTGATCCATGGGGAGAATGATATGAAATGATGCTGGAAAGGTAGCCCAGATCATAAAGGGCTTTTAGAGACATGCCAAGAGTTGACCTTCCTTCTCTGAGTAATGAGAAACCACTATATGGTTTTAAGCAGGAGAGTAAGGAGATCGATTCTGAGTTAAACATTTACACCAACTGTGGTTTGAAGAATAGATTTATGGGGTGGGGGGCAGAACAGGAGACCAGCTAGGATGCTACTGCACCAGTCTTAGCCATGACTGATGGTGGTCCAGGACAGTGGAATGGAGAAAAAAAAGCAGATTTGAGAGCTATTTAAGAGGCAGAAATGACAAGACTTGGGGAATAAATGATGTGGGGTGGGATGGGAGTAAAGAAGCAAGAGGAGCAGATGATGACAAGGTTTGAGGCTAAACCATTTATTAACATTGGAATTAATGGAGTAGAAGCAGGCTTGACAGAAAAGATTATAAATTCTTTTTTTTTTTTTTAAGATTTTATTTATTTGACAGAGATAGAGACAGCCAGTGAGAGAGGGAACACAAGCAGGGGGGGTGGGAGAGGAAGAAGCAGGCTCATGGCGGAGGAGCCTGATGTGGGGCTCGATCCCATAATGCCGGGATCACGCCCCGAGCTGAAGGCAGATGCTTAACCACTGTGCCACCCAGGCGCCCCAAAAGATTATAAATTCTGTCTTGAATAAGTTGAGTGCCTCCGAGACATTCAAGAGGAAATGTAGAAGAGGCAACTGGGCGTGCAAGTCTGAGACTCAGAAGAGAGGCCTTGGCCAGAGACAGGAACACAAAGCTAACTGGAATACAGACAGTAAATGGAGCCATGGGAGTGGATATCACTAGGGGAGAGTACAGAAAGAGAAATAAGTCTAGGACCAGGTCCCGAGGAAGGTTTGATGGCTGGGTAGATAGAAGGAGCTGTGAAAAAGAACACACAATCATGACATACAGGAGAAGAGATTGTTTCAAGAAGGAAAGAGTAGTTGAGTTAAATATTGTTGAGAGATTAAGACAAGGACTAACAATATGGAGGTCATTGATCTTCAGCAAAAGCAATATTGGTAAAGTGGTAGGAGCAGAATCCAGATTGATAAGAACTGAAGCAATGAAAGAATGGATGAGTGTATACAGTAATCAAGAAATTCTGTGGTGAAGGGAAAGAAGGGGTTTGTAAACAGCTACTGGTGAGAACCATGCAGTAGAATTAGTGTTATAATTATAATGATTTCTTAAGATGAAAGAGGTGTGAGCACACCTACCTGCTGAAGGGACGAAGCCAAGAGAGTGAAAGGTTAGCCATGCTGGAGGGGCAACAGCAAGTACAAGGTCTCATAAAGATGAGAGCCACTGAGACTCAGAGGGTAAATGGAGAGCCGGCTTCCGGTGGGAGGAAGTACACTGAAGGAGGTTTTGGTCACACGGTGGTACCTGGGCGTAGTTCTCATCTGCGGAGGCTGAGGTAGCTAATGAGGAAGACGTTGAGAAGCAATGAGGGGCTAGGCCCTAAATGCTCGGTCAGCTCCGAGTCTGTTGAAGTCTGTAAGCAGCTACAACTGAAATGGGAGGTACTTCAGGTATCAGAGAGGAAGAAAATAAGAAAACTCACAGATATTTTTCAGTGGCTCATGGAACGCCTGGAAAGACGGTCATTGGGAGAGGGGGAGGGAAAGCCCTGACAACTCGACACAATTCTTTTAAGCAAAAGGACCCAAATCTGTAGGATTTGCAGATTCAAACACAAAGTACAGAGCCTACTACCGACTCAGTTTTCTACCTCTGCATCTGAAGAATAAGTACTTTATTTTTTATTTGCTTTGAATTTTAAATCCCCCAAAGCACAAAGAATTGTTACTTCGTTTTTTTAGATTCTTTTAAATAAAGAGATCAAGATTTCTGAAACTAGATATAAAGCCAAATTCATAAGAGTAGACATATTTGAATTGCTGAACAAAGAAGCTTGCAGAAAACTTCTACAGTAGAAATAATGTCATTGCTGATGCTTTTAAGAGAGACAGTTTTCCATAATCAAAAGGAGACAGGGAGAGGTGTAAGAGGCAGTGATCAGGAAGGTTATAAAAGGGGTCCCCGTTCCCTTGGAAAAGAGGTGCAGCTCGAGCTATAGGAAGCTATTTTGTTTGGGCGAGAGAAAGATGAAAAACATCACATAACGTACACAAAATGACATAAAGCCATCACTAATGGCAGTGACAGGGTAGTCTGTACTTGACCTCTATACTGAAAACAAACTGAGTTACTAAACACATGCATCTAGCCTTGGGCAGACCGAGTCTGAGGAGTAATCACAAACACTGACAGGAACTTGTCTTTCTCTTTTATGGAGCAATATCTCCATCTTACGATCTTTTAGGATACGGCAATTAAAGTCATTTTATTGCCCATATGTGTTTTTTGCTATTAAGGGTAACTCAGGAATCTTTTTATTTTTGGTATCTGTCTCACTGGGCAGATACTAGATATGAGTTGAAAGTGGTCTGGGGTCAGGGATTCTCCTGTTTAGGAGCCTAGGCTGTTATCAAGCAATCTTACAACTGAATCACCTCGCTATCTGCTCCAGGCAATGACCACAACTCTCAACATGCCAGAGGAGCTCAGGGTTAGCAGTCATTCAACCCCTCTGCTAACTTGATATGCTAATTATAAATGAGTCTTTCTTATTCACTAAGTCAGTATCTCCTCCACCGAGGGGACCTCCACCCTGTTGCCAGTCCTAACCTCAACTTCCACACTTGGTAGCACTTCTTGAAAAATATATATATATTTTTAAGGATTTTAAAATTTATTTTAGAGAGAGAGAGAGAGAGAGAGAGCACACAGAGTGGGGGTGGGGGAACAGAGGAAGAGGGACAGAAACTCAAGCAGACTCTGTACTGGGCATGGAGCCTGACGTGGGGCTTAATCTCAACAACCCTGAGATCATGACTTGAGTCAACACTTAAGAATCAGATGCTCAACCAACTGACCCATCCAGGCACCCCTTGAAAAAATATTCTGAAACTTAGATGTAGAATGAGAGGTCTGTGGTCTCCTTCCATTTCGGGTGGCATCTGTGCCGTGAAAAGGCCTGTCGCAACGCCCATAGCTCCTGTGCGTCTGGGTCACCATGAGCACATACACACACTACTTCCAAGCAGCGACCGGCAAGGCTGGACACAGTCCTCTTTCCTCTCCAGATCCATCCTCTACTTGCCTCTGTGACTCGAGAGCTTGAGTTAAATGGCCTCTACCTGCTCTACCTGGCAACCCTGCTCCTGGCTTCCGATGGGTTTGGCCAAGGGAAGACACAGGCAAGAGACTGGAGAGCAGGAGGTGTTTTCGTCCTGCCCCTCCCTGCGAGGCTAGAGGCTGGGAGAGGCCAACTTCCTCCCACCACACCCAGCTCCTGTCAGGAAGCTCCTACTGCTTCAGACCTCTGAACACAGCTCTCTCTTCTTCAGAAAGACCTCTTGCCCTTTCAGGCCTAAGGGAGACAGTGGCCTATCACGGCCGCTGGTCCTTGCACATCTCTGCCTCGTCTCCTAATCCCACCTCTGACTCTGAAAATGGTCCCTTCTTTAAACTTCCTTCCACCCCTCTTGAGTGTGTCACCTCTTTCTCGCCAGAACACTGATCGATCCACATTTTAAGAACCATTCTGCATTTCCCTTAAAAATATTTAAAACATCACTTTTCATGTACAGTTAACCCTTGAACAACAAGGGACTGAACAGTGGGGGTCCACTTACATGCAGACCTTTAAAGACGTTTTTATTTAAATTCCACATAGTTAACATACAATGTAATATTAGTTTCGGGTGTACAATACGGTGATTCAACACTTCCATATTTCACCTGGTGCTCGTCACGACAAGCGCCTCCTTAATCCCCATCACCTGTGTCACCCATCCCCCCCACTCCCCTCCCCTCGGGTAGCTGCCAGTGTGTTCTCTAGAGTTAAGAGTCTCTTTCTCGGTTTGCCTCTTTTTTTTTTCCGCTTTGCTCATTTGTTTTGCTTCTTAAATTCTACACAAGTGAAAAACCATATGGTATTTGTATTTCTCTGACTGACTTCTCTTAGCATAAATACTCTCTAGCTCCATCCATGTAGCTGCAAATGGCAAGATTTCCCTCTACTTTACGGCTGAATAATATTTCACTGTATATATATACCGCATCTTCCATTCTTCCCTTCATATCCAGGGTTAGGGTTAGGGCCAGCATGAGGGTATGTGCCCAATATCCTGCAATTCAGAGACATCTCCGGAGGGTTAGGGTTAGGGTCAGGGTTTGGGCTAGTGTATGTGCCTGATATCCTACAGTTCAGAGATCTCTCCAGAGAATAAAACCCCAGACTTCTGCTTGGGCAGGAAGAGCATGGCGGCCATCTACTGGGCTGAAGCAAGGAAGGGGTATGGGGCTCTAAATACGCTTTAAATTAGATATTCAATCGTTCCTTCTGTTTTTATCTTTACCTTTATACCCACTTTCAGAAATATCACCAGTTCTTAAATATTTGGGGTCTTCTCCAGAATAACTAGGTTGCTTCTCAGCTTTTCTTATCATGTCTTCAGGAACCCACTTTTCAGATCTAGGATTAGGGTCAGAAGGGGCCAGGGTGAGGGTACGTGCTTGGTATCCATGTGGGGACTTTTTTTGATAAATACAGTGCAGCACTGTAAATGTATTTTCTCTTCCTTATGATTTTCTTAATCATTTTCTTTTTTCTAGCTTTCTTGTAAGAATACAGTGTATAATACATAACATACAAAATAGGTGTTAATCAACAGTTTATGTTATCAGTAAGGCTTTCTGTCAATAGTACGCTATTGGTAGTTAAATTTGGGGGCAGTCAAAATTTATATGCAGATTTTTGACTGCATGGGGGCGGTCAGCACCCCTAATCCCACATTGTTCAAGGGTAAACTATACTGTACGTTTTATCTCCGTACAACTCCAAATACAGAAGTCACAGAGGAGCAAAACAGCAGCAAAAATCATGGGCCACATTTGGGGCTCCTTACTTTTTCTGGTGAGAGGTGGTGCGCCTGGTGCAAAAGACAGCAATGACCACAACCACCACGATGGTGACAACGCCAACCGAGACAATGATGACCAGCAGCACGCTGCTGTCCAGGGGGGAGGTGGGGCTTCCGTGCGGGCTGTTACTACCTGCGGAGGAAAACAGGGGCGTTTGTTAGTGTTCGAGAATTCCAAAACTGCACACACTCAGCGCACGGAAACTTCAGGTGAGAGCCCCTGTAATGCACTCGCTGCCTTGGACACAAGTGTCTCATGTAATCTGCAGGGCCAAGATTAGGCACCACGCACGGTCCTCAACACAGGCCTTGCACAAAGCTGGTGTTCAGTAAAAGCTTCTCGAATTATACTAAACATTACTTGGACAGATAAAGGGTCTGCCCCCAGGTGTCTTATGTTATATGATGCATAAATTTGTCTTACAAAGCACCATTTGTAAATCATTTAGTTTTCTGATTTCACAAAAGCATTTACAAAATGTACATTCACAAGTAATGAATCACGGAACTTTACATCAAAAACTACGGATGTACTGTATGGTGACTAACATAATATAATAAAAATTATTATTATTAAAAAAATAAAAATAAAAAATGTACATTCACAGAAAGCTAGTTTTTCCCTGTATACAGATGTCTGAGATCACAAAAACTACTTGAAAAATACAGTCTGCTTTTATAAATATAGTCTTTGCAAAGTTAAGTCTCTTCTTCAGTTTCAGGAAAAAGTAGGTCTGTCCGTATGCATTAATTTGACAACTATTTACTGAGTAGTTACTATGTGCCAGGCATTGTGCTAGATACTAAGGATGCAACAGAGTGCAACAAAGATGGGACTGCTGGGGTAGGGGCAGAAAATAAACAAGAAATTATTAGTAATAAGTGCTATGAAAAAAAAATAAAATGAGGGGCTATGATACAGAGTGACTGGGTGGCTATTTTAGATGGAGTGGTTGGAAAAAGCTTCTCTGAGGAAATGGCATTTGAGCTGAGATTTGAATGACAAGAAAGATCCCACAATACAAAGATCTGGAGGAAGAATATTCAAGAGAGAGGGAACAGCTAGCGGAAGGGTGCTAAGGCAGGAAGGAGCTTGGCATGTTCAAGGAAAAGAAAGGTGGCCAGTGATGCTTAAGCAAGGAGAGAGGTGCAAAGTCAGAGGGAAGAGAGTGAGCAGAAAAAGACAGAGATGAGTGTACAGAGACCAGATCACTGAAGACCCGAGAAATTTAGCTTTTCTTCTTTTTCTTCCTGTTATTATTTCCCCATTGCTTATAGGGTGATGGCCAAGTTTTGTATCAAGGCCTTTTGTAATCTAGCTCTATTCTAACTCTTGCTCTTCTGTTTTCTGAAACCTATTTCCTTCCTTCCCAGCTCATTATAAAAGTTATGCATACTCATATTATAAAACATGGGAAATCCCACCACACAGCTCTATCACAGATAGCTGATGTCTTTCCTTCCAGTTACTCTCTCTCCTATAGAACAGTCAGAGCTGTACAATAACGCATGAGCTGCCTTACCAAGTAATGAGGGTTTAGTTTCTAGAAGTGTTTAAGAAGAATCATTCTACCAGTCCGGGAGATTGTGGAAGAAATTCCTAACATGAAACTATGGCCTGGGAATCTGTTTTAGAAAAGCTCCTAAAGTGATTCCCAAATACAACCCTGGTTTACAAACTTACGATCTAATTCAAAGTACACTTATTGGGGGAACCCCTTCCATTACATTGCATTAGCTGACCTTCCGACTTCTGAGTGTATGATTTTTATAGGCTACGTCTAAGGACAGTGCTAAATCCGGGCTGATTTAGGAGGGCTTAAGAGCTTATTCTTCGCCATTTATTCAATCATTTTTATTCCTCATTTCTGAGAAAAAAGTAAACAGACAACTTAAATTGTACGTACCAACATGTAATAAAACATTTTTATATTTGGGAAAGACTTAGAACTAGGGGACAATAAAATTAGACCACATTGGGGCTTTATACATAGAACTCGTATTAACAGCAGTGCCGAGTTACTGGGTAGGGTATGTAGTGGGGCAGGCATTGCAAATCAGAGGCTGGGGAGCTGGGGTGTGGGGGCCAGCAGAGGTGGTGGTGGGAGCTCTTCCCTGTATTTAACAGAGGTGAATTCCCACTTAACTGCATCTGACCTCCAACTTCTGAGAGGACCAAAAACTCCCATGGAAGACAGAGGAAGAGTGAGCTGCCGAGGGAATAAGTCCTGCCAGAGACATTAGGACAGGCCATTTCTCAAGCCTCATCTGGACTACTGCGACAGCCTTTGACCACTCTGTCTGACTTCAAAATCTCAGCCCCCAACTCACTTTTCATTCGTCAGAGTAATGAGACTCGGTATTCAATAAGTGGAAGTCACAGTTCACCCGTAGTGCGAGGTCTCTTACACGTGTTAGGGGCAGGATGAAGCTCCCATTTCGTAGCATTGGTACCTGAGTTTCGGGCAGGCTGGTTCTAACCTACCACCTTCTCTAACGTGAGAATCTCTAGCCTGTCTCCAGGCAGTGTGATCCCTGGAGAGAGCCAACTATTTTTTGCTGCCATGCATTTGCACGTGCTGTTGGTGCTTCCTGAAATGTTCAACCCCCACTCCTTGACATTAGCCATCTTCCATGCATCCTTTCATATCTGGGTCAGACATCCCCTCTTCTGTGAAGCTTTCCCCTTTCTCTGTCAGATGTTTGTTACTCGCTCCTTTTGCTCCCATACACAGCCTGTTACATGGAACCTGAACCCCTAAAAGCACGTGTGAATGAGTGAATGTATAAATGGAAGACAAGGAAACAACCGCTTTCCTCATAGCCTTGAATATGATACTGTGGACAGCACATAAATGCAAGGAAAAGCGCAGCCCTAGAACTCAGATTCCCACATCTGGTACAGAATCCCAGGCCTTTGAGGCAGCAAGTGTTAGTAGGAAAGTCACAATCAGGACTCAGAAGACCTGAATTTTGGTTCTAGGACTTCCATAATTACTGGGTGGATCCAGGCACACTACTCTCCATGGAGTCTCTTACTGCGTAAAATGGGGATATCTGTTCTCCCTGCTTCCCAGTGTTGTTAGGATCAAATGTAATTTCAGGTATGAAAGTAACTTATAAACAGTGAAGTTCTGTAGAGAAGTAGGTGCCATCATTTAAGGAAACAGAAGGCAGCAGCTCTTAAGCTGGCTGGAGAGTGGGAAGAATTTTTTAGAATTCCCAAATTAAAACACTGTGGTAAGCAGTGTGGGGAGGAAGTCATGATTCTGAAGCATTTCTTTGGCTTGTTCTAGGTGATGGATAATCCCATTAGAGAGTTTATTTTTGAGAGCAAGATTCTAATTCTTTTCTAGAGGCAGGCAGTGGGCAAAAGGAAGACTCATTTGTTTAGAATTAATCTTATTTTAAGTTGGGTATGCGGGGAAACAATTTTATTTAGGGATCCTATAATGAATGGGTTTGCAGGAATTCAGCAAACTTTTGCCAGCAAATGCCTGAAGTTAACTCTACTAAGTAAAAGGAAATAGGTTAACGTGCCACAACCCACCACAAAGAAGCTACAAAAGACATTTCGAGATTTAAGCAGAACCACGTCATGCCCACAGTGGGCCAGAAGAGCCGTAAGAAAGGCTTTACCACTCATTGGAGGTTTGTAGTCGGATCCTAGGTCTGGCAGCCGGCTTCCTTTTCCTGCGGACCCTGAGGCTGAAGGAGAAGAAATCATGTCAGTAATGACCCAAGCCATTGGTGTGACGAGTCCACTTCACAGCTAGTGAGTGTTTTCTACAAAAAATATTTTCAGTCTACTCTGTCCATGAGAACATGAAGCAGCACATAGACAACAGGGACAAGACAGGCTGCAGACTAAGGTATAGCTGTCTGCGCCATGAGGCATCTGAAAGGCTGCCACCCTCGGGCTGCGGCTCTATCTAGCGTGGAATTAGACTGCCACTTGCTGTCCGTCAGGTGGGAACATACCCATTTCTCTCGCCCAGGAAACAGTTCCTGCAAGACCGCTCAGAGCCCTGTCGCCAAAAGTAGCTTCTCTCAGAAAAGGAACCAAGGGGCCAGTTAGGTTGACTTCTGCATTACAGAAGTGGACTTTTCCGAAGGACCTGGCTATGGTGATCTCCCAGGAGGTGTCAGTAGTGTTTGGAGTTTTTCCTCAAACTACAAAGTTGCCTTTTCCAATATAAAGATACCCTCGGCAGGAGCAGGAAGACACGTGGAAGTTCAAACCGGGTTCTCAGTTCCTGCTCAGCTACCGAAATACCCAAGAATGTGAAAGCAAAGTCTTCCCTGTAGCTGCTCGCCAAGGACATCCTCTCCTGACCCACTGTCCTAACATAAAATGAGCGAGGCTGCCGAACCAGGCTCGGGACCACCTCGCAAACAGACTTCGTAAAACACAAAGATCATTCTCTAGTAATTCACGTTCTTGGTCCTGAATTTTGTTCTTCACATTTACAGACAAAGCTGCTTGGGTAAAGCAAATATAAGGCATCCTTTCCCAATACAGCAAAGGTACTCGTCAATCCAGGGTTTGGGTTCCTCCTGAAGAAGTCTGAAAGCATCGCAAAGTCAAAGCCGCTCCTCACGGTATATACAGCGCACTGCCTGTGCTATCATGTACTCGACTTCTGGCAAGTTATTTATTATTTTTGGGTCTCAGTTTCTTCATCGTAAAGTAGTGATAATAATGGGATCTACTTCACAAAACTGCACTGAGGATTAAATGGAATTTACTCCTATAAAATATTTTTAATACTGCCTGACACATAGCAAATGTTCAACAATTAGCTATTATTATGACATATATAATAAACCTTTAGGGAAGAATATAACCTTTCCCTTTGCAGAGGCACGGAGCATGAAGCTTCAGAAGACACTTATAAATAATCATTTCTACAAATAAAGGTTGACTAGAAATGCATAAACTAGATGTGTTCCTATAAAACATTATAGCTACTGTCGAGTACTTCTATAAATGATCAGAGTTGGGCTACATGAAAAATTAAAATCTGAATGTTTGTGTATATAGTTCATTTAACAGAATAAATACGGAGATTTTTGAAAACAATGTTTTCATTGCTGGGTGTCCAAAGGGCATTTTTAACTTAGTCCCTGATCCCTTTTCTGTTGTCCACACTTGTTCCTTCATCCCCTTACTTCCACGGCCATCATTCCTCCCCAGTGGCACACACCAGATGTCAGGATTCCAGTTGTTCTTTTCACTGGGATGAAGTCTGGCTGGAGGAGATGACTTAGCCCTTGTAGGGCTCTTCAGACTTAAATGTGCTTGTTTTTCAGGTAGCCCACATGTAAGTCCAACTATCATGCTATGTAAGTAACTGCCAAAGAATATACTTTGCCAATAAACTGATTGGTTTAATTCCTATATTTCCCAGCATTTTTGCTTTTAAATATAACCTATGAATAAGAAATTCCAAGGATTAACCAAACACCAAAAACAACTATGGGTAAAGAATTTTAAAGGCCAGAGGTGTGGTGCAAGTAAGACTGCACTCTGGCTTATCCAGTAAAGTGGGGAAGAACCTCGAGCACATTTATACCCTGTGCATACACAGTATGGTTATTTCTCTGTTCTCACGCTTAAGTCAAAATGTCCATCATCACTAGGGTGCCTTATACACACACACAAGCATGTTTGCAGTTTCTCCAACATACAACAAAAGACTCGTTGAGTGCAAATACATTTCCAAAGCCCTGAAACATGCAACCTCAAGTTCTGACTCTTCCTTGCCATTAACAAGATCTAAAGACTTTTTCTTTCTTCTTTTTTAAAAAAGATTTTATTACGTAATCTCTACACGCAACATAGGGCTCAAATTCACAATCCCAAGATCAAGAGTCACACGCTCCACCCTCTGAGCCAGCAGGTGCCCCAAGACTTTTTATTTCTAAAAACTACTCTTAAACCTTGAAAGCAACCTTCAACTTTACTTCCACTGCTCTCAGTAGAGAAAACAGATACCAACTTTAGCTGACTCCCCAGAGATGAAAACCACAGTCCAGTTACCTCTCCGCCATAGCAATTACAGTGGAAAAAACTATGTTGACCGACAATTTCGAGAACGGCGACACTGAGGTCTGTACTTCCTAAGTTTCCATCTTAAATTGTTTCTATCTCTTTTAAAATGAGCAGATATATTTAAGGGAAGAAATGGAAAAAGAGCTCTGAATTAAGCTTATGGTAACAGAATAAATAGGACTAATTTTGTCACAGATAATCACACAATTCAGTAGGGTAAATCTGTAGATTCTCTGGGGGGGGGGAACAGGATATTTTCTGAATTTCATTACAACTCTTCATTTAGAGATACTAATGCAATCCTAGATGCTACAAATATGACAAACTGGTATGCCTGCTCTCATCCAGGTGCAAATGTTTATCATTGTTACAGAATTTCAGTATCTTAGCACAGAGGACAAACTGACCCACACCTAAGGCCAATCTCCTATAGCTGCAGAACTCCATTTATCCTCCTCAGTTTTCCCCCTGCCTATTTAGCTCCTAAGTCGACTCCCCAGCTTTTCAGATACCCCAAGTGCCACAAACATGGACTCAACTCCACTTTGGCCAATGAATGTGGATTTTAACACACAGTACTGATTTTCAGGAAAAAAAAAGAAACAAAAACAACAAAAACTAATAATAATAGGTCAGAAAAGAGAGGAAAGGAGAGAGAGGCCATCTACTGATTTACCTTGATCATTAGGCATTTTATCAGAGGAGTCCGCTAACAGGCCAAGCACAGGGGGAGAAAAAACAAGAGCAAGGATCACAAGCTTTGAAGATGGGACAGGCAGAATTTTTAAAGGAAAAAAATAAAATCCCACAAACTTCCAAACAAATCGAGTCTTATTTTCAGTACCAACAGAAAAGAAATCCGTACATGGTTTCCACATTTCCACAGACTCAGGCCCCAACTAAATTTATTCCTAGGCTCATTTGGTTTGGTACTTTATCTTCACTTTCTTATCTAGAGTTTTCTTCAAAGCTCCCGTTAGTGTCTTTCTCTCTACAAAGGTCCACGAAGAAGCCTTTCAGGTTAAGAGCCTGCATGTGTTGAAAGGGAATCATCCATCACAATAACGTGCTATTACTCCACCTGAGAACCAAGAGAATCACATCGGGTCTGACGGTAGAAACTCTGAGATCACTGCAGTTCATCTGCCTTCAACAGCCTCGTATGGGACATGGTTAGACCGATAACCTAGGGAGCACTGACTTGGTGGGCTCAATGGGTGGCTGAGGGATCATTTTGAGATGAATGTTCACACTGTGGCTCATCAGCTCATCATCAGGGCTTTTTATATTCTCCATAGTCTCTATATGCTAACGTGATCCGTGCAAGCACTGCCCCACTAAAGAGACGTAAAATAAAACGCCGTTTAGTGGAGCTTTACCTTTAGGTGTTCTGAACTGGACAGCTTCGGACATGGGCCCCATGCCCTTCGAGTTTCGGGCTTGGATTTTGAAGTAGTACGGAGTGTCAAGCGTTAACTCTTGTATCTGGTGAGTCAGCCTGTTGCCCACAACAGGCTCAATAACCCAGTCGTGTATCTCCGCGTTCACATCCGTGCTATAATAGATGATGTAACCTGTCCAAAGGAGGAAATGAGAAGATATCTTATTCCTGCCTTTTCTTTCGGAAGCAGTTAGTCGATAAAGATACGTATTATAGCAGATACAAACAGAGAACCAGTTACTGATTAAAGATCAACAGTAAAATGCATTCAAACTGCTACAGTGAACACCATATGGAGAAAACCACAATTTCAACAGTGTCAGCCTATAAGTTATCAATCATCTATAGAACAGTTGAAGCAATAAAACTAGTTATAGTAATAATATAGGATTAAGAACTCCCAGGAGCTAAAAAAGACAAGGAAAACAATCCAATCACTCCAACGTTTTAATATCTGAATAATGTACCCATCAAGGGTCTATGATTAAAATAATGGCCCAACGTGCTGTTTAGCTCTTGCCAATGTGATTTCCCAGGAGAAAAACTCCCAGGAGACCTGGGCCATATCTTTATTAAAGTCTCCCAGACTTGAAGTGGTTGAAGTCACAGTGAAACATCACCTGATACTCCCACCAGGGGGCACTCTCTCTCCATGGCTGAGGCTAGAAGAGCCGACCACATGCCTACCTGCCCCACACAGTGCAAAAATGCACCACATCATTACTGGTTTTTAAAGACAGAATAAAATGTAATCCAAGACAAGTCATGCTTCATTCTTTTACAGAACAGGCAAGTTCAAAAACCTAAAAAATGACAAAGACCAGGGATTTATGGGAAGGAATTCTAATGGAAAGTCAAAGCAGGACATTAAGAAATGCTTTGTTTCCTTATTCATCCTTATTCATTCCCTATTCAATGCTTTCAGAACCCTTATTCATACAAAGGAACACCAGAAAGCAAACTCCTGTTCCTCAGGATACACCTACATGGAGCAGAGGTTCTGGGGGAATAATTAACAGCTAAATCCCACCAGGCTTCCGTCCCTGATAAAGCTGAGGAAAGCACAGTGTCCTCTACTGTGGAAAGTTCTCTGGAAGTCCAAGAAGAAATCCCAGGCCCCTTCAAAGGCCTAGGCCAATCCAAACTTCTAACCCTGGTTAGAGCACAGGAAGCTGAAGTAGCCGGCCAGGGGAAAAAACGGAATTAAAAGTCTAATGGGCTTTTCTGGAGTTCAGGTGAAAAGAGTTGAATCTATATTTACTGGGTATCACCCTGTAGAATCAGGCAAGGTCTTTAACTCCAAAGCTGATCATCCAGTCAGAGGCAGAGAAGCACAGCTTTTCTGATGAAAATAAATATGTCCATAAAGTCCCACTGTAGCCAAAGACTGTCCAAGTTACAACACCCATCAGACTTTCACACAGTTAGTCAGAACGACCAACCGGCAATTCATTTTTACGTTACTATGAGCAAACAGCACGCCCTTGGTCCACTTTCAAGGACCATCATGACTCCCTGCGCCTCATAAAATGATCAAGCCAACCTCCGGACTGCCACTTCTCCCAACCACACAGTCCTGGGCTGGAATGCTTCTGCCAGACAAGAACAGAGAACAGACACACACTCAAAGGCATCTTACCTGTAATTTTGCCATTGGCTTCTGAGGGAGGTTGCCAATTTACAATTATGGTCCTAGGTTTTCCCTCTTTACTCACAACTGTCACATCCTTGGGTGGAGAAGTAGGAACTACAAAATAACAAGACTTTCAATAATTCCTGTCCATTCCAATTTCATTCACCATTTCCACAACCCTTTCCTCTTATAAGATGCAATAAGAGGTATCAGGCAAAAATGCTCAAGCCTCCTGGCTTCAAAGAGCTCATAGTCTACCTGTAAATAGATCCAATAAAAAGAATATGCAAAGTACCAAAGAAAAAAAACACCATACTATAAGGATATAGAATTGGTATATTGGAGGTCAGGGATTTACAAGGTTCTTAGGTAAGGAAATCAAAAGACCTTTGTAGTTCGTTACTAAGTATCTACATTATCCCAGGCATTTTACAAATAGTATTTCACTTAATATTTGTGGCAACTTGAAAGGCAATTACCACTAGCCCTGCTTGACAGATCAGGGTACCGACAATGAAAGAAGTTATGTAATTTGCCCAAGATGACATTCTGCGCCCCCCCCCATTTGGATTATTTTGTTAGAATATTTTCAAGTGTAAAATAATTTTCTCTTTCACTCATAGTTGGCTCTCCAAACAAAATATAATGTTTGAAACCCCCTATTCCCTCAAAGAATTAATCAATTACAAACTGTTTTTATTTTAAGTTTACACTGTCAACTATTTGAGATTATGGCTCTGAAATGTAAAGCTGCTTATGAAACAACACTAATCAAATAAAAATAACACTGTGTTTCTTGTAGCGCCATGTTATGGCTGGTAACTCTTCATGTACTAGTAGAGAAATGAGCAAATTAACTACATCCTTAAATTTACTCTGCTCTTCCTGAAATACTGGAATTTTTCTATCATAAAATGGAGGGAAGCCTGGTGAAATGCAGATATCCTAAGAGAATATATAATATTATTTATTAACTAACAGACTGGAATGAAGCAAAAAGATATTCTTAAAACTAGCAAAGAAAGCAAACTCAAGGTCTATTTAAACTTTTGTGCACTGTTATTTCTAAGCTCTCCAGATCCAACCCTTCGTCTCTGTAGGAAGTCCTATCAACTGTGCAGGAGACATAAAGACATTAGGGCCAGGCCCAGTCTGGAGAGACTTGAGAGCTCCACTTTTTCATTATTTATGTACAGGAGAAAAAAGCCATAGGAGGCCGGAAGGGCCAGAGACTCCCGATGGTTACACATATCCCCATGCTGGGAAGTACAAGAGGGAGAAGGGCAGGCCTACAAACGAGCAAAAGGCAAACAGAATCACAAACTTGGAGAGCCTGCTTTTGCCTTAATTTGCTTTGGCGTCTTTTCTCTCATGCTTACTTACAGACAAAATCCCTTAGGCTGCCCCAGTGGGATTTTACCAGATACTAACTGATTGTAAGCAAGCTGCTGGGGCAGCTTTGGGGTTCCCTGGTAAAGTTCTGAGGCTCTAGCAAGCACGGCCTTGGCAGATTTTCTATCTCAATTTAGCAATAAGGCAGGATTAATGATAGAGATCCCTTATATCCGTACAGTGCTTCATAATTACCATGTGCTTTCTCGTCTGCTCGTTTTACCTCACAATAAGCCTCGAAGGTAGGAAAAGCAGCTATTATCATTACCCCTCTTTTACAGATGGAAGAAACGATAGGCTGGATGACTTACGTATGTCTTACACAGTCAGTATTTGGTTGACCTGGGATTGAACTCAAGTCCCTTGATTCCTAAAATCTAGTATACTTTGCATTCTATTATCCCATTATTTGCTAATGTTCTTGTTCAGTGAGGAAGAAAACATAATTCATCAATTGAAAAGGCAAACACTGAACTCCAGCTGTGCTGCTCACTCTGTTCTGTAAGTGAGTTAATTCACACCCTTGATTCTGTCCTTGGGTAGCAGAAGCAGGTGATGAGAAGTCTCATGACCTGGAATATGGCCCGACATTAGCTGGACTTCCACTGGCTTTCACATCTTACAAAGAGAAGAAATGCCATTGATACAAGATTCAGACAACACATACCAAATTCAAAGGTGGTACCATGGGCTGTCATACTCCATGTGCTTGATCTTCGACCTTTGGTCACCATCACAGAGAATTCATACAGTGTATTTGCTTTTAAACCAGTCACCAAGTAACTCAAAGTTGTTGCATTTGCATTCTGGAAGCATAAGAATCAAGGACTTTAGAACTAGGAAACATCAATAGTTAGCTTTTCTCACCCAGAGCAAATGTGCCAGTACCTTGTACTTGGTGTTTGCTGGGATGTTGGTTTTCCATCGGACTGTGTAGTACCGGGAATCTGTGATCTTCTGGTGTTTGGGCAGGGAGTTGTCCGCCCATGTGATCCTTATGGTGTCATGACTCAGAATGGAAGCCTGAACTCCCACAGGTGGCATCATGGGAGTGGGATCTGGCACTGGGGTGTATGGAGCATTAATAACAAATAAATCAACTTCAGAAGTGTCTGGGTAAAAAGTAATTAAAAGAGGGAAGTGGCATTTTAACGTAAACAAAAATAAAAGAAAAGGAAAATGCAGGGAAATATAATGGAATGAAAGGTGAGAAACGGAGAAAGAGAAAGAGAATCCGGAATTAATAGATAACCACCATTCACTAAAAAGAGTATTTCCACTTGTGTTCTTTCAGGAAAATTTTGCAGGAAAATGTCTAGGGAAATAATTAACTATATTCTCTACTGTATTCTGTAGGTATATTAACAGTTGATAATCCAGTGATTTTATTAACATATTCATACTTGAATTTTCTTTAAATTACTTGAAAATTCTATCTCCTTTCCAAAAAGGATTGTGAGAGGATACAAACTACTTTTAAAATCAAGGGTGTAATTTCAGAACAAGCAACACAATCCTCATGATCTGTTTTGGTATTTAAGTGAATGTGACTGAATTTTGGGGACATGGCGTATCAATGCAGGTCAATGAAAGTAAAGGTCCTACTCTCAAGCCTGAGTCCTGAATGCCAGCCAATGGCAACTTAGCCTGGTCTTGGTTTGAGGCTTATCCGATACCCACACAGGGTCCACTTCAGATCTGCTGATGTCCTGGGTCTAAAAGCAGTACAGCAAAATGGCTCACATCCAAATCAATCAAAAGGAACTCAAGAGCATTGCTCTTCCTGAGGACAAGGTAGGCCGACACCATGAGGAAGTATCTGCTATGCTCTCTCCAGTAGAATGAGAATAACCCACCTAATGAATCCCAATCAGTTACAGGAAATGACATACTTATGGGTCCAAGTGACAGCCATTATGAATGCTAGAAATCAGGATACTTATTTGATAGAAGGGAAAGTCTATACTCATATGTCCTGTGCCATATGCAGCTGACACCCTCTCAAAGCTCAATGTCAAAATAGAGGCTAGAATGTGCACACAGGCACCAAGGACCATGAGCCCAGGGCAAAACAGCAGGATCCACTGGGCTTTATCAACTCTTGGTCAGGTTTTCTAAGTACCTACACACTTTTTTATTTTAAGTTAAGGTTTTATTTTTTTATTTTTTTATTTTTTATTTTTTTTAAAGATTTTATTTATTTATGTGACAGAGAGACAGCCAGCGAGAGAGGGATACACAGCAGGGGGAGTGGGAGAGGAAGAAGCAGGCTCATAGCGGAGGAGCCCGATGTGGGACTCGATCCCAGTACGCCGGGATCACGCCCTGAGCCGAAGGCAGACGCTTTAACGACTGTGCTACCCAGGTGCCCCTAAGTTAAGGTTTTAAAATGGGTTTCCCACATGGTTATGGAGAGTAGCCCTTCCTGTAACTCAAAACCTGAAATGGCATGAACCTTGTGTACGAATAAGTGCCAAACTAACGTCATAGTCTCCGTTTGTGTATTTCCTACACACTGAGGACTAAAGGTAACAGAGGGACAGCATACATTATACTCAAGGGCTTTGTTCAAAGGTCAGGAAACAAACCAATTAGTTATAGGAAATGCACCTTTGGGTGCAAAAATCATTAGATTTGAGAAAATTTTTTTATTTATAATAACTCTTGGAAAAGAAAACAAGGTTAGATGACTTAGGAACATTTCCTTGTACACTTCGAGCCAGAAGGCTATATTTTTAAGTCACATAAAAGAAAATAATTTCAAAAAAAATTTTTTTCTATTATAGGCTAATTTCAGAAAGTAGCAAACACACTTATTTAAATATTCTCATTTTCATCTTACTTTTTTTTTCCTTTCTGAAATACCAAAGCTCTTCGCAGAAGAACTTATAAATTGTAAGCACACAGAAGAAGACAGGACAGAACTACCAAACATGTAGTCATGATGTTGGTCTTGTTAAGTAAAAGCATTAAAGAAAAAAAGCGGCGGAGAGGATCTTTTTAAAAAGAATAATGTGAAATTTGCACTATTATACAAAGTAGCCAGAAAATACAGCAGGCAATAGAGATACACAGCTCTGGAAAACAAACGGAAAAGAGCATTTCTGAAAATGATAAATTCTTAGGTTTTTAGGACCCTTTAGAAAAATTTACAAGTCTAATATATTTATTCCAATAAACTTTCTCATTCAGCTCTACATTAGATGTTTTATCCACAGAAAATTTTACATTATATGAATATTCCTTTACTGCAAAAAATATTTTGGTCTCATTTGTAATAAATGTACAGTTGATCAAATGGATAGTAAAACTGACTTTATAGTCTTTATATAAATAAAGCTTATGAAAAGCAAACAGAAAAATACTCTCCCGATCAACTCAGGTGACTAGTAAAGAAAATGCTGGATTCACTGATCACACACATTTATTGAGACCATCAGTAACCTATATAATTCCTCCAGAGATATGGAGACCTGTTCATTTTTTTTCACTCATGTTATAAGTCACATGACCAAAAGACAAAAACCACTTTTTTTGGGGTGGGGGGCAAAGGGAGAGGGAGCGAGAAAATCTCAAGCAGGCTCCATGCCCAGCGCAGAACCCAATGCAGGGCTTGATTTCACGACCCTGAGATCACGACCTGGCACAAAATCAAGAGTCAGATACTTAACCAACTAAGCCACCCAGGTGCCCCAAAATCACTTGTAATTCTCTCACAACTATAGTTTCTAGATCTGATCACATTAAAAACATGTGTTACATATCTACATGGAATTATTTATATGAATGACTAGATTGTTAATATTTCCTAAAAAGCAGAACAGATATTAATAGAAATTTCTGTGCTGAAAGCCTCTTTTCCTATATGAAGCCTGAAGCCTACACGGGCATACACTTTCCCTTCCACTGATACCTACGGGACAGACCTCATGACAACATTCCACATAAGCTGCTGGAAAAAGTGCCGAAGACCAGAGATGGACAGGATGGCTTACCTGTGTGAGGTCTGGTCACAGCGCTCTCGTACAGAGGGATGCCCTCACCCACGTTGTTAAAGGCTTTCAGGGTTATCACATAGTGAGAGCTGGGATCTGAAGGAAGGAAACAAGTGAAAACACTTAGGAAAAAATTCTCCAGAATTTAAAAAATTCAAGGGTAACAGTGCATGATCTTAAGTGCAGAAGAAGTCAGGAAAGAAGATTTTACAACTTTCATGTGGGATTCCTCCAGGGTGTGGGGAAATGTGGAGATGGCAGCACACACAGCACAGAAACACTGTCTGGGGCAACGTCTCGGGGTCAGTCCCAGCAGTGAGGGTGGCTGTGCCCGAATCCTCTCTTGGTGTCAACTAACCAACGGTTTAGTGATGTTGCTGTACAGTGGAGGGCTTGGACGAGAAGAGTAAATTGGGTTTCCATGTGCTGTAAGCCCATAAGGTGGAACTTGGGATTCCACTGTGGTTTCACTTGCATTTCTCTGATGATTAATGACATTGAGAATCTTTTCATGTGCTGACTGCCCACTCATATATCTTCTCTGGTATACTGCTCATCCCAATCTTCTGCCTACTCTTTTCCTCGATTGTCATCTTCTTATTAAGTTGGAAGAGTTTTGTATTTCTTTGTCTGATATTTGACTCAATTTCTTTGTCTGATATTTGAATGATGAGTATTTTCTCCTAATCTGTGGCTCATCTTTCCATTTTATTGGTGTCTTTCCAAAAGTTAGATGTTTTAAATTTCAATGAAGTGCTATAAATTAATTTTTTAATTTAATAACTTATACTTTATACATCCTGAGAGATCCTTGTCTACCTCACTGTCATGAGGTTTTTCCCTGTCTTCTTCTAGAAGTTTTATGGTTTTAGCTCTTGCATTTAGGTCTGTTTCTGTGTATGATGTGAAATAAAGGTCAAGGAAAGTTCCCTTTCTCTCCCATTCAGATATCCAATTCTTCCCACACCTTTTGTTGAAAAGACTACCCTCTCCCCACTAAATTATCTTAGCGTGTTTGTCAAAAATCAATCAGCCATTTATATATGGATCTATTTCTGGACTCCATTCTGTTCTATTTATCTGTAACACCTACCTCTGCACCAGTAACACCAGAGTGGCTCGAATACTATAGTTTCATATAAGTCCTCAAATCAGGGGATGTGGGTCTTTAGAAGACACCCGAAGAAATGTTGAAAAGACCACACTACCTGATACTCCTTTTCAAAACTGTTTGGCTATTCTAGTTCCTCTGATTTTTAGAATTAAGTTTATCAATTTCTGTAAAAAAAAGTCTGCCAGGATTTTACTTGGAAATGCACCAGGGAGAACTGTCATTTTAATGATATTATCCAGTCCATAAACATGGTACCTCTACTTAAGTCATCTTTAATTTCTCTCAGCAATAATTTTCTAATTTCCAGTATACAGACCTTGTACATATTTTTAAAGTTTATCCCTAAGTATTTCATATTTTTGGTGCTATGTAAGTAGTACTGTTGTTTTAATTTCAACTTCCAACTGCTTATTGTTAGCACATGGGAATATAACTATTTTTGTATATCAGCTTTGTATCCTGTGACTTTGCTGAACTCACTTATAGTCTTAGTAGCCTTTTTTGTAGATGCCTCAGGATTTTCTACCCCAGTAACAGGGAGAGTGTATAGTGCTCAGATATTGGTTTCTAAATGTCATTTTCCATAAAAGAAACCAGCATTCCTTGGAGAAATGACTGATTCAAGGGCTAAGGGTAGGAAAATATCAGATAAGCCCGCTGTATCTTACTGCATCAAAAAAGAAGAAAGTGCTCAAAGAAAGGTGGAAGATGTCAAACAGAAAAATCAGTCATAAAGAGACTCCCATTAGCTACTACTTCACTAAGGGAGAGAAGGAAAGCTCTTCCTTACCAAAGAATGCTGATAAATGTAGAAGAAATAATAGAGTTAGAAATTCACTTGGGAAACACCACAGTAATAACCGTTACTAAAGACACTAAAACTAGTGAAGGAAAGTTTGACCAGGAACAAGATGTTTACAAAGACTCAAGGTATTTCCCCCACAAGGTATTAATTAATTCTGAAGGAGAAAACAATACCTTTATGGAATGTGGCATTTACCCTCTGAACCAAGTGATTAAAGCTAACATCACCAGCACCAGACTTTCACATGCCTCCTGAGGAGATGCGCTGACAAGAACACAAGGTACGTACGCTATTCCTTCCAAAAACGCGTGAGCTGAGAGTAGCGAGGAAATATTAGACAAGTCTAAACTGAGAGATGTTCTACAAAATATAAATGGCCTATATTTATCAAAAATGTCACAGTCATAAAATTCAAGAAAAAACCAAGGAACTGTTCTGTAGCAAAGAAAACTAATGAGACGTGATGACTAAATGCAATAAGTGATCCTGGACCAGAAAACAACGTTTTTCTTTTGTAATAAAGGAAATTAACGAAGCGACTAGTAAAATATAAATAAAGTCTACAGATACTATCTGAGTGTTAATTTGTTGACTTTGGTAACTGTACTGTAGTTATACTGGAAAACGCCCTCATTTTTAATCCCACATTAAAGTATCAGAGGGTGGAGGGGCATCACTTCTGTAAATTACTCTCAAATGGTTCAGAGAAAAAATATGTACGTTCAGGAAGACAAGAGAATGATAAAGTGCATACGGTAAAATGTTAACTTTTCGGGACTCTTAGTGAAGAATATACAGAAATTTTTTGTACTATTCCTTTTTTTGAGAGGGAGGGAGAGTGTGAGCAGGGTCGGGGAAGGGCAGAGAGAGAGGGAGAGAAAGTCTTAAGCAGGCTCCATGCCCAGCGCAGAGTCCGATGCGGAGCTCGATCTCATGGCCCTGAGATCAAGACCTGAGCAAAAATCAAGAGTCGGACACTTAACCGACTGAGCCACCCAGGCGCCCCTCTTTGTATTAAAGTTTTCTGTAAACAGATATTGCATGGAGCACTGGGTATTATACGCAAATAATGAATCATGGAACACTACATCAAAAACTAAGGATGTACTGTATGGTGACTAACATAACAAAAATTATTATAAAAAATAAGTTTTCTGTAAAAAAAAATTATCGTACAATAAAAAGTCAAAAGAAAGAAATCCCATGTGCAATTACTTCTTCTCCCCAGCATACATACCCAGATTTTCGATGGTGTAATAGCGCTGTTTATAGTCCACTTTGATGGTCTGGGCATGAGGGCTGCCAATGCCATAACCAATGGCATAACCTCTGACCACAATGTTCTGATTCTCTGGAGGAGTCCAGCTAACTACAATACTAGTGACCAGTGGCCGGACGTGAAGAGAACTAGGCACTTCAGGAACACGAGTTTCTGGGAAGGAAGTAGAAAAGCAAGACTTTAGAATATTTACATCCTTGGGGCATGGTGTTTAGCCTCCTGCCAAATTATCTGGGGTTAAGATTTTTCCATTATGCCCAAGAATTCACAGAGAATCAGTATGTATAGTGTAGTATGGGTCATGGTTTTACCACATTCCGAGAAGAAAGCAAAACCCAAACAGCCTGAAATACAAGGCAATGCAACATTAATCTGGAAGGGAGACAAAGAGGTCTAAGAACCTCTGTCCAAAGGAGAGAAACAAATAAACTGCCTTTCAATAGGTATTTATTCCCCTTGGTCCCACATCTGAGTCCCAGACTCAACTAGGGGGAATGAGAAAGGCTTAACACCAACTAATTAGAAGCCTGCTCTCAACAGATTATCACGTATCACGTTACAGCAATTGTATCAATTATTTACTCCCTTAAGTAATATAAGTCAGAAAATAGGAAACTTTAGAACCACATATTGATTTAAATGGTGGGAGACTAAGAGGCTTAAAAAAGGTAGCAATTTATAGTATCTTCCAAATCTGTTACTTCGAGGCATAACCTGCTATCTAAATTTAAAAACTGGCAAACCAAGAATGAGAATAAGGACCCAGTCTTTTGTCTCCCAAGTGCAGCACCTGTGTGTCATAAAGGTACATACGCACACCTACATAAAGGTACTCGTTGAATGAAGAGGTAGAAAAAGGGCAGTGTGTCCAGGACTAAAAGAAAAAGGGAGGCAGGCTGATGTGGCTCAGTGTGAAATTTCAGATCATCCATCTACTCAACGGCCTTGATGAAAAACTAGACTTAAAGCACCTGTACATTTTTATTTGTTCTGGTTCTCCTTAAAGGGACAGGTCTCTCAAAGCCCCTGGGGCAGGAGTGGGGGAGGGGGAAGCACTCCAGGGGACTTGCTGTGTTACAGTAATGACAGCAGTGTGATACATTAAAGTTCACAGACTTGAGCCACATACACCCCCAAAGCTGTGGCTTTCCAGTTTAACTCATCTGACTACAGTTGGTTAGTACCTAGCTTCTCCCAATCCTGTGGATTGTTGTTCTTACCATCTAAGTCACTTTCAAAAGTTTCAGCAGACAGCCAGTCAGTAGCCGGGCCTGTACCATTGACCGTTAGAGCAGCCACTCGGAAATTATACTCAGTCCCCCGATCAAGACCTGAGATCCAAATAACAACAACAAAAAAAGAAACAACAAAAACAAAAAACAAAAAAAGACAAGCTGAAGTAAGAGTCTGGAAAACAAAAGATTAATACTTTCTCGTGAAGTATTTCATCCACCAAGTCAGTACACAGCTACTATCCCGACAAGCTTTCAGTTAAAGTTAATAGAGTATAAGCAACACATCCCCATAGCACAGAGGGGCTCCCACATCTCCAGGAGGGGCCGAAAGCCCACACAATCAAGAGGAAAACCACTGAGCGGAGTTCCCAGGAGATTACAGATCCTTTTTTTTTAAGAGCCTGAAGGCCCCTCAGAGATCATTTAATGTAATCCCTTCATTTTTTTACTTAGGAAGCTAAGGGCAAAAAGAGGTCAAGGATAATGAAAGAGTCATAACAAAGGAACAAAGTCAGTTGGTCTCAGAAGACACCCAACACCGGAAAAGAATTAAAAGATGTAATTGCTGCTGGGTCACCTCACCTCTGTTCTCTGAGCCATCCCATAACAAGAGTAGAACAACTGTAAACATCCGAATACGGCCTACAAACCTATTTCAAAACAGCTTGTTTGCCCATAAGTATATACAATAAGTAAAAGAGGAACAAAGCCTTTCTTTTATGCAGTTTTTCATAGCACTATCAGTAATAAATTCACCAATGTACTGAAGGCAACAAAAATTCACATGTATTAGTCTACCCTGCAAAGTAGAGCAACAGGCAATAATAGAGTCAGCTATTCAGATAATTCATGCATCCATTTTTTCTTTTTTTTAGGTTAAAACACATAACAAAATTTACCACCTTAACTATTTTTCAGTGTCCAGTTCACGTGTATGCATCTTTAGAGCACTTAAATACTAGATATTGCGTTACATCTTACAAGGTTATGAGAAATGATCTTGTCTCCGCACATTGAAATACTGGGATCTTTGGCCAGCAGCATTGTACAGAAGCTCTAAAGAGAGAACCACAGAGAGAGAGAACGTGGCCAGGATGCAGGATGGCTCAGTTAATGAATCCTGTCACCCGGTGAGAGAAGAGATGGGAGGTTCTGTCCTCAGCAGGCCCATCCTGAAGCTGTCTGCCCACAAAAAAGCAACAAGCAAGGCAGAAGGAGAAGCAAAATGGCTGGGCCCAAGTCAGTTTACCCGTCACCTCCCTGCATACACGGAAGCAGAAAGTGCCAGAAAGGGCTGTGCATGTGTTTGTAACTGTTAACAGACAAATAGTATGGACTACTGGCAAACATGGCTCAACTGAGGTCCTGAAAGAATTCAAACAAATTATCATTCCCTCCCCTCTGGGGAGTTAGATAAGAAAGAAAGTGAGAGAGGGGCGCCTGGGTCACACAGTGGTTAAGCGGCTGCCTTCGGCTCAGGGCGTGATCCCGGCGTTATGGGATCGAGCCCCACATCAGGCTCCTCCGCTATGAGCCTGCTTCTTCCTCTCCCACTCCCCCTGCTTGTGTTCCCTCTCTCGCTGGCTGTCTCTATCTCTGTCGAATAAATAAATAAAATCTTTAAAAAAAAAAAAAGAGAGAGAGAGAGAGTGCTCGCGCACGCGTGCACGTGTGAGCAACAGATGCGTGTGTAAAGAGGTTAAGAGTTCCCTTCCCCCCAGGTAACCTACAGAGTTCATAGACTCAAACTAAGATCCACAATTCATATTATAAAGATATGGCAGAATGTGTTAAGTGCCGTAAGTGTGCAAAATGAAGAAACAATTACTTCTGGCTAACACTGAGTCATGTCATTTGTGGTTCAGGACAGGACCCTGGTAATCCATATTGCTCTCTGATACTTACCAAGCTTCAAGAGAGCAAAAATGTCCATTTTTGCTCACCATCGTGTACCTAATGCCAGTACATGCTGATACAAGTTCAATAAAGTCCGTTAAACAAATGAATCTAAACAGGATTTCAAAATGCAATGATTCTCTCCATAAAGAAAAAGCTATTTTTACCATGAAGGTGATTATTTCGCTTACACATCAAATGTTTCATTGAGAAAATGAATAGTCTCCTCATGGTCCAGGACTATATTCTGTTTTTACATTATTAGCAGCAAGAACAGTACCATAGAGTAAATATCTATTAAATATTCAAAATAAAAGCCTTACGGATGGGAAATATTATCTGTATTTGGAGTCAAATCAGCAACTTCTTTTTCTTTTATTTTCAATTAGCCAACATATAGTACATCATTAGCTTCTGATGCAGTGTTCAATGATTCATCAGTTGCATATAACACCCAGTGCTCATCACAACACGTGCCCTCCTTAATACCCATCACTGGGCTAACCCATCTCCCCCAACCCCCTTCCTTCTGTAACCCTCAGTTTGTTTCTCAGAGTCCAGAGTCTCTCATGGCAATTGGTTTTTAAGAACACCCGAGACCAACTGTACTGTAACGCTCCTTTAGTGAGATGTCTCAGCAACACCACTGCAACCATGTCTACTCACTGCAGCTTAGAGCTGTGGGGTTCAAGTGAAGAAACTCAGACTGAAAGCTACCCCTGGAGACAAACATTCACCTATTTTGAAAGAAGTCAATCCATCTTTGAGGTGAGGAGTAAGGAGAAAAGCTTGTTGGATTACAGGAGTACAAGTTTTCACTGCCAGTGACTCACTTAGTTCTTAGAAACTCATCGCATTACATTTTTTGACCCCAGATCTTGGTTCTGTCAAGAACTTGGCCCCTAGAGGCGTAGGAAAGTGGCAGATGTCAAGTTTCTCTACCAAGGAGGGGGCAACGTAAGGGAAGCTGAGAGCTCCCCAAGGGTGATGAAATTCATTCTCAGGGCTTAGGTAATGATGTCAATATCTCCAATTCTTGCAGTTTTCTTCTACCAGCTCTGCTGGGAACCTCCAAAATGGTCTCTTAGGGGCATCTATCTTTATTCTTTATAAGCACGGTCCCAATATCCAAAGAGCAAAAAGCACTTCATCTTCTTCCCATGCTTCTCCTGCAAAGTCAACTGGCCCTTGCAGAGCCAAGTCTACTCCCCCTACTGGAGGAAGGAAGAGGGGGCTATTCTGTCATCTGTAAAGGAAGCCCATATCAGAGAGGCAGTAGGGCCCACTGTCACCGAGTATGCCACTTGCTCTGCTGCACATAAAGGGAAATCTACACAAAAGGAGCTATCCTGGACAGAATTCTCTAAAATTTATCATGTAACAAGTAGAAGCAAGAAAGATTACAGCACTGCTATAGCTATTCACAAATGTTTCGGGCCACACACGCATGTGTGGTGTCAGTGCCATATACATATATATATATGTATATGTATAAATCATTTTGTAGACCTCTGCTACCAGCTAGACTGAGCAGATTTTTGGCCTACATAGCTTTGTTTTACCTTGTTTTGAGATTGCAAAAAACTAGTACAGACTTAGGGTGGTTCCACTTACTCTTCTTTGACTTTACAATGAAGCGAAAGCAATACGCATGCAGTAGAAACTGTACTTTGAATTCCGAAGTGTGATTTTTTCCCAGGCTAGCGATAGGAGGCACAATCCTCTCTTGTGATGCTGGGCAGGGGCAGTGGCAGCTCCCAGTCAGCCTTGGGATCACGAGGGTAAACGCCTTACACACTTACAACCTTCTGTTTTTCATTCTCAGTACAGTATTCAGTAAAATACATGAGATATCCAATAATTTGTTATAAAATAGGCTTTATATTAGATGATTTTGCCCAGTTGTCGGCTGATGTAAGTGTTCTGAGCATGTTAAAGGTAGGCTAGGCTAAGCCATGATTTTGGTAGGTTAGGTGTGTTAAATATATTTTTGAGTTAGGATATTTTCAAATTTTGATGGGTTTATTGGGACATAACCCCATCATAAGTTGAGGAAGATCTCTATATATATTCAAAAAAGAAAATGTGGAGAATACAGAAAACCACAAGTAAAGAAATAAAACTCAAGCACAATCTCAACACTCAGAGATGACAGAACCTATAAGATTGTGTTCAATTAACTTTTATCACGTCAGACGTAGACCGAACCATTACAAATTCTTTTGAACTGTTTTTACTTTAAGTCAACTGCTCAGAGTAGTCATTAGGCTAGCAAAACTCAATGCCTGAAAAAGACGCCAGCTCCTACTTTTCACCCACATGCAAGGCAGCTTACCTTCAATCAGTTGAGACAATTGTGTCCCAGTTACCAAGGTCTCAGTGACATCACTCTTTCGGGAGGCCTTTCGGTAGCGGATCTTGTAGCCGATAATCTGACCGTTTTGTGTGGCTGGAGGAGGTGGCTGCCAGTGAATCACAATACTCTGGGAAAGACAAGATTATGGGGAAGACTGAATAAAGCAAAATCTTGTTCCTGTTTTATAAATTATCTTGAATTCACTGACAGAAAGGCAGCAGGGTGCTCAGACAGAGTTTTACTTAGGGATCACTCAAAATTACTTTTTAATTTTAAAAATCCTCCATGATCAAATGGGAAGATTATATTTGCGGGCAGTATGCTCTGGGCCTTTATTCTCCTGGGTATTTAGACGTTAGGCAAGAGTCTCAGAAAAGCTTTCAGAAGGAAAATATAAGGTCAGAGGGCACATAGATTAGGAAGTAAACTATGGTTAGGTTTAAGTTTCTCTTCTATCTCCATTGTGGAATGGCTGAAATTAGACAATTTCTGCCTAAAACTCTTCAAGAAGGGAATCATTAATTAATAGCTGGTTTTTAATTAAAGGACAAGGATTCCCATGGTACTTTTTGAAAGGACTGAGTGTCTCAGTTGTCAATGTAGTCCAGAAGCAGCTCTGGGCCTTTGAGAGGCACACATGGCCTTCATTGCACAGTGGACTCGGCTCAGAGGGAGTCTGAGCCTGTGCACCACTCTGACGGCTGTCTACCTTCACTTCACAGTGGGCTCATCTCACAGTACTAAGGGGCTGGGGTATAAACAACTTACTTCTTTCCACTTTATCACCAATGTTCTGAACTGCTAAGATCTATAATGTCAGGATTTGCAAAACCACAATGCATCTGCAGAAAGACTAAAGTAATCTTGGCATCAGAGAAAGGCAGTAAAGTTAAACGGAAAACACGGAGTTGGGTTCTAAGTCCAGCTTTACTGGCAGGTGTAATATCTATGACACCTTATTTCTCTGCTTGATTACAATTCTTTTGATATAGAATCTCCTTCTCTATAAGCCCTTCTGAGACTTGACAGTATGCCAATAAAAATGAATAGCAATATAAAGTTTACCTTTGAATTTCTTACTTCTAAGGACAGATTTTGAGGCGCAGCACTGGGAACTGGACAGGCAAAAAAAAAAAAAAAAAAGGAAAAAAAATTTTTTTTCGGTCACCCACATATCACCCCATCATGTGATATTCCTGGCCAGACTTTACACAAATGCACATCTTAAACACTAATTATGCAACCCGAAGGTCTCAACCTAGCAGCCAATGCCCTCATGTTGATAGCACTATGTGGATAGTGATAGTCCCCCATTTTTTCTCTGAATAGTCCTTTCACTTTTTTTATTGCCCCCCACCCCCTGGTTTTCTTTCATGAGACTAACATTTTTTAAATCAGGCCAGTTTATTTATTTTTTTTATAGAATTTCCCTGTTAGACATATCCAAACTGAGGAAAATTCTAGAAATAAACAAGCAAACAAACAGGCCTGAATTCTTGAAAAACATTATGACTTTCAGGAAACAATATATATGCTTATTAACCACAATAAACACTGTTATTTTCTATACTATTATAATAATATTTTTTTTAAATGCTGGTCTTAAAGATACAAATGTCCCGAAGGGGCACCTACCCCCCAATGTTTATAGCAGCAATGTCCATAATAGCCAACCTGTGGAAAGATGTCTATCGACAGATGAATGGATAAAGATGTGGGGTGTATATATAGACATATACACACACACACAATGGAATACTACTCCGCCATCAAAAGAAATGAAATCTTGCCATTTGCAACAACGCAGATGGAACTAGAGGGTATTACGGTAAGCGAAATAAGTCAATCAGAGAAAGACAATGATCTCACTCATGTGGAAGTTAAGAAACAAAACAGAGGAACACAGGGGAAGGGAAGGAAAAGTAAAACAAGAGGAAATCAGAGAGGGACACAAACGATAAGGGACTCTTAATCACAGGAGACAAACTGAGGGTTGCTGGAGGGGAGGTGGGTGGAGGGATGGGGTAACTTGGCGACAGGCATCATGGATGGCACATGATGTAATGAGCGCTGGGTGTTATATAAGACTGATGAATCACTGACCTCTACCTCTGAAACTGATAATACACTATATGTTAATTAATTGAATTTAAATTAAAAAATAGTGAAAAAATAAGAATAAAAATAAAAAATGCCGGTCTTGACCTACTCAATCCCCTTGGTAAGCTGTAGCTTAAAAAATATTGCTCTAGGTCATGGTCACATGAATATAACTCAGCTTAGAAATTCAGTCACAGGTAAGCAATGAAACTGTCACAAAACACTGAGGAATTGCAAAGAGCTATATGGCATACAGATATGACTGCAAAGTGAAATAAAGCCAGCCTTCCATCAGCCCTGGAATGGTCTGTGTTATGAACAAGCAGCAACATTTACTTATACAAAAGCCCCTACTAAAGATAAAAACATGAGAAACTGTTCCGTACCAGGCACTACATGTTCTACCCTCTCTCAGTGAATCTTTTAAACCCAATGAAGTTGGTATTATCTACATTTTATGCATAAAGAAGCATGCTCAGACATGTAAAGTGACTAAAGTCCAGAAAAGGGGCAGAACTGGGATCTGACCTGAATCTTCTGATGTCAAAGCCCATGACCTCACCAGGGCCCCCACACATGGTATGTGATCCAAAGGCGGAAAGACTCACCATCTGACAACGTTCGAACAGCAACATCTTGTGTGGACACTCCAGGACCATGTTTGTTGTAAGCCACCACTCGGAAACTATACTCTGTGTATTTTTTCAACCCGATAATGGTATGGGAGTGACTTGAAATGTCAACATCCTTGAATAAAGTAAAATAATTCACATGTATACAACTCAAGCCGCCAAAAGAAATGCTGCAAAATAATTAACTATACAAATTCTTCATTTGATACAATGCAGATTTTTGTCCCTTTCACAAAATGCTATTTAACAATCAAAGCAGATTAATCAGAAACATTGGCAATTAACTGAGAAATACTGCTTGATGTTTAGTGACCCTTCCTGATAAAAACTACAGAATATAACTTGGTACAAAGAAATAGAGTCTGCTGACTTTTCATTTCCTATATACAACTTTTTTATCCTGAGATTTCTAGACAAGCAAGTATTGAGTTTTGGAAATATATGTTTCCAAAATACTATTCCAATCAATGGACTGAAAAATGGCTTTGGGGCTCCTGGATGGCACAGTCGGTTAAGCATCGACTCTTGGTTTCGGCTCAGGTCATGATCTCAGGGTCCTGGGATGGAGCCCCATGTCAGGCTCCATGCCGGGTGTGGAGCCTGCCTAAGATTCTCTCTCTCCCTCTTCCTCTGCTCCTCCCGCTCATGCTCTCTCTCTCAAATTAATAAATATATCTTACAAAAAAAGGCTTCATCTTTTACCTGTTCTTTATCAGTCCCTTTTTCCATGTAGTATAATTTGTAATTCTGAATTTCCCCATTGCCAGACAATGGTGTTTCCCAGGTGATGGTGATGGAAGTAGGTGAAGCTGCGTAAGCTCGGATGTTAGGTGCCGGGCCAGGGAGCTGAACTAGAAAGAAAATTTTGAGACAGCAAATGAATGAAATTCACTGCACTCCTCAATAACCATTCTCAGCAATAACGTCACATTGGCCATGTTTTTAAAAACAATAAAAACTGAGAAAACAATTGATTTGATTGAAGTGCTTTTAGGATAATATATAATTAAACACAGTTTCCTTTCTATGACTCAAATTATAACCAAAAACTATCTGTGAAGTATCTCGAATGTATTCAAAGGAAAAAATAAACATTGTGGAATTTTTCTTGTGGTTTATAAAATCCCAGTTTTTCAGCAGGACTACAGCACATTAAAGCAGCCATCACAAAAAGAGAGTCTTCAGGGGATTAAAGGGTACACTTATCATGACGAGCCCTGAGTAATCCACAGAATTGTTGAATTGCTCTATTGTACACCTGAAACTAATATAACACTGTATGTTAGTTATACTGGAATTAAAGTAAAAAACTTAAAAAAGAGAGAGAGCCTTCTTTTGCCAGTCACTGGGGCTACGGTGACAGACAGAATCCCTGCCCACAAAGAATTCCCAGTCTAGAGGGAAGTCAGACGTATAAACAGTGCAAAAGTCACAAGTGCCAACAGATTTCATAATGACTGTAACAAAAACAGAAAGAGAATACACAACTCTGCTTTGAAAGGGGGATGTGTAGGCAAGGGAAGGACTGGGGAAGACTTCTGGGGAGCCAGACGCTTCCTCAGATACCAAGGGAAAAATTATTCCATTCAATGGGGAGGATATGTGAGAAGACGGTGTAATGGTTCAGGGTGAATAGTGAATGAATGTGGGAGGGAGAATGCTGAGGAGGAGGACACAGCCAGATAACGAGGAGCTTTCGTGTGCCTCATTTCTTGTAGGTGTTAGGTAATTACTGAAAAATTATGAGCAGGAACATGACATGACATGATCAGATCTGTGTTCAGAAAGGACATGTAAACATACGCATGGAAAAAAACAGTAAGGGAATAAGATTAAATAATGATTTTTTAAATAGCTACCATTTATTGAATGCTTACACTCAGTCCAGCTTAAAGTGCTTTACACGTATTTAAATGATGTCTTACTTAATCTTTGCACTAACCCACATGAGAGGGATACTATTATCAGCCCTATTTACAGATGAGGTTGAGAGGCTAAGAACTGTTCCCATGACGGGAAAGTCGGTGAGTGGTGGAGCCAGGAGCTGCACACTTTCTGATTCTAACGTGTGGACTCAAGACCGGTTAGATTATTCTGAGGCCCTCCGTGGGATGTATGTGACTGGAAGACTTGAGGGCTGGTCTGACTGTCCAGCTCTAACTCCTACAACAGCTCCCGTACCTTTTTACTATATTCTTTTTGTCTGACTGACAAACTGACAAGTTCCAGTCCCAGTTTATACACAAATTCCAGAGGTTGCCTATGCCTACACTGTGGGAGACATTCTATATTTGAAAACAACTTCTCTGGTGCCGGTGTTTCTGTAACAGAATCCATTAGATTCAAGGAACAGGGAAAAAACTGGCAAAATTTTGTAAAACAAACCAGCTTTCTTGAATGACAGCACCACAGCTTGGCAGTTCCGCTACCAAAGCAGAGAAACCTGAATGTGGCTACTCTGACAGTTGTTTGCTTTATTTAGTCATGAATCACGTTATTCACTTAATGTTAAGAGCATTATTTTGTGTGGCCTGACAGGTGGGATTTCTCACACTTCTGCTGCTACAGAAAACTTTCCTCTAAGTTATTAAAGGGGAAGGAAAACAAAACAATCCCACGATTCCCTTGAAATCACTTTCAATATATTCATTGGATAAACATAAGCAAATATCCTAAAAAGGCACTAAGAAATTCTTTCATTTCACCTGCACAGTGGCATAATAAATGGGAAAAATTTTAAGTTGGTTTGTTCAGCTAAGTATGTAAAATATTTTGTGAGGGCTGTCTCCAACACTTACGCCTCCCCTGCCACAGGCTGAACACCTCCAGATGAAGTACAAATCTCTCTCCATTAACTCGTCTTTTGCCAAAACATCTTCTAGCCACTTCCCATCCCTAAAATACTCTCTAGAGAATCAGGTTCCCCTCCATCTACATTCTTACTTAGTCTCTTCCTTCTAATCAAACTCCTTGAAGAAATGATTGTGCCGCCTACTTCCCTAGAATTACAGAGGTACAATATTAGCTAGATAGGATCAGAGGAAAGATCTAGAAGGCATCCGAGCCAGGTCTTTAAGAATCAGTAAAATTTGAGTGTGTTTCAGTGGAGTCCCATTGTCTTATACTATTTGCCAGTGTTTGACAGGAATTAATTCATAACTAATTCATAAGGTCCTTGACGGCAAGGAACTGTACCTTCTGCACTGCTCTGGTTCGCAAGGCTATGTGGAAGGCAGACCGTCCTATTGTCTACTGACAGATAGGGCTGACAGACAGATGGAAGACTTACCCTCAGGCTGTGTTTCTACTCGGAGTGGAGCTGAACTCTCTCCGGAGCCATGTTTGTTTTGAGCCATAACTCTAAAGACGTACACAGTCGCTGGCATTAGGTTTTGAATGGTTACCTGCATTTCTCCTGGGCGACTGGTATTCTCAACACGTTCCCTTTGGACAAAGAGGGGTGTGGAAAGAAACAGCATCGGTTAGGAATACTTCTAGAATGTGCAGTTTCATTTTCATTGCAATTCCTATAGATACAATGCCATGTCAAAATCTTAACTTTCGACTCTGGGAAACAAACTGAGGGGTTGCTGGAGGGGAGGTGGGTGGGGGGACGGGGTAACTGGGTGATGGGCATCAAGGAGGGCACGTGATGTGATGAGCACTGGGTGTTATACGCAACTAATGAATCACTGACCATAATATCAAAAGCTAGTGATGTACTTTATGTTGGTTAATTGAATTTAAAAAAAATCTTAATTTAAGTCAAATTAACTCTCCAAAAAGCAAAACTTCGGGATGGAACAGTTTATGGACCTGAATATGGAGAGTGGCAAAGCTCAATCTCACATGGGTCTGATAACTTGCTGACGTTCTTGCTTAAACATCACTGACTCTCTGGTCATAACTGCCACTTCCTTTCAGAGAAGGCACAGACAAGGGTGTTCTCGCTGCCGTTTCAAATGGGGAAACTGGCCATCAATTCTGTAGGCTTTAGGAATCGCTGAGTTTTAAGGAGTGGTTTTCAAGGAGACAAACAGAAGGTGATTACAAGTATGACCCAGTTTTCAAAGAAAATATCAAAGAATTCTGTGTATATTTTGGATGAAAGACTCAATAAAAAGAAAGCTAGAGATGATCACTTTTAAAGTTGGGAACGTCAAAAATTAAAATGATACTAAAGTAACCCAATCTATAAAATAAGCTAATCCTGATACTGATTTTTATAATTTATTTGTTAAAACAAATACTCTTTCACAATGATATCTAAACTGATTTGAAATATGTGACAAATTTTATGACAAACAGGACAAGTGAATCTAGCAGGCTAGTGTTATGAACTGAAAACACAGGAGCAGTTATCTGGCTTCTTTAAAAGCAGTAGCTTCCAGACTCTAACCTGGGGTCTGTGTGTCCCACACTTGGGTCCATAATTATACTCAGTCTACTGTACGTACCATAACAAAAACCAGTCTGTGTTATACACAAGAGCTTTCGACAAATACTGTGGAAGAATTCATTTGTTCTAGACAAACAGCTGGCCTTTAAGGTTGTCGATCATGTAAGGAGAGATCTGTATCTATCCTGACAGAGTAATAAAAAGGCCCCAAACTACTCTGTGGACAAAATTACTTGAAACTACATAATCTATTGAATTAAAATTCTTACTTTAAGATATTGGTAATTCTTCCTGAAATCACTCATTGAAATTTGTTTAGTTCTACATGACCATATGCCAGTCCACCTGACTGTATGTGAACATTTACATTTCAGAGATTTAAGTACTTTTCAGTGGTTTTCTATAGTTTTTAAAACTACCTGATTTTTACCCACATCTTCATAGAGAGTGATTGTCTGTACACGATGTTAGGTCCACAGGAGAAGAGGACAATGGCAACAAAAATTATTGCTCAAAGATACCTGAGGTATCGACGGGCATCTTCTCTTCAGCTAACCCTCCAAATCACAAGACTTAAAAGGAGGGTATCAGCTGATTTCTTACACTCTGAAGTTTCTGACAGTTGCTCTGATCACAAACGATCGCTGCCTAAAAGGAAGTATGGGATTTTACACTTGGCCAAACCACAAGCTCCATGTGCACAGATGAGGTCTGTTTTGCTCACTGTACATAACAGTTTAAACAAAGAGTTGAAACTATCTTGAGAAAGATAGTTGGGGGTGCTATTTTACTTTTTTCTTTTTTAAAGATTTTATTTATTTATTCGACAGAGATAGAGACAGCCAGCGAGAGAGGGAACACAAGCAGGGGGAGTGGGAGAGGAAGAAGCAGGCTCATAGCGGAAGAGCCTGATGTGGGGCTCGATCCCAGAACGCCGGGATCACGCCCTGAGCCGAAGGCAGACGCTTAACCGCTGTGCCACCCAGGCGCCCCTATTTTACTTTAAATTGAAGTGTCTCGATCACATTCGCATATCAGAGCAGAACTGAGCAGAACGCTCACGCGTGGAAGCAGCCCCACAGATATGTGCAGAATGCATGAATGGAAATTTGCCTCCTTACATAAACCCTGTATAGTAATAATATCACATACACCTTTTGTTCATTCCTATGTGAAAGGAAAAAAAAAACCAGGAGAAATGAGTGAAGGGAACGAAAAACTTAGAACCAATTTCTACAGAAACATTACCGCTAAAAAAAAAATCAGTAATAGGTATGATTCCTTAAGATGAAATAATAAACAGCCAGTACCTGCAAAAGCCTTAACTCTAGATTGGTCTGAGGTCCCAGAACCAAGTGCCTGTCTGGAAAAAAACTTCTGACTTCAGGACAAGATCCAGGGTGAGTTATAAAGTACAATTCTCATAAACGTGTGAGGTTGCAATGGAACTTAGGTTAGAACGTGTAAACGAAGAGTCAAAGGAGAAAGGAAAAGGTACATTTTCTATTAGGACAGTGCAGGGCTAGGCATTAAGCGCTCCAATTCTAGTTATGACAAGCTTACTAATTCCTTCTGAGCCAGATAGTAAATATTTACAGGCTCAGAGACAAAATGGCAAATATTATGTAGTTACTTATATAACCTATTAAAATGTAATCATTTGAAAACACACAAAAAATATTCTTAGCTCCTGGGTCATAAAAATAACAAGTCTGACTTGGCCCAGGGTCTACAGCTTGCCAACTCCTGGGCTCAACTACGATACCTAAGGCTTCATCCATCTCTAAAATGTTATAACTTCTGGAATAACTTACTCTGCATTTTCCATTTAGTGGCTAATATCAGAAAAGTACTCCTATTTACACTAAAAGCATTGGGGGAAAAAAAGTGTGAACACTTCATAGTTGAAAAGGCAGAGGAAGGACCCTTTGAAATCTCAAGAAACTCAGGCACCCAAAGGAATTATACTTCATGACCAAGACACACATGCCACCTGGTGGCTGATTTTTTAAGTGCAGGAAGTAGCCGGATTTGTAAATGCAGGTAGTGGCTTCCATCCTCACACTGAATTCTTATTTTAAGTCTGCGACGAAATAAGTCAAGCAGAGAAAGACAATTATCATATGGTTTCACTCACTTATGGAACATAAGAAGTAGGAAGATCGGTAGGAGAAGGGAGGGAAGAATGAAGGGGGGGTAAACAGAAGGGAATGAACCATGAGAGACTATGGACTCTGGGAAACAAACTGAGGGCCTCAGAGGGGAGGAGGTGGGGGAATGGGATAGGCCGGTGATGGGTATTAAGGAGGGCACGTATCGCATGGTGCACTGGGTGTTATACGCAAGTAATGAATCATGGAACTTTACATCAAAAACCAGGGATGTACTGTATGGTGACTAACATAATAAAAAATTATTATAAAAAAAAAGTCTGCAACGAGAAGTTACTACCCTCATTTTTTTAGATGAGAAAACTTAAGCTTATAAAGGTTAAATAAATTCTGTTTATAAAACAAGTAAGCAGGATTTGGTCTTCTGACTTAGTGTTCTTTCTACTCCTTAATGGCTTGTAATCAGAAATCATAAACTTCATTCACAAATGAAATGACAAAAACATGACAGTCTCCAAGAACCTTTGTTTGAAATATTCCCTCGATTTATTCTGTTCTCTCCAAGTCACTGCTCTCACCTTCGTCCCGGCCATACCGACCACAGGCCTAGATTAACTAGATTTGCCTCCCTGACTTCATTTCTTCTCCTCTTCTCTCTACGTAGTGCTCATAAACTACTAAGAAAAGGTATTTAATACAATCACAGTGCACACTTGCTCAGGAGTCTAAAATGGTCCCTTCTTAACTGATTATGTCCAAATTCTTACTGGCGTTATGACATTTGGCTCCGAACTTCCTCTTTATTATAATCTCTTACTAATTCCTACCAGAACTCTGGGCCAGTTAAGCTAGCTTTCTTACTTTCCCATCCATCAAACACCAGACACGCAAATTAAATTGGATCCTCCTTGCACCTCCTCTTCCTTTATATATACTTGCCTTGTCTTCCTGCCTGACAATTTAATTTTAAATTGAAGTGACAGATTCTCATTAAAAACAAAAGTATATATAGTTTTAAAAAATCCAAAAGTCCCAGTTTTTCTCTCTCCTCAAAACCTGTCCTTCCCTGACACCTAACTGTGGCACGTACCGACCTGTATCTTACCAGACTCTTCATGTCAGGTTTTCTCAGCCTTAGCACTATTGAGCTTTTGGGCGGGATAATTCTTTGTTGTAAGGGGCTGCCCTGTACACTGCAGGACGTTTATCAGCACTGTGGCTTCGACTCATTGGATGCCAGTAAGCATCCTCTCTCATCTGAGTTTTAATAACCAAAATGTCACCAGACATGGCCAAATGTCCACTGAAGGATGGGGACAAACTGTCCCTCGGTGAGAATCACTGCTTTCGGCATTTACACGCACATCAAAATACACAGATATGTCATTAAAAAAAATTCCTGTATCACACTTCCTATGGATATACATATATTAATTATGTGCCCATTCCTCCATCAATGGGCCTTTACTTTCTTTCCTTTTTCTCATTCTTACAAATAATGTTACAATAAACATTTTTATGAGTGCCCTATGTTTATGTGTATCCGTTATCTACAGAACATCTAGAAGCGTAATTGTTGGATTGATGGGTATGTGCATTAAAAAGGTAAAAAAAATTCTGCCAAAGCACTTTCTCCAAGGGCTACTCTTACACTGCCACCAAAAGCCTAGAGCGGATTTCTTCCCAGCATTTTAACTTGCTTAACACTACATATCATCAACTTAAAATTTCTGCCAGCCTGATAAGTGAAAAATAGGTTCACGTTTTGCATTATTTTGTATTTCCCAGACTGCGAGCAATGGCAAAAACATTTTTTCTTTTCTTTTTTTTATAATAATTTTTTATTATGTTATGTTAGTCACCATACAGTATATCCTTAGGGCAAAAACATTTTTTAACTTTAATGGGCCTTCCATTAACTTCTGCTAATCCTCTACTTGTACCACTTGCCTCTTGGGATATTTGTCTTTTACTTACGATTTGTAGGAGCTCTTTATATAGACTGGACAGCAACACAATGTTTTATAAACGTCACAAATTTTTTCCCAGCTCATCACTTGATAGTTTTTGTTTATGGTGTTTTATGGCATGGAATTTTACACCATTATATAATAAACTTTGTTGCTCTCTCCTATTGTAGCTTGGATATCCTGTCTTCTGTTAAAAGGCCTTTCACACTCAAGTGATAAAATAGTTTCTATATTTTCTTCTAATACATTCATGAGCTTTAAAATCTTTTTGTTTGTTTTGCTTTTTTAAAAATAATTTTTTATTATGTTATGCTAGTCACCATACAGTACATCCTTAGTTTTTGATGTAGTGTTCCATGATTCGTTATTTGCATATAACACCCAGCGCTCCATGCAATATGTGCCCTCCTTAATATCCGAGCTTTAAAATCTCTTAATCTATCGATAATTTATTGTTATATATAAGACAGAGATACAACTTCAATTCTTTCCAAATGGAGTTAATTAACGTAACGTGATTTCTTGAGTAAGCTATTATTTCTCCATTGACTGCAATGAATTTATTCATTTAACAAGTAATTATTTAGTGTTATATGTCAGGCCCTGTTTAAGGTGCCCGTGATACTCTATTGAATAAGACAGACATAAGTAACAGGTTAATTAAAAGAGAAGATTTCAGAGTGTTAAATGTTCTGAAAACAAAACAAAAGCAAAAAACAAAACCAAAGAGGGTGATGTGATAGCAGTGGTGTTCTGGTAAATGTTTACTAACCAGCTCTGGTTTGTAGCGCTCGCCCCAGTAAATACTCGTGCCACGCCCTGTTTTGAGCTACCAAGTCATCACCAGGTCTGCAAAATTTCCTGAAACTTTAATATCTGGCTTGGGAACAAACTGGCTCTAGAACACCTTGTGTGATAGGGCCGAAGGGGGCTAAGCTGGGTGGGTATTCATGGAAGGCCTATGGAAGTATCATCTGAAGATGACAGATACGAAGCCAGAAACAGTTGTTTGTGAGGGAAATGCATTTCTGGTAGAAGGAACAGCAAGGGCAAAGGACCTGGAGTGGAAAGAAGTTTGTTATTCTGAGGAATTACTAAGTGTTTTTTCCTTTTGTGAAATACTACGAAATTAGCAATGAGATGTGAAAGACTATCGCGAGATATTTTAACACAGATGCCATTTGGTAGTAATGTCTTGTCTTTTTGTGTCTAGAACTATGTTTATCTTTATAATTCCCAAAACATCCGGCACAATGTTCAGAAAAACATTATTCTATGAGTAGCTCCATCTATCTGGCCCAAATGAGGTCACGCAGACTTCTCAAGAGCTTTAAATCAAGAGGTTTTGATGAAGGTTCCTATCCTTGCAGAACTTGACAGTCTTAAATACAAAGTGTATCAGCTGTAAGCAGCCTGGTAGAGACACAAGCTTTATTTCATGTGTGAGGGCCCTAACCAAAACACATATTTTAGCTTTCTTATTTTGGTATGAATGAAGAAATCTACTTGGCAATGCTAAGAATACATAACACGTGGCAAGTTCCTCCCAAAGGTTTTATAGTAGGGTTGGGAAAACAGCACAAATACACATAAAATAGCAGAAGAGTAACAACTTATGGCAGTAAGAGATCATGTGTTATCATAATTAAGTGCCAATATTACTGACATGAACATATATAAGAGAAAGGCTGTATAAGCTGAAAAAGGTGGAGAAAAACGCATGAGGGCTTTCTGGGGCTTAATCTGGGCCATGAAGGACGAACTGACTTCAGCTTCAGTTGGGAAAGGGCGAAGCAACTGAGGTGAACATACTGGAAGAAAGGTGGAATGGGATGGGAATCAGACTGGCTTCATCAGAAAGGGAGTTACACTGGGAGGAGAGACGAGTAAGGTTGAACAGATAAAATAAAGCTGGACTGTGAGTAAAGTGGCCTGGGGACTCTGGACAATCTCCCATAAGCCATGAAGAAGCCAAGTGAGCTCCTGAAAGAGGTGGAGATGAGGAACTTCATGGAAATGCGGTTAGGAAAATTAGCTCCTAATTACTTTGGTTCATTAAGGAGACCCCCCGGGAGCTCAGCAGCCCACATCCACATATGAGTACAGGCAAATATTCATTTAAGATTATTTCTATAAATTAAGTCTACCGTAATTTCTAGAATCTGACTGTTCTAATTCAGTCATGTCCTACAGTCTGTGGTGACTGAACCTTATGAAAAAAGAGGAGCTCTAGTTATATATTATTATTTCCACCTAAATAGCTCTATCGACACCCTCTCCCCAGGTTATTCCAGAGAGGCAGGAAAGAATGAATACCAGGACCTCAGTCTGATTGGGATAAATTTTAATGACCTAAAATTGGGAAATACGCATCTTGGTGATCATATTTTTTGTACCAAAAATTGGTATAGATTCTGCACAACAAAGAGCCAGGGTGAGCATGACTGGCCTGGGATAGACCAAGATGCAATGAACTGGCTCCGGACATATGGACACTTACCTAGCAATCCCCTCCTTGGTGTAGAAGACAGAATAGGTAAGGTTGTCTCCATGAGGATCTGATGCAGGTGTCCGCCACGTCAATTTGATGAAGCGGGTAGAGACCAGGGAGGCCACGACATCCCGAGGAGCTGAAGGCAGTGGTCCCGTTGTGGCTGGTGCTAGATGGTCAGTAGTGGCACTGGTCAGTGAAGTGGGAGGTAATGTTGGGATGGCAACATCTTGTCATGTGCAAACATTGGGGAATATGAAGGGCAAACCACGACGGTTTTAAAAAAGAGAACAGAAAAAACAAAAAACAAAAAAGAAATAAACAAAACCACGATGGGAAATAAAATAAAATGAATGAACATAAAAAAGGCCATTAAACTGAAGGCTAACATGCAGGCCAGGGTTAACTACTGAAAACTAATGGGCACTATTCAGACACATCACTGTAGAGCAAGCAGACTTTCTGGTCACTATAATGGTTGTGGGCAAGGGACAGGGAGGGTGATGGCTGAGAGTAAAACATCTCACAGAAGGACACAGCAGTGACCAAGTAATTTTAATTCTGAAAGCAGCATGCAACACCTGTCAACCTTTGCACATAAAAGTCTCACCTATGATAAAAGCTCAGTACTTTTAGTTACTTTATCAAATATGGAATAACATGAGCCTAGTCACTCTGGACATAGGCCCAGGCTATCATGACCTCACTGCAGAGCTGGTATCTTCAGTTCTGCAGGAGACTCAAGAGCCACCCACATCTTTAACTTTTGTCTGATATTAAACACTGCCCTCTATAATTTGGCAATACGCAGGCAAGTCTGACAACCTTCCTTACTTCACTAATATTACTTTTGCTATTTCATTTTCAATTCATTTAAATATAGCAATATAAAAACATGAATCAAAAATCCCCAAGCCATAAAAACACAATACTTAGTAGCTTATCTGTTGGTTACAGTCCTCTCTACAATCTATATGACCATGGCTTGCAGACTCAGGAAATGGATGGGATAGATGAAGCAGTGGCAAGTCAAAGCTCCGCTCGCCAAAAATCTCAGTTTGTATACTTGTAGTCATGGGTAACTTTATTACTCCTCAAGGCGGTCCATTCTGCTGTTGGACACGCCTGATTTTCCTAATATTGAACCGAAAATCTCCTGCATCTTGGGGCCAGAAAGTATAAGTATAATCTCACAATTTTTAACTAAAGGAGTTCATCCAAGTTGTGTCATAACCTTAATGGGAAAATTAGTAGAAGAGAGGCAGACAGGAAAACATGAAAATTCTGGACCTAATTTTCAGGGAAATGGTAGGTCAACAACCTCCGGGAGAGCTCTGTGAACTGAAGTCTCAAGTAGGGCAGCCAAGTAACTACGCCAGAGTAAGTCCTCTAAGGGCAGACACTGAGAAGACCGCCTAAGTCGCTCCTCGGGGGGGAGGGGCAAGAGTCATCCAACAGCCACCGTTCGTACGTGGCAGTCTGGCTCTTCATACGGACCCACTGGAGCCTTACAACTCTATGAGAAAAGGACAGTCAGTTTATTTCTGACTTATATGTAGAGACTGACATTTAAAAGGGCTAAATTGCTCATCCGAGGTCACAGGCGGGAAACGATGGAGTCAAAACCAACTTTGGTTTTTAGTTTAAGCCAACAGGATTTCCACTCCTGCTGTGCCACTTATCCACTGTGTCCTCGTGGGCAACTCACTTGCTCTCTCTTGTCCTCTCCCTGTGAGAAAGTACTTTGAACAGAGTGCTATCAGAATGTAAGACTATGAAGTCACAGCCACAGTCCCAGAAGATACAAGTCCACACTCCACTGACACAGTGTCCACACTGTAAGAATGGCCTGTAAGGCCTCATTCTTATTCCTGATGCTTCGACGGATGTGCTGCCTCAGAGACAATTGCCTCTCCTTCACAGCTTTCGGAGTTGTTTTTTCATATACTGTGTCAGTTTATTCACACAACAACCCCATGAGGTAGGATGGGAATGGCAGGATTGGAGGCTGGGGTGAAGGTTAGAAAGGAGTCAAGGACTCCCAGGTTTCTGGCTTGGGAGAATGGGTGCTGTGGGTGGTGGGTGATGTCATTCACAGAGAACGGCAACATTAGAAGAGACCAGAGACTGAGAGAGATATGGCAGATCTGGTTCTGAACGTGCTGTGTCCAAAGCAATGATCCAATATCTGCCAGAGAAATGTGTAAGAAGCAACCAGAAATACGTGTCTCTGATTATTGTAAAATTAAGTCACTAAAAACCCTTAGAGGGAAACGGTTCAAAGAGTAGCCTGAACAGCCCTGCTTTGTTGCCTCATTTCTGTGCCCATCCAGAAACACACTAAGTAAAAGCTGCTTCCAAGTCTGACCCGACTCATGAAGCTGAATTTTTCTGTAAAGAGCCCGGGATTTCAAGTACAAAGACCTTGTGTTCAAAACTTGCCTCTGCCGCTTCCTAATAATGTGAAGCTGGACAAGTCACTTGGTCTCTCTGATCTCAGTTACCTTGTCTATAAGCTGGAAACACTCCCCACCCATGTCCCAGGCTGATGTGAACCCCATGAACATCAGTAAGAAAAGTGCACGTGGGAAGCACTAGGTACATGTTATCACCACAATTAGCTTGAATGGGTGACAAGCAGAAGAACGTAAGTATAAAGGCAACCAGGAGGGGAATGTAAGCAGGAAGGACCAGGGCACAGAAGTAACGGGTGATGACTGAAAGAATCGTCAGACAGGGAAACTTCAATTAGCCTATGGAACTTCTGGAGCACACATCTGTAAGTCTTTAATGGCACCCAGCGCCTCCCGTGTATGTTCAGGCTGAATCATGCTAACCTAATCTATAAGCTCCTGGAGGACAAAATCTGTATCTGCTTCCTCTTGGCATCACTCATTGTGCCTGTGTATACCTTAGACAATCAATAAATGTGTATTTATTGAATTAATAAAGTGGAAGAAAATTCAGGGAGAATGTTAGTGCAATGGAGACCTGTGTTGCTAGAATCTCATCCCACACAACAATATTTTAATATTTCTAGCTGATTCAAAGAATATACAAACAACATTTATGTAGTTATGTTATATAAACATTCGCTTTGCAAATGTATCTATCTTATCAGTTATACCTAGAATAAAAGTATAAATAATGCCAGGTCATCCTAAGTGATTCCTAGTTAACTATGGGAAAAATCCATGTCCGTTCTGGTCCTGGTGTTTCACACCCACTTTCCCCAAGTTCGTTCTTTTCCTGCTGGTCCATGTCCCAGTTGGGAGGGTAAGGGAAGAGTCTTATGTGATCCCAGAGAATCAAACAGGCAGTCGAGTTACACCAGGATCAATGGCAAATGATATAGATTGGGACTTCAGACTTCTAGCATGATGGTTTGAGGACTTCAACAAATGCTTTTCCCAAAAAACAACTATAAAGCTGGACAAAACTGTCAAAGACTGGAAATGGCCAAAGGCATGCAACAAACCAAGAAGCATTTATTTGTGAAAATTATCATTATTCAGGTGAAAACAGCAAGTGTATGCCGTTCCTGCCTGCGGCTGTTCCAAGCTCCCCACCTCTGTGGGAGTAGTTTTCAACCAGAGCAGGGCAGGTCCCCAAGCCCGTGGCTTCGCTGCTGCCGCCAGAGGGGCTCATCTGATGTGGAGTATCGTCAGTCAGAGTGGTAATCTTGGTGGCAAATGACTAAGAAGGGCCAGTGTCTCTGCTAGCCTGAGGCTGTGATCTTTTTCCAGAGCCAACAGTGGAGGATAGACTAGCAGGATTTAATAGGGAGTTTGGGAAGGTGAAAAAACAGTAAAAAGGCTCGATAAGCTCTCCACATACCCCAGGAAGACTGAAAGCCATGAGTATGAGCGGCAGAGCCAGCAGCAGGTCCAGGGGACCCACATATCCCTGGTCAGGGGAACCTACGCATGTGTTCCGAGGACCAGTGAGAGAGCCCCGTAGAAAGCAAAAGCTGAGGCAGACTAAAAATGAAAAAGTCTGAATGCATGCCCCAAACCACACCAGATCCACCAGCTGAGAGTGGAAGGCTTCCTGGCGTGAGGTGTTTGAGCACAACTTCTGACTGATATTTTTGGCTAAACACTAACCCATATAGATGCAAGGGTTACCCCGAGAAAGCCAGACTTAAAAATGAAAACGAGAAAATAAAAAACAAAAGCTAAGTCAGAACCCACGGCAGCTACAGTATGCTCTCCAAAATGTCCACCAGTCACCAAAAAATGAAGAGACATGCAAAGGAACGAAGCGTGACCTATACTCAGGGGCTAAGGTAAAAAATGCAGTCAATACAAAAGGTCTCGGGGTCTTTGGATATTAGATTTAACCAAGACTTCAAAGCAGCTGTTAAAAATATCTTCAAAGAACTAAAGAAAACTGCCAGGAACTATGCAGGGTCTGAGATTTACCTTACTTATGAGCTAACGAGACAGGCTATTACTGTCTCATGGGCACTGGCAGAAACACAAGTCTTGCATCAGAGACAAAACGTTACTCGTCCGGGCAACGGCGATAGCTAGAGCTTCTCGTTCGTGTTCATCGGTGCCGCAGGCCCCCCAAGCCCCACGAAGGCAATGTAACGGGCCCAGGACGGCTGCGTACACACACAGCAGGCTGTTACTGCAGAAGAACCCCGAGCTTGAAGAATTTACCACTTCTACAGCAAGCCCCAAAGAGCAGGCCTGCTGTGGATATCTGATTTAATTCTGCCGTGATCAGGCACACACACTGTTGCAGTCTTTTAAAGTTTCCTGAGACCTGTTTTATGTCCCAGCATACCCCAGAGATTGTTTTGTACGTGCTTGAAAAAATTCTGTATCTGTAGCTGTCGGGTGGAGATTCTGTAATATCAGGCCAGCGTGGTTGTCAGAGTTAAGTCTTCTATACTCTTCATGTTTTCTAATTGTTTTCATCAGTTTTTGAGAGAATATTAAAATTTCCAATTATTATCACCGAATTGTATATCTTTTCTTTGACTATATTGATTATAAATACATATACGTCTAATAACAGAGCCCCCAATAGTGAATTCAGAGAAATATGGGGAAACCACCAATTTTTAGAAATCAAACAACCCACTTCTAAGTAACCCAAGGATCAAAGGAGAAGTCACAGAAATCACAAGAAAAATTTAAAAAACATCTTTAACTGAATGAAAATAAAAACACAACAAATTAAAAATTATGGGATGCAGCTAAGGCAGTGCCTAAAGGGAAATTTAAATACCTTTATCAAAAGAGAAGTCTCACTGGAATTACCCAGTCTCCTACTTAGTGGAGAGTGTTCATCTTAAGCATTCTCTCTCTCTCTCTCTCTCTCTCACACACACACACACACACACACACAGGAACCCTACAAGGTGATGGGTGTTTTAATTAACTTAACTTAATTGTGGGAATCCTTTCACAACATATACATATATCAAATCATCGTGTTGTACACTTTAAATATATTACCATTTATTTGTCAATCATACCTCAATAAAGCTGGGAAAAATTAAATTGAATAACATTTTAGACAAGTTTTAAAAAAGACACAAGACTAAGAAATTAATAGAAGACATAAGTTACCTAAATCAAAGAAGGGACAATATGACCAACCATATAGATTGGTAGATTACAAAGTAAAATTATGAACAAATTTATGCCAATAAATCAGATAACTCAGAGGAAACAGAAAAATTCCCAGAAAGACAAAAATCACCAAACCTACTTACAAAGAAACACAAAATTTGGGTAGAACTATAACAAATAGAGACATTTAGCTATTAATTAAAAATCTTCCCATACAGACAAGTCCGAGCCCAGATAGCTTTAACGGTAAATGCTATCAAATATTTTAAAAAAGAACAAACAGCCCTTAAATTTGTGTGGAACCAGAAAAGGCCCCGAATCGCCAAGGAATTGTTGAAAAGGAAAAACAAAGCTGGGATCACAAGGACAGCATGGTACTGGCACAAAAACAGACACATAGACCAATGGAACAGAATAGAGAACCCAGAAATGGACCCTCGGCTCTTTGGGCAACTAATCTTTGACAAAGCAGGAAAAAACACCCAGTGGAAAAAAGTCTCTTCAATAAATGGTGCTGGGAAAATTGGACAGCTACATGCAAAAGAATGAAACTTGACCACTCTCTCACACCATACACAAAGATAAACTCCAAATGGATGAGAGACCTCGATGTGAGACAGGAATCCATCAAAATCCTAGAGGAGAACATAGGCAGCAACCTCTACGACATCAGCACAGCAACGTTTTTCATGACACATCTCCAAAGGCAAGAGAAACAAAAGAAAAAATGAACTTGTGGGACTTCATCAAGATAAAAAGCTTCTGCACAGCCAAGGAAACAGTCAAAAAAACTAACAGGCAGCCCACGGAATGGGAGAAGGTATTTGCAAATGACACTACAGATAAAAGACTGGTATCCAAGATCTACAAAGAACTTCTCAAACTCAATACACAAGAAACAATCAAATCAAAAAATGGGCAGAAGATATGAGCAGACACTTTTCCAACGAATACATACAAATGGCTAACAGACACATGAAAAAGTGTTCAAAATCATTAGCCATCAGGGAAATTCAAATCAAAACCAACCTGAGATACCACCTTACACCTGTTAGAATGGCAAAAATTGACAAGGCAGGAAACAACAATTGTTGGAGAGGATGTGGAGAAAGGGGATCCCTTTTACACTGTTGGTGGGAATGCAAGTTGGTACAGCCACTTTGGAAAACGGTGTGGAGGTCCCTTAAAAAGTTAAAAATTGAGCTACCCTGTGATCCAGCCATTGCACTGCTGGGTATTTACCCCAAAGATACAGACGTAGTGAAGAGAAGGGCCATATACACCCCAATGTTCATAGCAGCATTGTCCACAATAGCTAAATTGTGGAAGGAGCCGAGATGCCCTTCAACAGATGACTGGATTAAGAAGATGTGGTCCATATATACAATGCAATATTACTCAGCCATCAAAAAGAACGATTTCTCAACATTTGCTGCAACATGGAAGGGACTGGAAGAGATAATGCTAAGCAAAATAAGTCAAGCAGAGAAACACAATTATCATATGGTTTCACTCACTTATGGAACATAAGAAGTAGGAAGATCGGTAGAGGAAAGGGAAGAATAAAGGGGGGGGGGTAAACAGAAGGGGGAATGAACCATGAGAGACTATTGACTCTGGGAAACAAACTGAGGGCTTCGGAGCGGGGGGATTGGGATAGGCTGGTGGTGGGTATTAAGGAGGGCACGTATTGCATGGTGCATTGGGTGTTACGTGCAAGTAATGAATCATGGAACTTTACATCAAAAACTAGGGATGTACTGTATGGTGACTAACATAATATAATAAAAAATATTATTATTAAAAAAAAGAAAGAAATACTAATCCTTCACAATGCTTTCAGAAAACAGAAGAGAAACACTTCCAGCTCATTCTGTGAGGCCAGAATTACTCTAATATCAAAGCCAAAGGAAAAGAAACTACAGATAAATATTTCTCATGATCACAGATACAATAACTCTTAATGAAATACTAGAAAACAGTATTTGGTAACACATTAAAAGGGTTATGCATCATGACCGAGTAGGATTTATCACAGGAATCCAAGACTAGTTTAATATCCAAAAATTAATGTACTATACACATTAGAGAAAAAAAGAACAACTGATCACCTTACTAGATGCAGAAAAAGCATTTGGCAAACACCTACTTATTCATGATAAAAACTCTCAACATACTAGGAATAGAAGCAAAGTTCCTCATCCTAAAAAATCTACAGTGAAAATTACACTAAATGGTTAAAAAGTAAATGCTTTTCCCCTAAGGTTGGATACAAGACAGGGGTGTCAGCTCTCATTTCTTATATTAAGCATTGTACTTAAAGTTCTAGCCAATGCAGGAAGGCAAGAAAAAGAGACAAAGGAAATAAAGAATAGAAAAGAAGAAGGAATATTGTTTTTATTTGTGGATGACCTAATTGTATCTGTGTAGAAAACTCTAATAATCTACAAAAGTTACTCAAATTAATAAGTTTAGCAAAGTCATAGAATGCAGTCAATATATAAAAACCAACTCAATTTCTATATAGTAAGAGTGAACACCCCAAAAATGGAATTAAGAAAAGAATTCCATTCATGACAGCATCAAAAAAGAACAAAATATTTAGGAATAAATTTAACAAAGAAGTGTAAGATTTGTACCCTGAAAACTACAACACATTGCTGGAAAGAAATTAAACAACATCTAAATAAAAAATATCTCAATGAAAAAAAGATCTAAATAAATGAATGCTCATGGATTAGACGACAATGTTATTAAGATGACAAGCTACTCCTAAAATGTAATAGAAATGCCAAAGACCTAGAATAGCCAAATCAATTCTGAAAAAGAAAAAAAAAGGTTGGAAGACTTGCATTACCCCAAATTTCAAAATTTACAGTAAAACTCCAGGAATCAAGACAGTCTGGCATTGGCATATGAATAGGCATCTAGATCAATGGAAGAGAACCGAGAGGCCATAAATAAACCCCTAAGTTTGTGGTCCATTGGCTTTTGGCCAAGGCATCAAGAACTTTTAATGTGGGAAGAACAGTCTTTCCAACAACTGGTGTAGTACAACTATCCATCCATGTGCAAAGTAACGAACTCAGATCTTTACTTAGCACCACATACAAAAATTAACTCGAAATGCCTCAGAGACTTAATGGAAGAATTAAGACTTCTAGAGGAAAATATAGGAGGAAGTCTTCATGTCTCAGGTTAGAAAAGCATTCTTGGACATGACAACAGAAGCACAAGATGTAAAAGAAAAAAAAAAAGATAAATTGCATCTATTAAAAATAAAAACTTCTGCACTTTAAGAAAAACACAACCAGGGGCGCCTGCGTGGCTCCGTCATTAAGCGTCTGCCTTCAGCTCAGGGCGTGATCCCAAGGTCCTGGGATCAAGCCCCAGATCGGGCTCCCTGCTCCGCTGGGAGCCTGCTTCTCCCTCTCCCATGCCCCCTGCTTGTGTTCCCTCTCTCGCTGGCTGTCTCTCTCTCTGTCAAATAGATAAATAAAAAATCTTTAAAAAAAAAAAAAAGAAAGAAAAAAGAAGAACACAACTAAGCAAATGACAAGACAAGCCACAGACTGGCAGAAAATATTTCTGAATCGTGCATCTGATAAAGGACTTGAACATATAATTCAGAATATATATTCAGGACCAGAATATGTAATGAACTCTTATAAATCAATTAGAACAACCCAATTTAAAAGTCGGCAAAAGACTTAGACATCTTACCAAAGAAAACATAAGAACAGCTAATAAACACATGAAAACAAGTGCAACATCATTAGTCATTAGGGAAACGTAAATTAAAACCACAATGACACACTACTATCACACTCACTAGAATGGATACAATCAAAAAGGGTTCTAAGTGCTGTACCAACACAGTACTAAGTGTTAGCGAGGGCACTGAAGAACCGCAATCTCCTGCATCGTTGGCGGGAATGTATGAAGCCTTCCAACCGATGAACACGAATTGTCTCCTTTTATTATTTAGATCCTTAATTTCTTTCAAAAACGTTCTGCAGTTTTCAGAGCATAAGTTTTATGCTTTTTGGTTAATTTACTCCTGAGTATTTTACTCTTTTTGATGCTATCATAAATGGAATTATTTTAATTTTAATCTCAGATCATTCACTGCCAAGTATACAGAAATACAAGTGATTTTTGTATATGGATATTGACTCTTGCTGAACTCATGTACTAGTTCTAATAGTTTACTTGTGCATTCCTTATGATATTTTATATATAAGATGATGTCATCTGTGAACAGAGAGTTTTACTGGTAGTTTCTTAAAAAGTTAAACATAGACTTAGCATACAACCCAGGAATTTTACTCCTAGGAATCTACCCAAGAGAAATGAAAACAAATGTCCATGCCAAGATTTGTACACAAATATTAACAGTATCATTATTCAGAATACTTAAAAACTAGAAACAATCTAAGTGTCCACCCACTGATAAATAGGTAAACACAATTGAAGTATACCTCTTTTTTTAAATTATGTTCAGTTCGCCAACATATAGTACATCATTAGTTTTTGATGTAATGTTCAACGATTCATTGAGGTATATCTCTCAAAAAGACATTATTCAGCAATAAAAAGACAGAAAATATGCCACCATGTGAATGATTTCAAAAACATTACCCTAAATGAAAGAACCAGTTGCAATAGACTACATATTCCATTTTTATGTAAATGAACTACAAAAGGCAAGTTTGTAAGTGACAGAAAGCAAATCATTGATTATCTGTGGCTGGGGGCAAGAGTAGGTATTGACTGTAAGCAGATATAAGTGATTTGGGGGGGGGTGGAGATTTTTGTATCTATACTGTGATGATAATACATACCTCTATAAATTCACTAAAAATTACTGAAGTACACGCTTACAATGCATGAATTTTATGGTATGTAAATCATACTTCAATAAAATCATTAAAAAGAATGAAATAGCTTAACCTGGCTACGTGGAACTATCTAACATACTTTCTCCAGTGTATAGTTAAGATGGTTACAGAGTTACAAGAGCAATAGTTACAGAATCCTAGGACATTTCTGTGGCTCAAAACACCTGAGCTTATAACCAACCTATTTGAAGTCTTCACAAGAATAAAGTATCCAGAAATTACTCAACGATTTTACAAATACCAATCAGTCATCAAGGGTCCCAAAGAATAAGTGAAATCTTTTTTTTAAAAGTCTGATTATATTAAGAGTTATGACATGTTGTGATGAGCACTGGGTGTTGAATCATTCAACACGGCATCAAAAACGAATGATGTACTATATATTGGCAAACTGAACATAATAATAAAAAAGGGTTATGCTGCTTCCTTTCCCTTTTGCCCCCAAAGTTCCATCCTGAAAATAAAAGGTCTGAACACATCAGTCCCCAAAACCATCTACGGAATAAAGCCCAAACACCTGAGTACAGAGGTCAAGGTCCTGCATGCTGTGCCCTAGGTTTGCCTGGTTACTGAACAGGAAAGGACCGCTCAGCTTCGGTTCCTTGCGTGCACACTGCTACTGCATTTGGAGCAATCAGCACCACGTAAATCAGACTCCAAAGGCAACTGGGAAAGATGTTTGAGAAAAGGTATTAAACTTTCAAAATCCAAACATCAAAAATGCTATTAGCTCTGACCTGCTGCCCAAACCCTTGGCAGCAGCTTCACACAGGCACTTTCACTGAAACCTAATGACCTCACTGGGCTCCGAAGTGGGACTAACTGAAGTGATTGTGTGAGACCCCGAAGAAGGACTGTATTCCTCCTGATGCAGTATGCTCTTTGAGGAAATCAGCAGAACTATTCTCATTTTCTGAGAAATCACTTTCAAACTCCAGCTACTCTGTGGTTGGTAGATCTGGTGTTAATGATACATTAGATTCATGACTGATCCAGTGTCACTTTTAGCAGTTTCTAATTATGAGTTTAACCAATACATCTACGCATGTAGAACAGTTTCTAGGTAGAGATCATTAAATTCTGTGCTGGGCATGTTGCCCTCAGTTAAGTGGATCCAATTATCCTAATCTGACACCCACTCACACCAGCCAAGTGAGCTGTGAGTAGGCACATTTAAATTTTCTTTTGAAATCCAAATTTCCTTTCTTTTTTCATAATTTTTTTTTGGGAAACATATTAGTTTTAAAATTTCTTTCTCACCTTTTGAAGGAGTTCAGAATATTCTGAAGGTATCTAGGGAAAAATTTCTTTCTACTCCTTCATTTCCTTGCATAAAGGAATTTACTAAATTGGTTATTTTCCAGGAAAATAGAAGCAGTATTCAAAATTCATTGTTCAAAACTGAATCAGATTAACATGGTGCTTTATTGCCCTAACCATAATAGCAATGTCAACAAAAAAACAGTTCCACAGAGCATTTCTTTTGGGAGAAGTTAACAAGTGTACCATAAAAAAAAGAGAACAATCGTATTCATAAGATCGTGCAGGTCTGCCATACTTTTTGGCATGTTAAAAACTCCCAGCAATTCTACAGGACAAAAACCTGTTCAGTTTGTTAACCTAGAATTTCCCATTCCTACATGATCATTAAATCTCTTTTCCCCAAACAGGAACCCAGTTTGGGCAATCCTTAACACCTGAGACAGTGTCTGGCAAAGGTCTTTAAACGAACCTCTGTCTGAAAACCAGTCACTGTTCAACTACTTCTGTAGGGAGTCTATTTCATATTTTTACTTAAAAAACCAATGGTAATAAGCTTGTTATAGAAGTAATCTATTTATCTTTTTAAGTCATCAAATCTTTATTATGTTCAAAAGTAATTTATGCAATCCAGAAGTACACAGAGCAAAAGGATTGAAGTTCTACTTTTCATCATTCTCAAAATACTAGTGTTAAAGGTTTGTTTTATATTCTTCCAAATAGTTTCCTTTTCAATTATGCACTTATATATATACACACATAAATATGAGAATAAAATGATACCAAAAATGCTGATCTGCAAACTGCGGTATGGTGTAATGGGTCTTTAAGAGCTTCCCACATCAGTGTGTGTGTGTGTGTGTGTGTGTGTATATATATATATATATATATATATATATATAATGAACCTCATTATTCCCAACTGCTGCACACTATTCTACAATACCAACATATCACACTTTATTGAATCATCCCCTTATTACTGACATTTAGGCTGACTCCATTATTTATTTATTTTGGCTGCTATGGATGATGTTTCTGAAAATTTTCCTATACATGTATCTTTGTGCATATGTGTAAATCATTCTGTAAGATGAATTCCTAAAAGTGAAGAGCTGAGCCAAAGGTTTACATATCTGAATGCTTCAGGGATGATGCCAAATAGTCTTCTGAAAACCTATTTTGGCTTCAGTTTTAGGACAGAGGGCTAAATACATTTCTGGGTACACCATGTTATAAATACCCCCAAACAACAAACAGAACAAGAAATACAAACACAAACCCCATTTTGTACAAAACTAAGAGATAGCTGCAATCCCAACCCAAAATACATGTAAAAAAAAAAAAAAGTGGACAGATTAATTGAGCAGTGTACTTGGACACCAAGTACACCAAGATAAGACTCAAACCAACTGACCTTCAGGAACTGGCAGCACTTTACGAGACAGGGATGATATGGGGGCAGGAATTAGGAGCTATTAAACCTCCACCTCACCCCTGGAGACAAGAGGTTTATACTCTGCAGAAACTCAATCAGAGAGGCTCTGGGCTCAGACGTAACCAACAAGGGGATTAAGACCACATACTAAAATATGAAACTTCCTATCACCCTCTCCAGCAAGTTCCAGAAGGCTGGCAACCAAGCTTCCTATCACGAAGCAGGACAGTGAAGTGGTCCTCTCTGGATAAACTGAGCAGCTGAGAAGACTTACAAATATTGCTATCTGGTATGGTCCTAGAAAAGAATGACTACCCCAATTTTTCCATAATAAAGCCCAGCAATTAAATGGCTTTACCAGGAAAATAGGATATTTGCACAGCCTCAAGGTATAGCTCCTAAAGTATTTATTAATTACAAAAAGAAAAACAACTTTACAATGGAGAAATCCAACCAACACCACCTTTACCACATGATCAAGCTGACATTACCAAATAACAAGACATATTGGTGTAATATAACCCTGATATGGATGAATTTAAAAGGGCACATCAATTCTGTAATATTTGTCCAAAAAAATCCATAACCTTAATGTAATCCATTAACCTAATGTAATCATGAGAAAATTCCAGACAAAACGAAAATTGAGAACATTATACAAAATACCTGACCAATACTTTTCAGAAATGTCAAGGGCATGAAAGACAGAAGAACAGCCACAGACTGAAGAGACTAAGGAGAGGTGACAACTGAATGCAATGTGGGATCCAAAACTGGATTCTGGAGCAGAAAAAAGACATTAATGGAAAAAGTGGTAAAATCAGAATAAAGTTTGTAGTTTTCTTAGTTTTGTTTATTGTACCACAATTATTTAAGATGTTAACATTAGATGAATTTGGGTGACGAGTATACTACAAGAGCTCTCTGTGCTCTTTGTAACACTTCTGCAATTCTAAAATTATTTTGAAAAGTCTTTTAAAAGCGTCCCTATAAACAGAGCCTTTCATATTTTTAAATACCACACTCTTAAATATGAATGAACTGCCAAAGACTACTTTCATTTTTTTTTTTAAGAAACAAAACTGATGAACAAAGACTACTTTCAAGTATTTGAGGGTAGTCCTCCTCTTTTGATAAAAATTTCCCAGTTCTTTCTTCTGTTCCCTTTATAATATAGTTTCAAAACTTTTCTATAAGCTCTTGAAATTAAGTGACTGAAACATAAATAAGGATACTATATATTTTTGTCCTTGGATTCTTGGCATCTATATCACACTGGTGAGACCTACCAATAACCTAAAGGCCACACGACTTCTCACATGTAACACTAAGAAGTTTGTTTGGCTATCCTACAGAGCACTTGTGTAATTCTTTTAAATTATTTTTACTCTGCTTGTATAGAGCTATATAAGAATGTTCCAAATGCGTAGATCTACGTTAATAGTGATTATATTAGCCTGAAGTGAACCTTTAGGCACAGTTCATCAAGATAGTTGAAAAGATACATTTATACTTGTTAGCATCATTGATTTTCCTTAAGTTTTCTTCCTGGCAAGCTTCTTCTCTTCCAAGTGTTACTTGTATATTGTATTGTACTCAAATTTCCATTTAGTTCTTCATTACATTTCCGTTTCTTTATTGAACAACCATTTGTTCCCTCCGTGTGTTCATGTTTTCCTTTACATCCTTGAATATACTTACAATAACTACTTTATTTTCCAGGTTATGGTTCACCTTTTCCTTTCCTTTCTCTTCTTCTCTTCCTTCCCCTCTCCCCTCCCCCTTCTCTCCTCCCATCCTCTCTTTTGCCTCTCAATTAATTTTGATTATATATTACATATTATGTGTGCTAACCTGTTAGTTGTTTGGATTTTTTTGTCTTCCTTAGCAGAGTGTTGAACTTTGTTCTGGCCAGCAGTTAACCTCACAGATCAACGTGGTCCTGCCAAGGTTTGTTTTCATCTGTTAATGATGGTTCCTCAGTAGCCTTGCATCTAGGTATCAGCCCTACTCTCAAAGTATAGCCTTTCTGTAGTCTCCGCTGAAGACCTGGGGTGTTCAACAAGTTCTCTCTACTCTGATTGGATAGAATATAAAAATTTCTCAACCCTTTGTATGCTCCAGGAATCTCCCGGCTCTCCAGTAATTGTTCTTTCCTTAGTAGATGTTCTTTGCTAAGCTCTGTGTAGTACAGCTTAGTATTTAGTAAAAGACTCAAGGGGAACCTTATCCAGCTTTCTTGAGCTTCTCTGCACATTTCATTTCTCTCCAGTGGGCTGCTCCACAAATTCCAATTATCTTTCTCACCCTAAACTCTGATGTCTGTCTCCTTAGTTCATTGAGACCACTAAGCTGTCTGCTCCCTTGTCCCAACCCTGTACTGCAGGCTGGAAAGTACTTCCAGGCAGAAAGCTGGCGGCTGACTATGGGGCTCATCTCATCTGTTTCCCTTCTGTTAGGGATTATGCTCTTGCAAGTTTTCAAATGTCTAAAAATACTTATTACGTATTTTGTCCAATTTTCTAGCTGTTTACATCAAGAGGGCTAGTCCAGTACTAGTTACTCTGTCATGGCCAGAAATATAAGTTCCTAGTACCTTTAAAATATTACAATAATTAAAAATACTCTTTCAAAGAGGTACCATAGTAATAAAAAAAAGTATTAAAAACATTTCTAGGGGTGCCTGGGTGGCTCAGTCAGTTAAGCAACTGTCTTTGGCTCAGGTCATGATCCCAGGGTCCTGGGATCAGAGTCCTGCAGTGGGGCTTCTTACTCAGCGGGGAGGCTGCTTCTCCCTCTACCTCTGCCTGCTGCTCCCCCTGCATGTGCTCTCTGGCTCTCTCTCAAATAAATAAAATCATTTAAAAAAAATTTCTAAGCTCTAGTCATTAGAAAAAAAAATTATTTTTACTTAAGTAGTTATGCTCATTTGTTTTCTTTGTAGAAACTAATATCTACTATACATTTAATAAATGTTCATTCAGTGACCGAATAAAAACTAAGAAAAGATTTAAGAACAACAATATGTCACTGTGGGGATATGACAGACTTTAAAATATGAATTTGTATCATAAAGAAAACTTTTGAAGCTGAATTTCTAAAGAGAACTAGTTTACATGAAAATAAAGTTTTTTAAAAAAGATTTTATTTATTTGAGAGAGAGAGAGAAAGAGAGAGAGAAGGAGCAGAGGGAGGGGCAGAGGGAAAGAGAGAAGCAGACTTCCCACTGAGCAGGGAGCTTGACATGGGACTAGATCCCAGGACTCTGGGATCATGACCTGAGCTGAAGGCAGATGCTTAACCGACTGAATCACCCAGGTGCCCCGAAAATAAAGACTTTTAACAATACAAAAAAAAAAAAAAAAAAAAAGAAGCTCTCCCCAAATTCTAAGACAAAGTAAAAGTAATATCCTTATTAGCCAAAAAAGGCCAGAATGATGTCTGTGTATATATAAGTATACATATGCTAGTTCAACTTCGAAATTAATCTTGAACTATTTTTCTCTATTTTGTAAAAGTTTCACCCAACTTATTTTTCAAATAAAAGTTAGATGCAGTCAATACTCAATTTCACAAGATAAGCTTTCACATTTTCTTATTAGTTTTGAATTCTTATCCTACTACACTATTAACAAATGTAGCTGGCTTCTGGGTAGGGCTAATGAAGTACTCAGTGGTTAGTGCCAAAGAAGCCTGACCTGAAACTCTGGATTTCTGAACAAAAGGAAAATTGCTCTGTGGTTACACAGAAGTGTTTCATACACTCTGTCAAGCACCTGAGAGTGGATGTAGGAATGACCAGGCTGAAGGGTATCACCACTTCAAGAGCAAGAACAACGAACAGGTTGGAAAAAGATAGCAGAGGAGTAGGGGACCTTTATTCAGCTGGTCCCATGAATTGAGCTGGGTATCTACCAGATCATCCTGAACACCCATGAAATCAGCCCAGACGTAGGAAGATATATCTGGATCTGTACAAACGAACATCTCCAGTGCTGAGTATTGAGGTATGAAGTGGGAAGCCATGAATCCGCACACAGATATCAGAAGATAAACGGAAGGGGGAGGGAGCTGCCATGCTCGGGTGCCGGGAAGAAGTAGCCACTTGCAGTGGGGAACGGGCAGGACTCGCAGACTGATACCCGGGAGAAAACAGACTGAGACCATGAGCCCGGGAACGTGCTCAACCAGCCTGAAAACCGGAGCTCCAGAGAGCTCACTGGAACTGGACTGAAACCGGGAGCTTGGGAGCGTGTGCGCGTCCAAACACAAAACAAGAGTTCTGGAGTGCACACTCGAACTAGACTGAAACCAGGAGCTCGGGAGCGTGCATCCAAACTGAAAAACGGAGCTCTGGAGCACACACTCGAACCAGACTGAAAATCGGAGCTCCGGAGCGTGTGCACCACACTGAAACAGAGCTTGGGAGCGTGCGTGGGAACCAGGGGCGGCTGACGGTGTTAGAAGCACAAAGGATGGAGATGTGCTGGCCCTGGAAGCAAGGGCTGGGAGAGTGGCTGTGGGGCGCACGGCTGGAGATGCTGTGGGGTTTTTAGCAGCAATGGCAGAAACAGAGTTAAAGTGGAGAGCAGACTGCGATCTCTCTGTTCTGAGATAGAGGCCAGGATACGGCCACTGCTGCTCTGACTCTCAGAAGAATCACAGAAAACCGCCAGGGAAAGCCTCCAGAGAACAAAAGCCCGGAAATACCGGTTCACATTGTGCCCATCCCCATCCCCCGTTGCAGGGGACAGGGTGACTCTACCCAAACAGGGTTGCCTGAGTATCAGGGCAGCAGGCCCCTCCCCCAGAAGGCAGGCTGAAAAATCAAGAAGCCCACATCCCTAAAGTCCCTATAAAACAAGTGCACACCACCTGGGTCCTGGTCAATAATTTGGGCTCTGTGCATCCCCGCAACCTCTCCTCATCAGAATGACAAGGAGGAGGAATCTTCAGCAAAGAAAAGAGACAGAGACTGTGGCCTCTGCCACAGAATTGATGGATATGGATATAACCAAATTGTCAGAAATAGAGTTCCGAGTAACAAAGGTCAAGATGATGTGTAGGCTTGAAAAAAATATTAATGAAAATTGGAAGATGGGATGACAGAAAAGAAGGAAAAAACGGAAACGTGGCTCAAAAAAAATCCAATCTCAAGAATGTAGATTACGGGAGATCACTGACTCAATGAAACGTTCCAATGTCAGAATCATAGGCATCCCTGAGGGGGTGGAGAAAGAGAGAGGTCTGGAAGAGATACTTGAACAAATTGTAGCTGAGAACTTCCCTAATCTACCAAAGGAAACAAGCATTTGTGTCCAAGAGGCAGAGAGGACCCCTCCCAAGATCAATGAGAACAGACCTACACCATGTCACATAATAGTGCAATTCGCAAGTATTAGATCCAAGGATACAATCTTGAAAACAGGCCAGGGGGAACAGAATCCTAACCTACAGAGGGAGGAACATCAGAATAACGTCAGACCTGTCTACAGAGATCTGGCAAGCCAGGAAAGGTTGGCAAGGCATATTCAGAGCTCTAACTGAGAAGAACATGCAGCCAAGGATCTTTTATTCAGCAAGGCTGTCATTCAGAATTGATGGAGAGACGAGGACCTTCCAAGACCAGCAGAAACTGAAAGAATATGTGACCATCAAGCCGGCCCTACAAGAAATATTAAGGGGGGGTTCTATAAAAGTAAAAAGACCCCAAGAGTGATACAGAACAGAAATTCACAATCTATAGAAACAAAGACTTCACGGCAATATGACATCATTAAAATCATATCTCTCAATAATCACTCAATGTGAATGTCCTAAATGCTCCCATAAAATGACAAAGGGTTGCAGATTGGATAAAAAGACATGACCCATCCATATGCTGTCTACAAGAGACTCATTTTGAACCTGAAGATAAATCCAGACTGAAAGTGAAAGGATGGAGAACCATTTTTCATGCCAATGGATGTCAAAAGAAAGCTGGGGTAGCAATTCTCACATCAGACAGATTAGATTTTAAACTAAAGACTGTAGTTAGAGATACAGAAGAACACTATGTTATTCTTAAAGGATGTATCCAACAAGTGGATATGACAATTATAAATATCTATGCCCCCAACAGGGGAGCAGCTAGATACACAAGCCAACTCTTAACCAGAATAGAGAGACATATAGATAATAATACGGTAATAGTAGGGGACCTCAACACTCCACTATCAGCAATAGACAGATCACCTAAGCAGAAAGTCAACAAAGAAACAAGAGCTTTGAATGACATACTGGACCAGATGGACCTCATAGATATATACAGAACACTACACCCCAGAACAACAGAATATTCATTCTTTTCTAATGCACATGAAACTTTCTCCAGAATAGACCATATACTGGGTCACAAAACAGGTCTCAACTGATACCAAAAGACTGAGATTATTCCCTGCATATTCTCAGACCACAATGCTTTGAAACTGCAACCCAATCACAAGGAAAAATTTGGATGAGACTCAAAAACTTGGAAACTGAGAACCATCCTTCTCAAGAATGATTGGGTAAACCAGGGAATTAAAAATGAGATTAAGCAATTTTTGGAGACCAATGAGAATGAAAACACATCGGTCCAAAATCTATGGGACGCTGCAAAGGCAGTCCTAAGGGGAAAATACACAGCCATTCAAGCCTCACTCAAAAGAATAGAAAAATCTAAAATGCAGTTTTTATATTCTCAGCTCAAGAAGCTGGAGCTGGAACAGAAGAATAGGCCTAACCCACACACGAGAAGGCAGCTGATCAAGATTAGAGCAGAGATCAATGAATTAGAAACCAGGAGCACAGTAGAGCAGATCAACAGAACTAGAAGCTGGTTCTTTGAAAGAATAAGTAAGATCAATAAGTCACTTATTGAACTTATTCAAAAGAATAGAGAAAGGACCCAAATTAATAAAATTATGAATGAAAGGGGAGCGATCACGACCAACACCAATGAAATAGGAAGGATCACTAGAAGCTTTTATCAACACCTTTATGCCAGTAAATTAAACAACCTGGAAGAAATGGATGCCTTCCTGAAAACCTATAAACTACCAAGATTGAAACAGGAAGAAATTGATTACTTAAACAGACCGATTAATTTATGAAGAGATTGAAGCAGTGATCAGAAACCTCCCCAAAAACAAGAGTCCAGGGCCTGACGGATTCCCCAGGGAATTCTACCAAACATTCAAAGAAGAAATAATACCTATTCTCCTGAAGCTTTTTCAAAAAATAGAAACAGAAGGAAAACTACCAAACTCATTCTACGAGGCCAGTATTACCTTGATCCCCAAACCAGGCAAAGACCCCATCAAAAAGGAGAATTACAGACCGATATCTCTGATGAATATGGACGCCAAAATTCTCAACAAGATCCTAGCTAATAGGATCCAACAGTACATTAAAAGGATTATCCATCAAGACCAAGTGGGATTCATCCCTGGGATGCAAGCGTGGGTCAACATTTGCAAATCGATCAGTGTGATAGATCATATCAACAAGAATCAAGAACCATATGATCCTCTCAATTGATGCAGAAAAAGCATTTGACAAAGTACAGCATCCTTTCCTGATTAAAACCCTTCAGAGTGTAGGGAGAGAGGGTACATTCCTCAATCTCATAAAAGCCATCTATGAAAAGCCTACGGCGAATATCATTCTCAATGGGGAAAAGCTGAAAGCCTTTCCCTTAAGATCAGGAACAGGACAAGGATGCCCACTCTTGCCATTATTATTCAACATAGTACTAGAAGTCTTTGCAACAGCAATCAGGCAACAAAAGGGATGAAAGGTATTCAAATCGGCAAAGAAGTCAAACTGTCTCTTGGCAGATGACATGATACTCTATATGGACAACCCAAAAGACTCCACCCCCAAATTACTAGAACTTATAGAGCAATTCAGTAATGTGGCGGGATACAAAATCAATGCTCAGAAATCAGTTGCATTTCTATATACAAACAATGAGACTGAAGAAAGAGAAATTAGGGAATCGATTCCATTTACAATAGCACCAAAAATCATACGTTATCTCGGAATTAACCAGAGAGGTAAAGGATCTATATTCTAGAAACTACAGATCACTCTTGAAAGACATTGAAGAAGACACAAAAAGATGGAAAAATATTCCATGCTCATGTATCGGAAGAATAAACATAGTTAAAATGTCTATGCTACCCAGAGCAATCTACACTTTCAATGCCATCCAGATCAAAATACCAATGACATTTTTCAAAGAACTGGAACAAACAGCCCTTAAATTTGTGTGGAACCAGAAAAGGCCCCGAATCACCAAGGAATTGTTGAAAAGGAAAAACAAAGCTGGGGGCATCACATTGCTGGATTTCAAGCTGTACTACAAAGCTGTGATCACAAAGACAGCATGGTACTGGCACAAAAACAGACACATAGACCAATGGAACAGAATAGAGAACCCAGAAATGGACCCTTGGCTCTTTGGGCAACTAATATTTGACAAAGCAGGAAAAAATATCAGTGGAAAAAAGACAGTCTCTTCAATAAATGGTGCTGGGAAAATTGGACAGCTACTTGCAAAAGAATGAAACTTGACCACTCTCTCACACCATACACAAAGATAAACTCCAAATGGATGAGAGACCTTGATGTGAGACAGGAATCCATCAAAATCCTAGAGAAGAATAGCAATAATGTGTATAATGCTACACAATCGGTAACCTCTTTGACATCAGCCACAGCAACTTTTTTCATGACACATCTCCAAAGGTAAGAGAAACAAAAGAAAAAATGAACTTGTGGGACTTCATCAAGATAAAAAGCTTCTGCACAGCCAAGGAAACAGTCAAAAAAACTAAGAGGCAGCCCACGGAATGGAAGAATATATTTGCAAATGACACTACAGATAAAAGACTGGTATCCGAGATCTACAAAGACCTTGTCAAACTCAATACATGAGAAACAAATAATCAAATCAAAAAATGGGCAGAAGATATGAACAGACACTTTTCCTACGAAGATACACAAATGGCTAACAGACACATGAAAAAATGTTCAAAATCATTAGCCATCAGGGAAATTCAAATCAAAACCAACCTGAGATACCACCTTATGCCAGTTAGAATGGCAAAAATGGACAAGACAAGAAACAACAAATGTTGGAGAGGATGTGGAGAAAGGGGATCCCTCTTACACTGTTGGTGGGAATGCAAGTTGGTACAGCCACTTTGGAAAACGGTGTGGAGGTCCCTTAAAAAGTTAAAAATTGAGCTACCCTGTGATCCAGCCATTGCACTGCTGGGTATTTACCCCAAAGATACAGACGTAGTGAAGAGAAGGGCCATATACACCCCAATGTTCATAGCAGCATTGTCCACAATAGCTAAATTATGGAAGGAGCCGAGATGCCCTTCAACAGATGACTGGATTAAGAAGATGTGGTCCCATATACACAATGGAATATTACTCGGCCATCAGAAAGAACGATTACCCAACATTTGCAGCAACATGGATGGAACTGGAGGAGATTATGCTAAGTGAAATAAGTCAAGCAGAGAAAGACAATTATCATATGGTTTCACTCATTTATGGAACATAAGAAATAGCAGGGAGATTGGTAGGAGAAGGAAAGGAAGAATGAAGAGGGGGTAGACAGAAGGGGGAATGAACCATGAGAGACTACTGACTCTGGGAAACAAACTAAGGACTTCAGAGGGGAGGGAGGTGGGGGTTTGGGATAAGCCGGTGATGGGTATTAAGGAGGGCACATATTGCATGGAGCACTGGGTGTTATACGCAAATAATGAATCATGGAAGACTACATCAAAAACTAAGGATGTACTGTATGGTGACTAACATAACATAATAAAAAATTATTATTATAAAAAAATTAAAGAATAAATAAGAAAGAAAAAAGAAAGGAAACATTAATTAAAAAGATAAAGTAAATAAAATAAATTAAATTAAATAAAAAAGAATGAACAACTGTCTATTGATAAGTGGGGCACCAGACACTTGTTAAAACCCAATGCACAATTTCTCAACTTTTCAATGAATCTTTTCTACCCTGTCTTACCTTATATTTTAAGTCTGATCTGCAAAATAAATAAATAAATAAATAAATAAAATAAATAAAATTAAAAAAAAAAAAAACCAAACCCCAAAACAACAACAACAACAACACCGAAGAAAAACTTAGTGAAAGCATCCTGGCATTTCAGAAAGCATCTATAATATGAGATTATCAGAAACCAGTAGTCCAAAGAGATAAGGTATTTTTATAACTGCCATGGGAAAATCAATCAGAATTGCAATAGATGCTTGTCCCATTCCAAAATTATCAAAAAAATATATTTATGAATGTTCAAGTATGTCAGTATTCATCCTTAACATTTCTCTATTGGGTCCTACTCCACAATCTGATAGAGAAGTTCATTTCCTCCTCCCACTATAAACAGCCCAAAGAAAGCAATCAAAAAACCTTGAGAAGCACAGAAAAACAACAAGAGTCCAATAAAACAACTGTTCCTTCAGCTTAAAGACATTCAAATGAAGCATTTACACTCAACGGGGAAACAACAATTACATCGGGCTATTAATCATAGCACTTTATTAAAAATAAAATCTCTAACAGAATGTGAGAAGAGCTGCAAATTATTTGCTCCTGAGAGTAATCTATCACATAAAGGAGCCACTGAAAAATATGTGGCAGTTACAATGAGTTCCAAGCTGTGCGTGGGTTGTTCCCAACGGTGTCTCTCAACAGATTAAGCATGTTTCATGGAAGCTTATAAGTGAGAAGCATAAGAAAAAGATTTCTTCCCCCTTTCTCGAACTAATACAATTTCACCACTATTTCCAAATTTAAAATATAATGATAGTGAATTAAGAAAACTAAAGCAGAGCAATAATGCTACACAATGGGGATGATTTAGGCTTAGCATCCTCTTACACTGTCACAATCTGATTTATAAACATCTGATTTCAGGAGACTCATATAAAGAAAGAGCTATAGCCCCAAAGCCTATGCTCTATCTCGTTCTGCTGGATGCCCCACGAAAGTTAGTGTTAAAAATCTTAAGGCTTTTATAGATTCTAAAGGTTCAAAGTAAAGAAAGCTCTAAAAAACAGATTTAAAAAACATTTTAGTTTAAAGTAAAGAATAACTTTTTAACATAAACTTATATCCAACAGTAGAATGGGATGTCTTATGAGAAAGAATGGCTTATCACTAGAAAATGGTAAGTTATTCTGAAGACAATCACTGTATAGGTAAAACTAGTAATTCTCGAATTCTATGATTTTCTGAAACAGAAAAAAATGATCTTGCTAATAAGTCTTAGCTATTCTACGTTTAATATATCACTTGTTTGAAGTGGCACAAGTCTGGGGCGCCTGGGTGGCTCAGTGGATTAAGTGTCTGCCTTCAGCTCAGGTCATGATCCTGGGGTCCTGGGATAGAGCCCCCCCTCTGGCTCCCTGCTCAGCAAGAAGCCTGCTTCTCCCTTGCCTTCTGCCCCTCCCCCCCACCCCATGCTCTCACTATGTCTCTCAAATAAATAAATAAAATCTTTTTTAAAATGAAGTGGCACAAGTCTCATTGCTATGTATTATTAAAAAGAAAGACACTTTATAACCAAATTGCTCCGTGAAACTGTGACATGAATTTTAAAGCTTGGCAGATACATGCTATTTTCCTTCTAGGTTTATGTGACAGAAACAATGATTTATTTGCTGCCTACTTTTGATTTGGGAATCATCTTCCATATTATAATCCACATTATTTAACTTCTAGAAGAAGAAATCAAAATGTTTATTTAGCATGCAAATGGCTCCCAAATATCTTGAATTTCCTTGAAATTTTCATGCAAATTCAGATATTTTTATTGATTCTAGTATAAGGAGTCTCCATCTAATCAGTTCTAATAGTATTTTCCATTTCTTGGATACTCATAAATATTAATCCCATCAGCAGGATTAAAACAGATATGCTCAAGATCCTAACTCATATTTAAATAAAATCCACACAAATATTTATAAGTCAACAACCCTGATGTAGAAATTGATTTACTGGGTGTTATACGCAACTAATGAATCATCGAACTTTACATTAAAAACCAGGGATGTACTATATGGTGACTAACATAATATAATAAAAAAACATTTAAAAAAATAAATTGATTTAAAAAGATACAGTTATAAAGACAAAAATTAAACTGAGTAAATATACATTAATTATTTATTAATAATATTTATTGAAACGCTACATGTCAGGTAATGCTAGGAATCATACAGATACAGGACACAAATAATAAAAGGCACAAATCCTTTTCCTGGTGACCTTACAGTTTAGTAGGGAAGAACTGTATGCATCCAATGGCTACATTAAAGGAGAAAGTCCTAGAAAGGAGATCAAATAAATGTAAAATGAAGTAAGAAGTAAGAGATTTATTTCTGCTGGAAGACTGCCAACAGTGCTACAGCTGAGGTGGCATTTAAAACTGGGCCTTGAAAGATGTACAAGATTTGGTCCTCATAGGAGGGAACAGCATTTTATTTTTATTTTTTTTTAAAAGATTTTATTTATTTATTTATTCGACAGAGATAGAGACAGCCAGCGAGAGAGGGAACACAAGCAGGAGGAGTGGAGAGGAAGAAGCAGGCTCATAGCGGAGGAGGCTGATGTGGGGCTCGATCCCAGAACGCTGGGATCACACCCTGAGCCGAAGGCAGACGCTTAACCGCTGTGCCACCCAGGTGCCCCAGGGAATAGCATTTTAAGAGTGGAACAACTTAAGTGATAAAATGGAAGGTGGGTGAGGAACCAAAGCTAGTGTTGGGTGGGGTAGAAGCTACATACGCACGCTATAATGCTAGTGTTTTGGTTTTTTTTTTTGAATGATTTTTTATTATATTATGTTAGTCACCATACAGTACATCCCCGGTTTCCGATGTAAAGTTCGAGGATTCATTAGTTGCGTATAACACCCAGTGCACCATGCAATACGTGCCCTCCTTACTATTACGCTAGTGTTTAAACGGATCAGTCGGACAGGCTGGGTTCATATCCTGGCTCTGACACATATTTAGCTGTGGGATCCTGGGCAGGATAATGTTTTTAAACTTCATTTTTCTTAGGTACACTTACAAATAACAACCACCATTCTGTGTTGATGTAAAGATGAAAAGAGATCATATACCGATGGCATTGAGCATGTTCCCTGGCACATACTGCGATATATTTTAAGAACTCTATCTGGTCTTCACAGTTCCTGAAAATGCTTCAGGAAGCATTTACCTTCTTCATAAAGGTAAAATGGGTATCTTGTTATTAATGGAAGTGACTTCTGAACCCCACCCAAAGGTGGGGACTGGTTGCCAGGAGGACCAACCATATGATTAAAGGGTTGGAACTTTCAGTACCCCTCCCAACTCCCACCACTTCTAGGGAGGCAAGCGGGATGAAGGTTGATTCAGCCAATGGCCACTGACTTAGTCAATCATGACTATGTCATGAAGCCTCCATAAAAACCCAAGAGGATGGGGTGCCTGGGTGGCTCAGTCAGTTGAGTATCCGACTCTTGGGTTTCAACTCATGTCATGATCTTACTGTCATGGGGTCATGATCTTACTGTCATGGGGTCATGATCTTACTGTCATGGGATCATGCCCTGCATCGGGCTCCATGCTCAGTGGGGAGTCTGCTTGGGATTCTTTCTTTCCCTCTCCCCCTCCTCCCACTCACATGTTCTCTCTCTCTCCGAATAAATAAATCTTAAAAAAAAACAAAAAACAAAAAAAACCAACCAACCTTTTTTGGAGAACTTCCACACTTGGGGAACCAGAACACTCTCACATGTCAACAAGCCAGGCCCCAAGCTCTATGAGGATAGAAGCTCCTTTGTTTGGCACCCTGACCTATGTATGTCTTCACTGGTTGTTGATTCATATCCTGTATCATATCCTTTAGTAAACTGGTAAATGTGTTTCCCTAAGTTCTGTGAGCCACTCTAGCAAATTAGTTGAACCTAAGGATGAGGTCATTGGAATTGCAATCTGTAGACAGTTGGTCAGAAGCACAAGTGATGGCCTGGGGCCTGGGACTGGTGTCTGAAGTTGGTGGTGCTGTCAGGGGAGGGGGGGGAGCACTGCATGACTGAGCCCTTAATCTGTGGAATCTGATGCTATCTCTGAGTGGACACTGTCAGAACCGAACACTTGAACACCCTTGCTGGTGTCCAAGAACTGCTTTGGTGTTGGGGGGACCTCTTCTCATCTTGGACTTCAGTCCAGGAACCCTATAAGAATAATCATTCCAATATCAACTTATTATTAACAATGTAACAGTTAAATCTATTAAGTTACCTTCTCCTCCAATCAAAATCTCTTGAAATTACAGAAAAAAATACTTGGAAAAGAAAAGATGCCATACTTAAAATGTTGAGGACTTCTTAAAAAATAGGAAGTGGTTTGCTGAAAACAAAAGAATAGAGTAAATCGACAGCCCAATCTGACAAAGGAGAAAACATTTTTCAAATGAGCAGATAAGAGCAATCCCAGACATGTTCCACAGATTAAAGACATGAGAACACACATGGGCAATGAAGTAAAGAACAATCTTCAGAATACTTGGGCCAGATGTTTCCGCTTCTGCTCATACTGAGTCACACACTGCCCTGGTGTTACCCTTGACCTAAAACCCTTTTCCTGAAAAGAGTACTTAGGGCAAACTTTCATGAAGAAACTACATATATAAACAACAAGCAAACAAGCATAAAGATAAATATGTATACAAAGCTAAGGCATTTGGAATTAAAGCAATGAAAAAGAGGTACGAAATTCAATAAAAGAAATAATAACCAAGAGAACAGAATAAGCAAATAGAAGAAAACTTTATAAGATGTTAAAGATCGGGGTGCCTGGGTGGCTCAGTTGGTTAAGCGACTGGATTTGATCAGGTCATGATCCCAGGGTCCTGGTATTGAGCCCCACATCGGGCTCCCTGCTTCTCCCTCTCCCTCTGTCCCTCCCCCCAACTTGTGCACTCTCTCTCTCTCTTTCATTCTCTCTCTCAAGGATATAAACAAAATCTTAAAAAAAAAGATGTTAAAGTTTTCTTTTTAATTACGTTATGTTAGTCACCATACAGTACATCATTAGTTTTTGATGTAATGCTCCATAATTCATTGTTTGTGCATAACACCCAGTGCTCCATGCAATATGTGCCCTCCTTATTACCCATCGCCGGGCTAACCCATCCCCCCAACACGCTCCCCTCCAAAACCCGCAGGTTGTTTTTCAGAGTTTTTTCTTTTTCTTTTTTGGGGGGCGGGGAGGTGGGTGGGGAATGGGTTAAATAGGTGATGGAGATTAAGGAGTGCACTTGTTGTGATGAGCACTGGGTATTGTATGGAAATGCTGAATCACTGTATTGTATAACTGAAACTAATATTACGCTGTATGTTAACTGGAATTTAAATAAAAACTTAAGGATGCCTGGGTGGCTCAGTTGGTTAAGTGACTGCCTTTGGCTCGAGTCATGATCCTGGGGTCCTGGGTGGCTCAGGTCATGATCCCAGGGTCCTGGGATCGAGTCCCTCATCGGGCTCCCCCTGCTCTGTGGGGAGCCTGCCTTTCCCTCTGCCTGCCACTCCCCCTGGTTGTGCTCTCTCTGTCAAATAAATAAAATCTTTAAAAATAAATAAATACCGAAAAAAAAGAAAAAAGAAAATGTTAAAGATCTGAATAACATAAAACAAGAATAGCCCATTATTTACAAAACATTTAGAGATCTTAGAAATTAAAAATATAGGCAGGAGTGATGTCTGTTTTCAATCCTGCTATGTAAAGAGCTTGAAAGTCATCATTCCCGTCCAGGAAAAAGCTGGACAAACCTTAAAAAGAATGAAACTTATAAAGAACAACTTTTCTTGGATTCATCAGAGAACTAAGATTACAAGCCAAACTGCCACCCCCAAATATGGAGAGATGGTGCATCCACAGAGATGCAGCAACCAAGATCTGCCTACATGAAGTTGGAGCTCCCGGAGATATAAACTGATGGGAACACTTGAATGGTAATTTTGATGAATTGCTGGAGGTTGAGTGTGGACTACTGTAAGAGTAAGAAATTCCTGGAGGCCACAGTCTTACAGATGATGCTATACTTTTGTGGGCTTTCCTTCTAGAAACTCCACCAGGTTCTCACCATGAGGATCCAAAAAAGATCTCTCCTGTACAGGGGCAGGAGGGGGGGTAAGAATTGTAAAAAATGCCCAGAGTCCATAACAAAGGCCTACTTTCCAGAAGAGAAGACTTTGCTAGAGCACCATTTTAAACCTTATTCCAGCGAGAGAACAGGAAGTTCTACCCCTCCAACTGACAGGTTTCTTGTTTCACCTAAGGTGGGGGAAAGGGGGGAGAATACAACAACCTACAGTCAACACAGGACAGGGCTTCAAGGAAATAGTCTGGAAACACTATCAGCAAGGAAGGGAATAGGAAGTAGGGGAGAAAAGCTATAGCACTTGTGATGGTCATAACCATGAGACACAAGCCCATTTAAAATCTGAGACTTAATCATAAAATGGTCCTCCTTGTCCATATCTTAACACCATACAAATGGGGCTCAAGGAAAGTAACAGTGGATTACAGATAAAGAACTGTAAGAAACTCTCTGAGGAACAGAATATGGGAAAATTCCAAAGTCAAGAGGAAAGGCCAAAAAATCAAGTACACCAGAGGAATTTGAAACCCCTGGTATCTACAGCTATAATAAACATTAAACACAACTCAATTCCTACCTGGATTAACATAATTCCTCACACTAGAGGCCTATTTACCTCAGTTCCCATTACCTGAAACAAGATGCCTAACCTTCAACAACAAATCACAAGGTAAGCCAAAAGGCAAGGGAAAAAAACACAGCACAAACAGTCTCAAGAAATGAAACAACCACCAGAACACTATCTTCTGACACAGATGTTGGAATTATCAGAGAGGAAATGTGAAATAACTATGACTAATAGGCTCAGAGCTCTAATTAAAAAGGTAGATAACATATAAGAACAGAGGAGTAAGCGAAGAGGCAGAACTCCAAAGAATCAAAAGAAAATGCTTCAAATAAAAACCACAGTAACAGAAAAGAAGAATGCCTTCAATGGGCTCAGACTTGACATGGCTGACAAATAATCACTCAGTCTGAAGATAGGTCCCAAACTGAAATGAAAAGAAGAATGAAAAACAGAACATCCAAAAACTGTGGGACAATATCAAAGAGCAGAACATATGTTTAACTGAAATACCAGAAGGGGAACAAAGAGACAATGGAGAAGAAAAAAGATATCTGAAATGATAATGGCTGAGAACTTCCCAAAATTAATGACAAATACCAAACCACATATTTAGGAGACTCAGAGAACACCAAATAAGATAAATGTTGAAAAAAATTCATCCCTAAACATATCATATTCAGACCACTGAAAACCAAAGACAAAGAGAAATTCTTGAAAGAAGTCAGCAGGGGAAAAAAAAATCACCTTACCTGTAGAGGAACAGTAAAGATTATAATGAACTTCTTGTCAAAAAGACGCATAAGGAAGAAGAGAGTGAAATGAAATCTTTAATGTTGAAAGAAAAAAATAACCACCAACCATGAATTCTGTATATTCCATATCTATATCTATCTAATTCTCTATTCTAAAACTCTCCTTCAAAAGTGAAGGAGAAATAAAGATTTTCTCAAACAAAAATCGACAGAATTTACCACTAGTTGATCTGTCCTGAAAAAGATGTTAAAAGAAGTTCTTTAAGCACAAGAAAAATTAGGTAGGTCAAAAACTTGGATCTACATTTAAAAAAAGAGTGTCAGAGAAGGAATAAATGAACATAAGATAAAATATTTTGTTTTTTGTATTCTTAACTAATCTAAAAGGTAACTGCTTAAAGCAGTAATATGGATAAATGAAACGAATGACTGCAATACAGAGGAACGGGAAGGAGAAATTGGAAATATTCTGTTATAAAGTACTTACACTAAAGGAAGCAGTTATAGTGTTATTTGAAGATGAACACAGATTAGTTAAAAATATATTTGTAAAGTCTAGGGCAATCACCAAAAACTGTTCAAAAGAAGTATAACCGACACTAGGAGAGATGAAATGGAATCATGTAAAATACTCAAAACCATAAAAGGCAGGAGAAAAGAGGGGAAAGAAACAAAAAATTCAATGAATAGAAAGAAAACAGATACAAACACAGTAGCTACTAATCTGACTACATCAATAATCAGTTTAAATGTAAGTAGTCTAAACACACCTACTAATGACAGAGATGGTCAGAATGGATAAGAAAAACAAGATATAACCCTACATGTTGTCTACAAGAAGCCCCTTTTAAACCCACTGGAAAGTAAAGAGATGACCACTTTACATGCATTAGTATGGTTACTATCAAAAACAACAAAAGCAAACAGAAAATAACACGTGTTAGCAAGAATGTAGAGGAAATGGGACCCTTGTGCATTGCTGGTGGGAATGTAAAATGGTAAAATGGTACAGCTACAAGGAAAAACAGCATGGCAGTTCCTTAAAAGAATTAAAAATAGAGTTCATAATAGGATATAGTAATTCCACTAGGCGTAAATCCAAAAGAACTGTACACCCATGTTCATAGCAGCATTATTTACAATAATTAAATGTAGAAGCAACCCAGGTATCCACTGATGGATGAAAGGATAAGCAAAATGTGACATACACATAGAATGGAATACTGTTTAGCTTTAAAAAGGTAGGAAATTCTGGCATATGCTATAACACAGATGAACCTTCCGAACATTACAAGTAAAATAAGCTAGTCACAAAAAGACAGACACTCTTTGAGAGTTCCAGTTTTCCAAGATGAAAACAGTTCTGGAGGTGGACTGTGGTAATGGGTGTACATTATAATTGTACTTAATGCCAATGAACTGTACACTTAAAAACAGTTGAGAAAGTAAATGTTATATGTATTTTACTGAAATCAAAAAAACTGGGAAAAGAATACTGGAAGGAGAAGATAAGATAGAGAAGAAGTAAAGTACAAGGGTAGCTAGAACAAAAAACCATGGGCTAGGTCAATTTCAGTATATGGTAATATTCAAGGGATGAAGTGGATGTGAACAGGAAGCAGATTACAAATTCTCTTCTTAGGCCCTGTCCAAGGAGGCTCAGCTGAGTTAGAACCATCTTTTTGTTACAGATTAGAACAATAACTCCAAAATTTTGAGGACGATCCCTTTTTATATAAATATTATTATTTTTTTAAATCTTCATGTGTTAGCCGTTATAGTTTCAATGTCCCTTGATTAGAAGACTACATGATTAAAAGTTACAATGAATTCAGTAAAAAGAAAAAGTAAAGGGATGAAGAAAGATACATAATGCTAACACCAATCAAAAGAAAAATGGAATAACTAGCTATATTAATTTTAGACAAAGCAGACTTCAGAATAAGGAAGATTATTAGGGATAAAGGGGGCATTACGTAATGAAAAAGTTGTCAATTCTCTAAGACAATATAACAATCCTACACACATTTGTATCCCAAAAAGCATGCCAAAGTACATAAAGCAAAAATTGATAGAACTGCAAGGAGAAATAGGTAAATTCACTATTATAATTGGAGAGTTTAAACACCTTTCTGTCAGTAAATTGTAGACCAAGCAAGAAGAAAATTAGTAAGAATATAGATGACCCAAACAGCACTATCGATCACCTTGATCTAACCAACATTTAAAAAATATTCCAGCCAACAAAAGCACAATGCATGTTTTTCATAAACTTACAAGGGAATTCCCTGAGACAATATCTGGGCCATGAAACACATTTTAACAAATTTAAAGGTTTAAAATCATTTTTAAAAAGTGTGTTCTCTGACCACAATGGAGTTAACTTAGAAATAAGTAACAGAAATATAGATGGAAAAACCTCAAATATTTAAAAATAAACATACATCTAAACAATCCATGGGTCAAGGGAGAGCCACACAGAAAATTAGAAAATATTTTGAATTGAATGAAAATGAAAACATGGCTTATTAAACTTTGTGGGATACAACAAAGGCAGTGTTTAGAGAAAAATTTACAGCATTGATACATACATTAAAAAAGAAAAAATCTGAAATCCATAACTTAAGTTTCTACCTTAGGAAACTATGGAAAAAAGAGCAAATTAAGCCTAAATCAAGAAGAAAAAATGTAATAATAAAAATTAGAACAGCAATCAATGAAAATGAAAACAGGAAAACAACAGAAAAACCAAGACTAAAACTGCTTATTTGAAAATATCAATAAAATGATAAACTCTAGCCAGGCACCAAGAAAAAAATAAACAGCCACAAATTACTAATATCAGGTATGAAAGGAGGGCCATCACTCTTGCTCTCACAGGCATTAAAAGCATAATAAGGGGACAATACAAACAACTCTATGCCCACATTTCAATAACTTAGATAAAACAGACCAATTCCTTAAAAAACATAAACTATGAGAACTCACACAAGAAGAAATAGGTAACTTCAATAGCCATATGACTATTAAAGAAATGAAGTCAATAATTTAAAACTTTCTTTTTAAAAAAAGATTTATTTATTTTTGAGAGAGAGACAGAGAACACGCTCAGTGGGCAGAGGCAGAGGGAGAGGGAGAGAGTGTCTCAAGCAGACTCTGCACCGAGCCCGATGCAGGGCTTGATCTCACAAGTCTGAGATCATGACCTGAGCTGAAACCAAGAGTCATTTGCTTAACCGACTGTGCCACACAGGTGCCCCAGTTTAAAACTTTCTATAAAGAAAGCACCAGGCCTAGATGGTTTCACTGGTGAATTCTACCAAACACTTAAAGGACAAATAATACTAATTCCCCAAATTTCTTTGCAAAAACATAAACAGAAAGAACACTTTCTAAGTCATTCTATTAAGAAAGCATTATCCTAATATCAAAACCAGATAGACGTTACGAGAAGACTACAAATCAATATATCTCATGAACACAGATGCAGATAGCCTTAAGAAAATATTAGCAAATGATTGAATAAATACATGGGGGAGAATAGACAAATCTCCTGCACTGAAGAATTGAAAATAGTTTATGTAGATAGTCTGTCCAAAAGGAAGTAGCATGTGTTCCCACTCTGTAACTGTGGGCTGTGTACAATGACTTCTTCCAAAGTGTATGATATAGAAAAGCAAAAAAGAAGTCACTTCACAGTGGTGACACCTGCAAAGTACTACTCTCAGCCAGGTGATCAGGGTCAACATCCACACTGGTCAGTTATGTTGATGGCCTATACCTTGATATGATGTGATGAGAATGGAAATTTCTCTCTTTGGTCTTTCTCCCCAAAACAATATTCCCAGTATAATCATGAGAAAAATATCAGACAATTCTTAGTAAAAGGACATTTTACAGAATATCTGACCAATGCTCCTTCAAACTGTTAAGGTCATGGAAAAAAAGGAAAGTCTGAGAAACTATCACAGCCAAGAGGATTCTTACGAGATATGATGACTAAATGTAATGTGGTATTCTGGATAGGATTGTGTGGTACAAAAAGAACATTAGCTAAAAACTAAGGAAATTCGAATGAAGTATGAACTTGAACAAAAAAATGTATGTTTATATTGTATTGTTTAAATAACTGCGAAAAATGTCATACTAATGTAGGATATCAACAAATAGGGGAAATGGTGTGGAATGTGTAAGAACTCTTTATACTATCTTTGTAACTTTTCTATAAATCTAAAGCTATTCTAAAATTAAAAGTTTATTTAAAAATATGGACAGAAAAGAAAATTGGACCCAAATAAAGATCAAATTAGTAGACTGCAAAGTAATTCTAGGGATTTTGCCAGAACAGAACACTGAAGTACAAGTGACATGTAAAGGAAAAGTTTAAGAGGAGATAAAAGAACAAGCAGCAAGAGCAATAAATGGTCAAATATTTAACATGATAAAATTTTTCTGGAACTGAACACATATAAGTCTGTTTTATTATATATATTTATTTTTATTTTTTTAAGTAGGCTCCATACTGAGCATAACATGGGGCTTGAACTCACAACCCTGAGATCAAGACCTGAACTGAGATCAATAGTAGGATGCTTAACTGACTGAGCCACCCAGGCACCCCTGGATGGAAGTCTGTTTTAAAGGGACCGCTCAATGCTGGACAGTATGAATTGGAGGTGGAGGAAGAAAATAACCTGTATCACGAAAATGCAAAATTCAAAGGATGAAAGAAATTCCCAAGTTTACAAAGACTAAAACAGACGACTATTATCTAAAATATGAACAAGAAAAAGATTCCAAAGAGTATACTAAAAAGATAATGAAGCTTTATATGACAGCAAATAATATATTTTCAGATATGGGGTCTTAAATTTACTTTTCACACATCCTTTCTGAGAATTTACTACCAGGTATACTCTAGCAAAGTAAATTAAAACAACAAACCCACGAGAGTGGAAACTGTGGTCCGAAGGATGATCTGGGGAGAAGGCACAGTGTGTGAAGAAGGAGGCAGCGAAAGCACGATGAAGTATTTAATTATCTGGTGAGGGGGAAGAGATCATGGTTAACCCTAAGTGCTGCTAAAACAAATATGCTAAATATGTACATAAAAATTTTAAAGATAACCATTTGATAAACAGAAACCAATTAAGATGTGTTGGCAGGACTCATAAGGACAAAAAAACAGTAAGTGTAAAGCTGTCTACAGTCAATAAAACAAAAGGACACCAAAAGTTTGAAAATAAAAGAAAATATTTATCAGGCAATGCTATTAAAAATAAAGTAGGTATAGTAATGTCAATATCGAACAAAACATAACTGAAAGAGGGGCACCTGGGTGGCACAGCGGTTAAACGCCTGCCTTCGGCTCAGGGCGTGATCCCGGCGTTATGGGATCGAGCCCCACATCAGGCTCCTCTGCTATGAGCCTGCTTCTTCCTCTCCCACTCCCCCTGCTTGTGTTCCCTCTCTCGCTGGCTGTCTCTATCTCTGTCAAATAAATAAATAAAATCTTTAAAAAAAAAACATAACTGAAAGAATAAATCAGGGAAAAATGAATGTTTCCTGCTGATAAAATAAATACCATATTTTCTAGACTCTATGATACACTTTTTCACATTTTAAAATCTCTGGAACCAGGATGCATCTTATCTTCTTAGATTTGATGAACCACAGTAATCCAGAAGGAAAGTAAGTCATAATTCCTAATACACTGATGATGCAGTTTCTGAATATACAAAGCAAAAGTAGTTAGAAATACAAGGATTGAACAAATTTGTAATCACACCTTTCACAGAAATATATTTTCTTAAGAAATGGCAGATTATGTAGACAAAAATTAGGTAAGGCTCTAAAGGAGTGTACAAACCCAGTTAACAAGTTTGATCTGACAGACATTTACAAACTGTAATATCTAGCAAACATAACACCCACAGAAGTGTCACCAAAAAACTGACCATGTGTTACATCACTAAAAGAATCCCAAATTCCAATGAATTGAGAAACGTGGTCAACTGCTGGCAGTAAAATAGTAGGTTTGAAGAGCATAGGCTTTAAAATAATTGATATGCAAGAAAGGGGGAGGAAGTAGCCTAGGAAAACCTAATAGGATCTTGCAGGTGTCTGAATCCCCACTGAAGTTGGTGCTTATGAATGTAGTAACAGTCTTTCAGCGTTGTGACATAACAGCATACTCCAAAATGAAATAATTCCAAACTATGCAAATACCTGAAATGTCCACCAGCACAGCTGCTAAACAGCTAGGAGACAGGTTAGGGGCACACGGCAATGTGAACATAAACTCATAAAATTACTTAACCAAGCCTACGTATTTTGAGTATTCAAATAATTTCAAAGCAAGGGAATAAAAGTTGCATGTGATGATGCCACAGACTTTAGAGCTCTTCCTCTGAGGAACTAAATCCCAAAGGTGGAGAAGAACTAATCCGCTATCAGAGCAACGCACTCTATTGGAGAGTTTTGGTAGGTGTGTGCTCTGATAAGCAGCCCTTCCACTGAACTGCTGGTTTAAATAAATGACTTATATAAACAATTGAAGGAAGTTATAAAATAAAATGAACACAAAATACTCCTCCCATTCTGTGCGCAGGAGAGATGTTTCAGTTTTAAGGAAGTCATCTGACATTTTCCTGACATCAAAAGCACTCATTAAAACAGGTGTGCCAGACTGCTAATGACGTACCCACCACAGCGGTGAGCCCAGAAAAAAGACAGCCTTCTCTCCTTTCATCCTAAATCAAAATGCCATCTCCTCGGTAAGACTGTAACGCCCCAGACAAAAGGAAAGACAAAATGTGTAACGATATTTTTGCTCATTACCCGTGTAGACCAATAAAAAGAGAAAACTAATCGTGTTCCAATGTGCTTAATGATTTACATTAACTCCAATCATAACTAGTTTTCCAAGACATAGCTGAGAGATAAGAGCATTAGCATTTTTAAAGATTCAGATTCAGAAGCCCAAATTCTAGTTTTTATTTCCTCAGATTGTGTAAAAAGTGATAGAATTCAAGTAGTACTTAATCCAGATCTTTAAGTTTAACAAGAAACATCAACTACTTGAATTTGTAAAAGAATGTAAACTGAAGAGGAATCCTAAGAATTAGAAGAAATTTGTCATCATACTAGAATCCAGCTAAAAAGTCTCTCACATTCTTTGTATCATTTGAGGTCTACAGTGCTCAGGGACACACTGTAGATGAGGAAACTCAGAGAGTGACTCTGGTGGCAAACAAAGGTGGTTTTTTAAAATATGCATACATATGAGGACAATATAGTAGCAGTTACGTGGTAGTAGTATTTAAAATGCTAATACTATATAGGAAAACAGAACTCAAGGTGCGTATCAAATTATACTATACTTTTTAATTTCTGGTGACCTCTTCAGCATGCATCAAATGGAAGACGTTCTCAACACCAACAAAAACTATAACCAAAAATGAAAAACACACCGCTCCAGCATTGAAACTACATGAAATAAAGTCTATAAGCAGCCAGATTGTCAGTGATATCTTTTAGACCCGAATGATATTCTGCCAACTATGACATTATTGTATAATTTAATCATCTCTTAAATATAGCTACCAATTAAAAGATATTCAGACATACTATCTTCCTTCTGGTGTTTTAGCACTGCATAATGGATTCTTTCTTTATAACAAAATAACAGCATCAAATTAAAATTCAAGCTTGCTCTCTGATAATGTCTAAATCCATCTTTGTGTCCAGAAAGGTCATTTACTGAACTTTTATTTAATTGCTTAAAACCAAAATTCATAATTGAGGCACTAAGTTATTACCTGGACCTCACAAGTTCTGGCCTCAAAATTCATGACTTTTGTTAAAGATGAAATGTTAAACATTAAATAAACAAATCATACTTTATATATCAACCTCTCCAAAGCTCTCTCAAAACAGAGCAGTCATTACAGCACAACTCAACAATAATAAAGACAAACTTTCTTAACCTAAGTAGACTAAGATTACAACCTTGGATTTATACAGAGAATCTCTCTGCCTGGATTTAGTGTGAAACTTAAATCTTCTTCTCTCCCTTAAGTATCCAAAAAAATTACCAATCTTGTCCTCTCTTTCTTTGTAGGAACATCTATCTGACATTTATTAAATATTTAGCATGGATGAGCCACGAAGGGATAAAGAGTTTCTCCTTCCACTGTCAATACCTAGTTGAGGGTCTTAAACATCCTATCTGATGTGGCGCACAATTCTTCTAATCAGTATCACAGATTTTATATTTTCCTCTCTCAACTCTCCCAACACACCTCCAATAGACTAATCCTTGTGCACTACTTGTACACAAAGTGCTATTCATTTCCTAAAAATTGCTGAATTCTAGCTACTCAGTAAATCCCACCCAGCCTTTTGACCTGGTATTAAATAATCTGGTGTAGATACACCTTGCAGGATGCATATTCTTGTATTCCTACTTTCTGAACATGGGTAAACTAAGCTGCTTGCTATTCCTCAAATGCACTTTCAGCCTTCTTACTTATACATCCTAAATGTCATCCTTTTTCATCCTTGTGTAACCTGACCAATCTTCTACTCATCCTTCTATGCTCAACTAAACGCCATGTTCTTCAAGAAGCCATCCTTGTCTGCCATTTCTTCCCACTCAGAATTACAGCGGCACTCTGTCATTTAATACAGTTTGCACTGCAATTCTTTACTGTTCACAGCTTTTCAGGTTCAATGAACTGGCAATAACTGGAACAACTGTAGAATACACTGTCCCTGGCCAGATAGCTATGAGAATGAAAAGAAAGCACTTTTGGTAATTACGCTGGGACAACAGATATAAACTAGGACTGTCTGAGGCACACTAGGCACGTGGTCACCCTTGCAAAATGGTCCACTTAACCAGACTTGTCAATACGTATAACCACAGTAGACTCAAAGGACTGCACTTCAAATTAAGAGAATGTAAATGATCTTTGTCTTGAAAACATTAAACTGTGGTACAGGGAATTCTGAAACTGAGAACACAGGTATCAGTCCTGACTTTGCTGCTAACTAGCAATGTGATATAAGACAAGTCACTTAACCGAGTGTCCAGCTCAGCTAAATAGACATTTGGATCCCTAAGATCCATTCTAACCAGACTCGATCATTTTACATTGTCTCTCCTTCCAGCCTATGTATTAGGGGTCTCTGCTAGGTAACTAGGAATCTCTATTTACACAGTACACATACTCAATAAAACACTTGGTTTAACAAAACAAATTTGCTTTAATATATTAATAAACTATATCCAACTGCCTTAGCACTTATATGACATGATTCATCTTCCAGGAAAAAAAATACTATAATATTTGATACTATATTTGAAGATAAGAAAATATTTGGAGATAGTTGCCAAATACTCTAGACAACCTATTTATTTTTTTTCTCCCATAAGTTTTTGTTTTCAAGAAATAAAAACTTAAAAAGTTTTCAACTATCCTGAACAAAGTAAAAATCACTATGTGTACAGACCCGATTGCAATATTCCAAATTTAATTTCTAAATTTTAAATAAAAATTTAATTTTACTTGGCTTTTCAAATATTTACAATACATTGTTTGTCCTTCCCTCTCCATCTTCAGACATTTCCAACCTCACTCCTCAGATATAAGCACAATCAACAGATTGTTGTGTAGATTTATAAAACTCTGTTACACATACAAGCACATATACATCCACAGTAGATCCTTGAGCAACACAGGTTAGAAATGCGTGGTTCACTTAATACGTGGATTTTTTTCAATAAATATTTCAGAGATTTTTTGGAGATTTGCACCATTTGAAAAAACTCACAGATGAACTTCACAGCTTAGCAATATCCCCAAAATTAAGAAAAAGGTATGTCATGAATACATAACATATATGTAAATAATAGTCTATTTTGTCATTTACTATCATAAAATATACACAGGGGCGCCTGGGTGGCACAGCGGTTAAGCGTCTGCCTTCGGCTCAGGGCGTGATCCCAGCGATCCAGGATCGAGCCCCACATCAGGCTCTTCTGCTATGAGCCTGCTTCTTCCTCTCCCACTCCCCCTGCTTGTGTTCCCTCTCTCGCTGGCTGTCTCTATCTCTGTCGAATAAATAAATAAAATCTTTAAAAAAAAATTAAATAAAATAAAATATACACAAATGTAAAATACACAAAGTTAAAATTTATCAAAACTTATACACACATGGACTATTCATGGTGCCATTTGCAACTGAGAGAAATGTATGCAAATGTAAAGACAGTATTAAATTTTAACTGTGTAAAATTAACCGTAGTGCATACAGTGCTACTATAATAATTTTGTAGCTGCTTCTTGTTGCCACTGTGGTGAGCTAAGGTGTTGCATGTATCCACTTAAAACTGTGTGAAGCTAATCATCCCTGCAGGACACCAAACATCTCTGCATAAGCAGTTCGCCTCTCCAGCAAACCGTGTACTGCAGTAAAAGGTAATCTCATGGTTCGCACGATTAGTAAAGTTTTCAAGGAGTCAAAAGTTATAGACAGATTTCTGACTGCATAGGGGTTGGTGCCCCTAGCCCCTGTTCACAGGTATTGTTCAAGGATCAACTGTTTATCCTTCTGTCTTATCTTTTCCACAAATGAAATCAGATTACATATACTTTTCCGTAACTTTCTTTAATAATATAACGCAGATATTTTTCCACATCTACCATATTTACCTTACATAGACCTACTTTATTTATTTATTTTTAAAGATTTTATTTATTTATTCGACAGAGATAGAGACAGCCAGCGAGAGAGGGAACACAAGCAGGGGGAGTGGGAGAGGAAGAAGCAGGCTCACAGCGGAGGAGCCTGATGTGGGGCTCGATCCCATAACGCCGGGATCACGCTCTGAGCCGAAGGCAGAGGCTTAACCGCTGTGCCACCCAGGCGCCCCCCTACTTTATTTTTTTAACAGCTACCTAGTATTCCATCGTATTATGTTATTTAATCAGCTCCCTTATTAATTGCATGGACCGTACTGTCTCCAGATTTATCCTAGTCTAACAAATTATCTTTAAATATTTGCTAGCTATACATGCAAGGTAAATTATTATAAATAGGGTTATTTGATGAAAGGGTATATGAATTCTAAATTATTAAACTACATTTCAAAAAAATTTACACTGCCATCAAGAACACAAAAACGTAAGTCTCCTCATACTGCAGTCTCATAATAATAGAGCAAGGAAAAAAAGGTAAACCTGTAAGTACCAGCATGTCCATAAAATACTGTTCAGTAAAGTCACAGAAAAATACGATTTCATTTCTGCAAATAACAAGGTTATACATGATGTGTGTCTATGCCTGTGTGAGTATATAAAATATACACAGGCTTCTTCTAAGGCTCAGGTCTCAACAGACATATCCATCAGAAAGGCCTGCTCTGTCTATCCTGTTTAAAGTGGCTTCCTATATACCCTCAAGAATTCTTTATCCGAGCATTCTTTTCATTTCCTTTAAGTAGGCACATCATCTGTAATTATTTTGTTTACTTGCTCACTGTCCACCTGTGCTTCCAGTACATGAGCGCTATGATGGCAGAGACTCAGGCCTGCTTGTCGGCCACTTCATCCCCACCGCTTAGCACAGGGAATACACGTGGAATTTTGCTCAACAAATACTTCCTGAATGAATAAATACATAACCAACGCTTGTTAACAAGGGCTATCTCCAGAAAGTGAGATTAAGGGAAGGGTTAAAAGGTACATTTACTTTTATTTCAAGTCAATTACACATTCTTATTTTTGACAATGAACATGTGTTATGTTTATTTAGAACTATTTCGGGCAAGTTTAGTTTTAAGCAAACCATTTCAGATGCCTTGCAATCTGGTCACATAAGATTTTTTCCTTATTTTGCAAATCCAAATGCTCTAACTGAATATTAATTGTATTACTCTTGTCTACTTAAAAAAGTTCTCAAACCTTGCTTTGTGAAGTTAACCTTTCATCTTCATTTTAATTTCATGACTACTAAAATCCCAGTCAGTAGCTTAGCCTTTGCACATTCTTTCAAATTACGATTACCTTAGAGTTACAGAGTACTTAAAATTTACACAATGCTTTACATATACAGTTGGCTCTTGAACAACATGGGTTTGAACTGCGCAGGTCCACTTACACACAAATATGTTTTTGATAAATACAGTACAGTAACGCAAGTGTACTTTCTCTTCCTTATTATTTTCTTAACAGTTTCTGTGCTCTAGCTTACTTTATTTTGAGAATATAGTCTAAAATACATATAACGTATAAAATACATGTTAATTGACTGTTTACCCTACTGGTAAAGGCTTCCAGCCAACAGTAGTTTGGTTAAATTTTGCGGGAATCAAATTATACACAGATTTTTGATTGCGAGGGGAGGTCAGCACCCTTAACCCCCTTGCTGTTCAAGGGTCGACTTTATTATTCTATTTGCTTCTCAAGGTGTGCTGTGCAGAGGTTACTGTTTATACTTATACATAAGGAGAATGATGCTCAGAGAGATTAACTACCTCATCCACAGTGGGGCTGGGACACGAAGCCAATAATTCAGATCTTTAGTATGAGGTTTGTTTCATTACACACATTGTGGCAGGTAACTGGCAATGCCTCCATCTTTCTGCAAACAATGTATCTATTTCAATACCGAGACAGAAAAAAGTTCTGAAATTCATCTTATATTTAATGCGTATATTTTTTTTAATTTTTAAAAAGATTTTATTTATTTTGAGAGAGACAGAGCACTAGAGAGAGCAAGCATGAGTGGGGGGCAGAGGGAGAGGGAGAAGCAGGATCCCAGCTGAGCAGGGAGCCCGACGTGGAGGTCAGTCCCTGGATGGGATCACGACCCGAGCCAAAGGCAGATGCTTAACTGACTGCACCACCCAGGTGCCCCCAATGCATATATTTCTAAAACAGCTGCATTTAATAGAATATTTGATGATAAGGAAATCATATAATCTAAATCCTTCATTTTACAGAAAATAAAAATCAGAGAATTTCAATACCTGAACCAATCACTCAGCAAGTTAGTGGCAGACAAGAATTAGAACCCAGGCATTGCCATTAGATGCATTTTCAATCCCAGAACGTTCCTAGCCATGGAATTCATGATTAAGAAGTCAAATTTCATCATAACTGTCTTGAGCTAAAACTTTCCTTAAAGTTATAATTACTGCTACAAAAAAGCAAAATGACTGATTAGAATTTATCCTTTGATTGAAATCAATACCAAAAAAAAGATTAAAATAAAATAAAATCAACACCAACTATCATACATCCTAGTGTTTCAGACTTAAAATATTCCACTAATGACTAATGATTTCCTGCTATCTAGCCAACTTTTAATCATGCCAGGCCATGAGTCACTTATTCCAGAACTTCTATTATTCAATATTTACCTTAGATACTATATGGAATTTTTTGGAAATAATTCTGTCAAAAAAAAAAAAAAGTAAAACTCAATATGTGTCCTTATCTACCATGGCCATAATATCCTAGAAGTCATTTAATGAGCTGGTAAAGTATGAATTTCCTTTACTAAAAACAAGTTCATGTTACTCCCTTTTCACCAACCCATCTTCCCTTACTGGAACTAAAAAACTGCCAAGTATCAGACTTGATATGAATGAATGCACAAAGAAAAAAACTTTTGTGTTTTTAAATTTAAATCTTACAAGATAATTCTGGAATCTATTTTTAAATTCAAAGGGACAGGAAGAAAGGCTAATAAAAAGTTAATGCACAAAACACATTTTACTTAATTCTCACTACTCTTAACTGCAGTAATTTATAACAATGCTAATACTTAAAAAATCATTCAGTTGACAATTATAAGAGAAAGTATTTTAGAACAAAATGACAGATAATATTAATTTAATTGGCAGCAAATAAAAATACTATTATGATTAAATATTTTTAAAACTACAAGATCTTCTAAAATCAAGAGCTGCTGTTCCTAGAAATGCATGAAAGTAAATATTAAAAATAGCGTTTTAAATATTTTAAGAAAGTTATGTTTGACACTGAACTCCTAGAAACACAGAGAAGAATAACGATTACCAGGGACTGAGGGTGAGGGAAATAGGGAGATGTTGGTCAAACGGTACAAACTTCCACTTACAAAGGAATAAGGTCTGGGGTGGAATGTACAGCACGGTGACTCCAGCAAACAATACTGTACTGTGTAACTGAAAGTTGTAGGAGAGCTGAACTCACCATGTTCTTACCATAACAATAACAAAATGCTGATTATGCGAGGTAAAGAATGTGTTAAGTAACCTTACTGTGCTAAACATTTTACATTATGTACACCTTAAACTTACACAATGTTAAATGTTGATTATATCTCAATAAAGCTGGAGGAATAAAATGAAAATATGTTGGAAAAATACTCATTCTCAAATTCTACTTCCCAATTAGAAATTTTGCCTCCTACTGCTGTTGCTTCTATAAGATACTAAGAATGCTGTTCTTAGTGTCTTATATATTTTAACTATAATTACAAAATTTCATTTTATATTCAAAGGTGATAATTAACTTAAAAACTACATCATCCAAATTCTATCACAGGCCAATTGTGGGTGCTCTGAAGTACCTTTTTGTAACCAAGCACGACCCAGCAGGCTGATGGCCAGTATTATAGCCAGTACCCAGTAGAAATCAAAAAATTCTATCTACAGAAATAAGACTTGGTCTCAAAGATGCTCAAATCCTTTCAATATTATTTTTAAACCAGATGCATGAAGGTAAACACCATCACAAGAGATTTCTTCCCCCCTCCCTTTTTTAAAAGATTTTATTTATTCGAGAGAGAGAGAGCACACATGCATGAGCAGGGGCAAGGGCAAAGGGGGAGGGAGAGGGACAAGCAGACTCCACACTGAGCACAGAATCCGACTCGGGACTCGATTTCACAACCCTGAGATCATTACCGGAGCTGAAACTAAGAGTCGGAGGCTTAACCGACGGAGCCACCCAGGCGCCCCTCTTTCCACTTTCAATAATTTACTCCACGGTGTTTCTAGTACTTAAGTACTAAATGTCAGCCACAAAGATGTGCTAGCAAACTCTCTGTGCTCTGTAGTTGTGCTAACAACTCCTCCTTGGAGTCAGTCACCATTGCACATTTCCTAGTTACTCACACACGAAGTCTGACTTTATTCTGTTATCCTTGTATCTGTCACTCTCCTGCCCTTCTTCTGCCTTTTTCCACCTACCCCCCCAATTTTTCATTTAAAAACTTTTACCTGAAACAGACTTCCACTGACCAGAAATAACTTAGAATCACAAACTACCAGGGCTGAAAGATTGCTATCATTCATACCAGTGTTCCCAAGCTCCTTCTGTAAAGAGCAGAGTAAATATCTCAGGCCTGCTGGGTCATGTGATCTCTGTCTAAACTACTCATCTCTGCCGTCAGAGTGTGAAAACAACTACAGACAGATACAGATAATCAGTAAACAAGTGTGGCTGTGTCTCCATAAAACTTTACTTACAAAAGCAGGAGGTTGGCTGGACTTGGCCTATGGGCCACTGTTTGCCCACCTCTATTTTGTCCATCCTCCTTTCAATATCTCTACATCAGTGTTTCCCAAATTGTGCTCTTTAAGAATTTAATGGGTCCACTTAAAAAAAGACGAAAGTTCCACGGTCAAACAGATCTGGGAATGCAACATACACACATTCTATTTTACTCTTAGAGATTTGCAATGGTAATGAATGCAAAGCGAAAAGGGGCTCGAAGTTCCCATCCTTCCTCCTTCAGGCTGCTCAAGCCTCTAGGACTTGTCCTACCAAATCAGGGATAGCAGCGAGGTCTACTGGAAACTGCTCTGTTTACTTCCTGCAATACAACCCAACTCTTATGAAGGGAAGTGTTTGTAATTCTTCCATCTATGATGATTTTGGCAGGAAGTCCTCAAAATTATGTGTTTCATATATTTTCTAAATTTCAGCACTGAAAGGTAGCTTTAGTATTCAGTTATGAAAAAACCTTTATTGATTATAGAAGGAATATATGGTTATTTTAGAAAACTGAAAAAATATTAGTATCCAAAGGTAACAATTGTTAATATTTTGCTATGGGAATGTCTAAATGTGTGTATATAATTTTTTAAACTAAACTCAGATTATTTGGCATATATAATTTTGTATTTTACTTCTCTACTTGACATTATACCCTGAGAGTTTCCTGGTACCATTAAAGAGTGTTCAGAGAAGTGGTTTTTTAATGGCCAAGTAACTTCCATCAGAATGTTGTATTATAATTATTTTAACTAACTCCTCGGTTTGGGGACAAGTCAGTCCTTTCCTATTCTTTCTCTATTTATCCCTTTTTCTTTTTAAATTACAAATGCTGATATAAACAGTCTTTGTCCAAATCTTTGATTTCTTCCTTAGGAAAAAATCCTAAAAGAACAATTAATGGGTTGAGTCAGTAATTTTTAACATATGATTGTCAAAATGGTTTTAGTAAATGATGTAACCATTTATATTTTCACTGACAGGCACAACCCTAACCACACCCTAACCAACCGTTATAAAGTAATGTTCATTAAAAGATTAAATCTTCATTTGGCAAAAATGACATCGCACTGATTTAGTCTTACATCTTTGTGAAGTGGAACATTTGTCATGTTTAGAAATTATCTTTGCTCTATTGTGAACTGTATGTTTATGTTAGTTATTTTATCATCTCCATTTGTGTGCACTCTTAGATATTCAGAGTATTAAATTTCTTCCCTACCTTGTCTCCTCTTCAATTTAGTTATTTCTCATACTTATATACAGAAGAATTAAATTTTTATACCCGAAAGTACCAACTTTCCCTCTGTATTCTCTCTTACTCCTTTTACATGTAAAAGCAAGTGGCAAGACTCTTCTACCATCTTTCAACATTTTTATGGATTCAATTAAAATTTTACTCTCTATATTTTGTTTTGACACAAGGTAAATACATAATTTAATTCTTTATAGCAACTGTCCATGTATCATGTAATGTAGGCATCTTTCAATCCACAATGATTTGTGATTTCACTTTTTCATACATTCAAATATTATGAAGTGTTATTTCTGCAATATAAGTTTTTCCCCCCAGCTTCTTATATAGGCCACCATATTTTTTAAATGATGTGCACAAGAATGGGATTAAAGAGATTTTTTTCGAATAGAAGAGGTTCTATTAGAAATAATTTAAATACCTGGAAATGATAAGAAGGAAAAAACAGTAAGGGAATAAATGCTATCTTTAAGTAGATAAAATAAGAGGTTGAGATGCAAGTCCCTAGAAAACTGTGGTGGTTTAAGACAGAAACAAAACGAATTTTTTGATCATTAAGAAAAAAACACACATGGCAAAAAAATTTATCCAAAGATTATAGCAATGGTATCCATGCAGATCTTCAAGACAATACGCAGGGATGAACTCTAGCTAAGAAATCGTATGGAGGCAGATAAATGACTAGATAATATATGATCCCTTCTAACTCCATTTACTAAAGAGAGAGTTAAGGAGTTTTAATTCACAATAGTGTGAAAGACTACCACGTAAAAATTGGGGACACAATAGTCTCTACATGTAAGAACATAAAATACTTAGCTGCCTTACTTTGTAGCAAGAGGTTGGTTAAACCTCTTAAAATTTATCAAACCCGAATCCTGTTTTCTTCTTCAACCTCTTTCCTGACCTTCGGACATGAACTGCCCTCTGATTCTAGACATTTTTATCTAGTTTTCTATTATAACCTAAACCCAACACATCTTAAACTGATGCTTTACGTCCTGAACAAACCAGCTCTATTACTTTCTTTTTTAAACTTACTGGCATAAAGTTGTTCCTAATAATCCCTTATATCCTCTTAAAGTCCATAGGATTTGTAACGATGTCCTCCCTTTTCACTCTTAATTTGGTAATTTTTTGTTTTTCTTGATCAGTGTGGTTAAACATATTCCAATTAAACGGATCTTTTCAAAGGACCAACTCTTGGTTTCATTTACTCTGTTTTCCATTTCATTTATTTCTCTTATCATTTTCATCTTCTGAATGCTTTAGATTTAATTTGCTCTTTTTTATCTAGCTTTTAAAAGCTTCCTTCAACGGGGTGCCTGGGTGGTGCAGTTCATTCAGCATCCGACTGTTTTGGTTCAGGTTGTGACCTGAGGGTCATGAGATCGGGCTCCGTGCTCAGCACAGAGTCTACTTGGGATTCTCTCTCCCTCTCCCTCTTCCCCTCCCATTCATACTCTCTCTCTCTAGAATAAATAAATCTAAAATAAATAAATAAATAAATAAATAAATAAATAAATAAATAAATAAATAAATAAATAAGTTTCCTTCAAAAAACTACTTTAACTGCATTCTATAAATTTTGGTAAGTTGTATTTTCATTTTCATTCAGTTCAAAATAGCTTCTAATTTCCTGTGACTTGTTCTTTGACCCATGTAGACGGCTGTTTAACTTCCAAATATTTGAGGATTTTCTGGTATCTGTTATTGAGCTTTAGTTTAATGCCCCTGAAGTCAAAGAATATACTTTAGATGATTTAAATGCTATTAGATGTTTGAGACTTATTTTAAGGCCTAAAGGATTTACATTTAATGCAATAATTGATAAAGATTCAAATCTATCTTGCTAGTTTTTTATTTGTCCCATTTATTCTTTGTTCCTTTTTCCTCTTTTCCTTACTTCTTTTAGATTAATTCTTAAGATTCCACTGTATTTCCACTATTCACTTATTAGCCAAATCTCTCTCTACTTTTTAGTAAGTCCCCTACAAGTTTTATGATATGCATTTTTAAATGATCACAGTCTACTTCATATATTATGATCTGATATGTGATATAAAGATCTTACAAGTTTATTTTCAATTCTACTGTAATTTTTTAAAGAGTTGTTAAAACTTCAGTTTTGTCATATATTTTAATTTTATATGTTATAAACTATTTTTCTATTTTATATTTTTGTATGTATTTTTCTGTATTTATATACTAGAAACTATGATATTGATATTTTATACTTTTATATTTTTCTATTATATTTATATTGTAAACTATTTTGAATTCTACAGTAATTTTTTGCTAAAAAAGTTTGTTAAAAACTTTACTGTTTTGTCATGAATTTTAATTTTATATGCTATAAATTATTTTTCTTTAGATCAACAAAAAGGATATGCCACCTCTTATTTGCAAATAAAGCTTTCTGGGAAGTCAAGGTAGTTTGATTTATATGGCGGATCTGACGCTACAAGGGCAGAGTTGAGTAGCTGTGACAGACACTGGCCCACAAAATCTAAATTATTTACTGTCTAGCCCTTTGCTCTCCTATTTAGATAGTAAATTATCTCTTAAAGTGATGAAAACAAGAAAGAATTTTATATTTACTTTTTTGCTTTTAAACCATTCTGGCCCATTTGTTTCTTTGTGAAAACCCTGCAAGTTTGTCAGGTATCACACTACTTCTGCCTAAAGAACTTTAACATTTCTTGTAGCACAGGTCTGCTGACAATGAATTTTCTCAGCTTTTGTTCTGAAAAGTTCTCTATTTCACGTTCATTTTTGAAAGATATTTTTCCTGGGTATATTATTTGGGTTGACTTTTTTTTTCCTTTTAGAACTTTAGAAGTGCTACTCCATTGTCTTCTGACTTGCACCATTTCTGGTAAAATGTGTGCTGTGATTTTTATCTTTGTTCCTCTGTGTCTTTTTTTTTTTAAATGGGCACTGTATTTATTTACTATGTGCAATACAGATTTCCTCATACATCAGGTAAGAAAACCATTTTAAATACATCCCTCTTAAACCTATAAACCCAAACTGCAGTGAATTATTAATCAAGGTGCTGTCCTGTTAGCAATCAGCCTTCACCACCACACAGTCACTTCCCCACAGGATATCCCTCTGGTTAGCTCTGCTTAGGTCGTTCTATTCTGGCTCTTGCCTCACAATCACAGCTGAAACCAAGGATTTCATGGAAAACACAGAAGTATCATGAGCCAGGCAGCCCTAAGAATAAATGAAGTAATGTTCCCTTTGGGCAATAAAATCCTCAGTTCAAATAGTGAATGTACAGTCTATTCAGGCTGTGTGTCTTTTTCAAAGATTTTATCAAAGGTCTTTACAGAGTAATATCCAAACTCCAGATCCAGCCACCAAGGAGACCCTGTTATGCTGTGGGTACTGGCTGTGGCACGGCAGGTGGCTCTGGCTCCCCACTCTTATGTTCCAAGATGGCGGTGGTAGACAGTATCTCATATCTGGTTTCCACAATGCTCACATGGTCAGGTGGGGGTTCTTAGGGCCAGTCTTACCATTTGGATCCCAGGGAAGCACGATCTTCATTTTGATCATGCTATCTAACTGGCACACCCTATCTGAGCGACGTAGTGTCAACGTGGTAGTTAACAGGGTCCCCCACTGTGAATCATCATGCATCCACAAACCTCATGGATTTAGCCCTCTGTCCTTGGGAGCCTCCCAGACACCATGACCTCACAGTCTTGGCCCCACTCTCCGTGATGAAACACAGCACACGACAGAGGGCCCTCTACACAGCAAGGCTTCCTAGGAGTCTGGAACAGAGACTCTGCCTGGGCAATAGCACACAGACCTCTTGTGGCCACCTTTCCAGCATAAAGCTACACATTGCCCTCAGGGAAGCCAAACCTCTTCTGAACCGCAGTGGTCAATTCCTGGATCAGCCGGCCCTTCTCAGCAAGAACATTCTGCATCCTGGTGGCCAAGTTAATGATTTCAGTCCTGGTTGGTGTAACTTGGACCTCAACTCCAGAGTAGCCATCTCAGCTAGCTCCCAAGTCAGAAACTCATTCAGTTCAGCTTTGCAGATGCCAGCAGCGACAAACTTCCTCTTCTTAGAAACCTACACCACCATCCTGCCATCGCAGCACCGAAAGGAATAAGTCCTCTGTGTCTTGTTAAAACTTTCTGGCTGCCTTCAAGAATTCTTATGTTTGGTTTTCAGTAGTTTATTTTTTTTTTAAAGATTTTATTTATTTGAGAGAGTGAGACTGAGAGAGAGAGCATGAGCGGGCGGACGGAGAGGCATAGGGACAAGCAGGCTCCCCACTGAACAGGGAGCCTGACATGGGGCTCGATCCCAGGACCCCAGGATCATGAGCTGAGCTGAAGCCAGATGCTTAACCAACTGAACCACCCAGGTGCCCCTGTTTTTCAGTAGTTTAACTATGATGTGTATAGGTGTGTTTTCTTTTATTACTACTACCTACTACTATCATTATTATTAGCCTACTTGGGACTGTCTGAGCCTCTTCTTCTTTGACCTGTAATCTGATCTTGTTTATTTTTAAAAATTTTGGCCACTATCTATTTAAATATGTTTTTTCCTGTTCTGTTCTTGTTCTCTTTTCTTTGTGAGACTCCCATTTACTTATACCATCTTTTATTTTCCCATCTTAGATATTCTTTTCAACCTCTTTTTATCTTTTATATCAGTTTAAATAATTTATACTGAACTATCTTCAAGTTGGTTGACTATTTCCTCAGCTGTGTTGAGTCTACTGATGACTCTGAGTAAATATTTCATCTCTGATACCATTATTCTTTTTAATTCCCCTTCCTTGGTTAAAGAACCCTTTCACTCTCTGGACAAATATAAATATCTTCAAACTCTTTATGGTTTCCATCTTTCTGCCAAATTCCTCCTCTGGTTCACTCAAGCTACTACTTTTTCCACTAAATCCTTTAACATACTAATAATGATTAGTTTAAAGTCCCTGTCTAATAGTTTCAGCATCTGGGTCTCCTTTCTGTTGATTCCTCAACAATGGGCCAGTTTTCCCTTGTCCTCTCTATGTCCAATAACTTTTGACTGAATGCTAGGCATGGTGTACAGAATAGCAGAGACGGAGATTATTATTATTTATAGTTGGAACACGGCATGTCTATTCTGTCAAGCCATTAGTGTGGAGAGGTTAAGTCAATTTAGACAAGAATTGAGCTTGGTACAGATTATACTGTTGTTTTAGTTACCATTAGCACACCACAGGTTTCAAATTCTTCTTCTTTTTTTTTTTTTAAAGATTTTATTTATTTATTGGACAGAGACAGCCAGCGAGAGAGGGAACACAGCAGGGGAGTGGGAGAGGAAGGAGCAGGCTCCCAGCGGAGGAGCCCGATGTGGGGCTCGATCCCATAACGCCGGGATCACGCCCTAAGCCGAAGGCAGACGCTTTAACGACTGCGCTACCCAGGCGCCCCTTAAATTCTTCTAATGGTGGACCTATCATTATCTTGTGCAAAAGAAGAGAGATGAAGTGCCAGAGAGTTTTTCTCAATTTATCTGTTTTCCTCTCAGCTTTCAACCATTTCTGCATACCTCTACTACATACGGATTTCTCTCTATTCTTGACCTTCCCCGGCTGTAGAAACCTTTTGGCTCTTACTTGGTGGTGGGGCAAGTAGGATTTTCAGTTGTCCCTGTCCAGCCTCAGTATTAGGTAGGCCCTATGCACCAGAGGCTTCCTCCCTCTAGAAGCAGAAAGGTTTTGCTTCTACTCTTCCCCCCAGAAATTTACGAAATAAGGCTTTCTGCCCCTCCCTCACTGGTTTGAGGCTTAAAGGAGTCTGAGTAAATTAGAGGGGCCTTGCACCTATTTCCCAGGTGCCACAGATTACCTCTTTCACCTCTTCACCACCAAAATGACTTCTCGAGTCTCTGCTTTGCCACCAGTCTTCACAGTGAGTATCCTGCGGAGTTCCAGGGAAATGTATCTGCAAGCATGTATGAACTCCCCTTTCATCTGGGGCCCTCAGGTATTCCAGACTAGTACACACTGAGTCTTTAACAATCAATTAAAACTTTAGTCGAGGGACGCCGGGGTGGCACAGCGGTTAAAAGCAACTGCCTTCGGCTCAGGGCATGATCCCGGCGTTCTGGGATCGAGCCCCACATCAGGCTCCTCCGCTGGGAGCCTGCTTCTTTCTCTCCCGCTCCCCCTGCTTGTGTTCCCTCTCTCGCTGGCTGTCTCTCTCTGTCAAATAAATAAATAAAATCTTTAAAAAACAAAAAACCAAAACTTTAGTGGATTTCTTCTGATCCACTTTTATGGCAGTCATTTCTTTCTCTCATGCTCTGCCAAAAGTCAAAGAATTAATGACCCATTCTCTGGGGGCAAAGGGGTGTACCATTCTTTGGAATTTAGGTTACTCGGCTGTTTTGCAAGCTGAGCTCTCTGATGGGCTCAGACAAATTATGATTTTGTAGATTATCCAGCTTGTTATTGTAGGTAAGAGTCGGATGTTCTGTGCCCACTCTTCACATGCTGAGTAGAAGTCCCCCTTCCACTTCAATTCACCTTCCTTTTCTGTTTTCGAAAGGCATCACCACTCTTCCAGTGACCCAGAGAAAACCTGGGAAGTATCCTTGACTTCTCTATAACAATGTTTAATATTCAGCTGATAAAGTCTGGATTAGATAAATCACTAATATCTTATTAGAATCCTTTCTATTTTTCTAGTAGTACTTATCTCACAATGGTCTCTTGTAACAATATTCCTTCAACTAGCTGCCTCCTCCTATCTGCCTTCTTCTTCTCTTTTTGTGTGTGGAATGATTGTATTTTTATTTTTTATTTTTTGCCTTTTTATTTTTTTATTTTAATTCCAGTTAACATACAGTGTTATATTAGTTTCAGATGGACTTTTTTTTAAAAAAGATTTTATATTTATTTGAGAGCAAGTAGGGGGAGGGGCAAAGGGAGAGGGAACTTCAAGTAGACTCTGTGGAATCTGACGTGGGGCTTGATCTCACGACCCTGAGATCATGACCTGAGCTGAAACCAAGAGCTGGATGCTTAACTAACTGGGCCACCCAGGTGCCCCTCAAATGGACTTCTTCTAATTAAACCTGACTTTATCGTCAGACTGCCTTCCTACAGTATTGTATTTGACTCTTTACAATCAAGGCCATGATCAATCTGATCCTACTCTGCCTTCAGAGGCTAACTTCCTAAAGGAACAAGTGCTCTATTTCCATACTGACCCAAACCCTCTTTTTAACATCTGGAATTCTTATAATTCAAGGTCGATTACAAAAGGGATACTTTTTGTGAAAAAATTTCCCTAATCACACAGAAAGAATTCCTCTCTTTCTAATTGTATGCTGCTTTATTTGTATTATAAAAAGAACTCTTATTAAGGACTGGGTATTAAGTTGTACACATCTCTTACATCCTTTATAATACTATAAACTCCAGAAAGACAGAGATCAGACCTTATAAATTGTTATATTCTCTTTTAGCTTTCCCACATAAATATTTATCTTGCAAATTAAAACAGCAAAATTAGTAACATGACTCTTTCTTATAATTCACACATTCTTAATTCATCCCTGACAAGGTTACTAAAAACTTCTGCCAGCCCAAAAATGTTGTCTGTTTTTGAAATGTTGTCTCAAAAAGGAAAAAAACACACACTGCAACTATAATTATGCTATCCAAACATTTTCAGAGGAAAACCCAATTAGGATTAGTTTAGAGATCGGGCAGCATAGCCAACCATTTATACTATTAGAGTTAAATCTATAATGGTAATCCCAAACACAGATTTACTGAAATTCCTTTATTTAGTTCCATGTAAATCACCCCAAGAGATTCACAAATTTTACTAAGGAAAATCACTGCCCCTAATAAATGGAAACGATCTTATCTACTTTAGTGCCTGATTTGGCAATCATACCGAGGCATTTGCCAAGATGGAAAAGTGACAAGTTTCTATAAATCCTTTTCAATAAATAGGGAAAGGTATAATTCACAAACATAGGAAGAAAAAAGAGCAGTTCTAATATTTTATTTCTTTTTATAATAGTACTCTCAAATACATTGTCAAGAAAGAGCTTATAAAAATCTTATATGCTATTTTAGTGAAAAGCCAAATTAGCCACTATCTTTACCAGTAGCTTCTGCACCTGGGCTATAGAGCTGGGGCCACACTGGAACCTGAACTTAATCTGACTCAGACACCAGACTACATGTCTAAAGCATTATCTTTTTCATGTATTCTTCAGAACTGCACAAAATGAAAAATGTTCTTCTTGCTAAAACGATAATACATCCAACAGGTATCCTTATCAATTTGACACAGATTATTAAACGATTCAACTTCTAGTAATTTAGTATGAGAAAATAATCATATAAAGAAGTTCCGCATAGCATTGTTCATAATAGTAAAACATAGGAAACAATTTAAATGTTAACCAATAAGGAATCACTCACACAAAACAAAGTGCAAATATACTGTGCAACGATGGAAAATGTTGATATAGATCTATCTATTTATTGACAGGAGAAGATGTTCACAGCACGTTGTTCCAAGAAAATGCATTATCAAACTATACACACATCTGCGCATGTCCACATGTAGTACTCCCAGCAGGGAGGATGTGGAGCATGTGCCATTATCAATTTATTGCCCCTCAATTCCAAATTCATCCTTTATCACCTGCTCTGCAAAAATGAAGATGGGCACTTATCTGTCTTTTCTCTGCAGAGGACATATCTTTTAAATTGTATCAGCTGGATGGCAGCTTCTCCCAACACCCCAACCCCTCAGGTGGTTTTGTAGCAGAATGCCTTCAGGGAAACACCTCCTTGTGACTGGGTGCCTAGCACACCAGACCCTGGGTTTTGAGCAGGTTTCAATAGCAGAGCAACTTCTCTGTGTCCAGGAAAACATGGCCACACCCTCTCCAACACAGTCTGGATTTCAGTCCTGAGGAGCTTAACACTCTCAGACCAACAGCTTGTGGCTGCTCTTTGTATCTGCCATTCTTATATTCACTAGGGTTGTCTTTACCTCTTGCCAGCCCTCCCCTTGTTAGTCTAATCCTGTTATAGTTAATGGTTCTTTATAGTCAAGATTATCTGCTCAAATTATTGTGTGGTTTCCCCAGAACTGACTCTGACTGATAAAAGGTAGGGTTTTCCCCCTTTTTTACTTTTCAGTGTTGTCTGAATTTATAATAAGCATTTTGTGTGTGTGTGATAATCAGAAAAGGCGTGTTGTTTTTATTCTGGAAAAAATTCAATGCAAAATAAATAGTACTTTAAGTTTTTCTATTTTAATAGAGCAGAAATATATTTGTGAGATTAAAATGACTGAAATATGAAGAACATTCATTTGTGTAAGACTGTAATTGATCAGTTTTCCTTTTCAGTATTACCCAAAGTTGTGTTTCTACGTCATTTTAAGTAATAGAAGATATTTAGGCTGCTTTCTTTTCCTCTTAGCTATGTCATATACTGGTCTTTACAAATGGGTTATGAATCATGAGGTATCCTAGAGTAATAGGTACTGTGATAGATACTAATTCCTCAAACACAGTCAGCCTCTTTCATTTTACTATTTTAGCCCCTCTTACCATGCTCAAGGATTATCAGTTGGGCTCCAGCCTGTGCATTTCCAACATCATTCTCAGCAATGCATTGATAGAACCCTTCATCTGATTTCACCAGACCCAAAACTTGAAGATTATGTTCCTTCTGAGAAAGAAAAACATAAAATTTTATGATTCGACTGATGAACATTAGTTCAAAATCTCAAGGATGTGCTCTTTCTGGGGAGGAAAAATAAGTAAAATTGCATGATTCAGCTATTAAATATTATCTATGTACCTGTTAACTCAATTTTATTGACAAGGTACTGATTTAACTGACCAGAACAGGAAACACTGTAACTAACCAATTAAGAACGTAATCCTTACGGAAAGTAATATCCACAGTGTTTGCAAACCTACACCCTTGGTTGGAAAAATATAGGACGGATGATACCATGTGACTATAGTAAAAGTCTGAATTTGTGAATTCAAGGCATTTTCTTAAAATTATCTCTAATATCATCAGTTCTAACAAATTAGTCTACAATAAATTAAATGAGGATACATATATACAAGCTTTCCTTAAATTATAAAGAACTATATAAATGTCAAATATTGTTATCAATATAATTTGGTTTTAGGATTTTTAAGAATAATATGAAACTGATAAAAGTAAAAATTCTCATTTAGCTGTAACACATTGCTTTTTAATTTAAATACTTGTGAATTACTTTTTGTAACTTATGAGATTATGCATTTCAGAATAGAAAATATATTCCTATTAAGAATTAATTACTTATATGAAAAATTTATAAGACATTACACCAGTAACAACCATAATTACTTCTGAATTATTTCTATGAATGCCATGTATACACCTTAAGATATTAATCCTTATTACCAAAACTTAGATAATTTTATTACTAGGATTTAGATAATGATAATAATAATAGGAGACAATATTTACTAAGCATTTAACCATGTATCAAATAAAAAGCAATAATGGCTGACTATTCTTAAATACATTTAATGCTATTTACTTCTTAAGAGTCTTTTTATCTATTGTCACAACAATCGTCCAACCCTGGGTCATACTTTTTTAGAAAGGCCTGGGCATCCGTATATGAAGGACAGATTTCTGTTCTCTGAATGGAGAACTATGAAGACAACTGGTGCACACACAGGATAATCATTACCGAGAAAGTAGTGACAACTGTGTTTAATGAGAGTACTAGCAGGTTTGGGTTGGAATACCAAACTGCTGGTCAGGAGATCTGGACGTTAGGCTTAGTTCAGCTACTGACTTGCTATGTGATCTGATACAAGCTACCAAAGTACATCTACGCTCAGCTTTCTCATCAGCTAATGAAGAGATTACATTCTATGCGTATTTTCCTGTCTTCACCTGCAGTACATCAACTGGCATATGTAAGACAACAGATCTCTTAGTAATTACATTTAAAGACATTTAGAGGTTTCAGAGATAAGTGTCCTTTGAAAAATACTTACTACAATCTTAAAGTAATCACTTGGGATAACCATATCCCCATTCTTGACCCACTTCACTGTTGGAGTTGGTTTCCCAGTCACTTCACACTCAAATACAATATCCATTGATTCGTGAGCATATATATTAGTAGGCTGTTTCAGGAATTCAGGTTGGGCTTTAAAACAGAAGAAATCAGGATATTAATAAAAATAAAAATATCTGTTCATATTTCAAGCAATTTTTTTAAATCCTAGAATTCACACGATTTTTACTTATTATTTGAGGTTTTCACATATTTTTACAAAAGCATATAACAAATATATATTTAAAATATATGTTAGGGGGTGCCTGGCTGGCTCAGTCGGTAGCACAGGTAACTCTTGATCTCCATCGTGAGTTCAAGCCCCACGTTGCGTGTGGAGCCTACTTAAAATAAAAATTTCTTAAAAATTAAAATATATGATAGGAACACAGTATTTTTAAGAACTGATATTCTGGTACAATTAATGGGAAGAATAATTATAAAGATAATTTCTGAGTTTCCTTGTTGATAAATATTTACTAAATTGACTATATTGAAGAAATCGACAAAATGAATATTTTTAAATTTTTTATTATGTTATGTTAGTCACCGTACAGTACATCATTAATTTTTGATGTAATGTTCCATGATTCATTGAGTATAACACCCAGTGCTCCATGCAATACATGCCCTCCTTAATACCCATCACCAGCCTATCCCATTCCCCCACCCCCCTCCCCTCTAAAGCCCTCAATTTGTTTCCCAGAGTCCATAGTCTCTCGTGGTTCATTCCCCCTTCTGTTTACCGCCCCCTTCATGCTTGCCTTCCTTCTCCTACCGATCTCCTTGCTATTCCTTATGTTCCACAAATGAGTGAAACCATATGATAATTGTCTTTCTCTGCTTGACTTGTTTCACTTAGCATAATCTCCTTCAGTCCCGTCCATGTTGCTGCAAATGTTGGATGTGGTCCATATATACAATGGAATACTACTCAGCCATCAGAAAGAACGATTACCCAACAAAATGAATATTCTAAGCTGTCTAAAAATGAGCATTAAAACACTACTTCCCTAAGACTTTTACCATTTTGGAAGAAGCGTAATCAAAATTCAAGAAAATTGAGAAAACTGACATTTTTCTTTTCAGTCAGCGTGATAAGTAACAACAACTTTAAAAAAAGGCTTACAAATGTCACATCAGAGGCCTTATAGAGTTCACTCATACAACACCCTTCACTTGTAACATCCCTCACTGCATGAAACAGTGTTTAAGGGTGGGAGAAAGAGTAACAGGATCTTTGGGGAAAGGCTAAGTATATTTGAAAAAACCTAAATATTCCAGTATTTC